>NC_057809.1:591312388-591640886 GCF_018294505.1 Triticum aestivum | reverse complement strand
TTAGGGTTTGGGATTCGGGTCATGGGCCAGGAGTGGTGTGCGGGGGAGAGGGGGGAGGGGGAGGAGTGGTGTGCGGTGGGTGAGTGGTGGCATTCAGCCACTGACAGGTGGGCCCGCAAGGAATTAGGCCCACATGTCAGTGTCATTAACGACATGTGGTGTAGGTAAAGGAAGCTGCTTCCGGCTGGGTGTGCGTGGGGAGAGGGTGAGGGGTGTGGGCCGTTGGATATGGCAGTATCCGACGGTCTCTAATGCTTGATCCGTGTGACATGCCCGTAGACCAATCAAAACGAAGTGCAGGCTTTGATGACGTTATGACCATCTAAAATGGTCGTAATTAATTTTCCATTTTTTGAATGCCCAAAATGAGTTTTTTTATGAAGGATCTACCATATATTTGTTACAAAATTGGATCAAAACAATTTTATAAAATATTAGAACATATTTAATGCACAATTGACCAAATAGTTGGGTGTCAAAAGTTTCGAACCACCTCTGGTGAAAAACATAAATTTCCGCCAATTCAGCTCGAAGCGGGTCAAATTTGAACTGCAGATGCCTCATAGTTTGCTCTTTATTTTTTCCAAAAATTATTTCTAGGTACATAAGTATCTATTTAATCAGAGAAACATCAAAAGTTTTCCAAGATTCAACCACTAGCTAGGAACGGTCAAGCCCACGGTTTTGACCGCATTTTGAAACGGGCATAAAAAATTCAAAAAAATCAAAAAATTGGAAAACCTTCGCATTGTGTCATTATATGTGACCAAGTTACCAGGAAAAATAATAAACTTGTAATATGAAAATTATTTTAAAAAAATGTTCTCGGAAATGAGCTATCATGCGCGAAGATTCATGGCTTTCAAGCCAAATGATCAATCTTATGGCCATATTCATGGCATAGTTTGTTCAAATGATCTCATATTGTGCACAAGGGTGCATATTGGAATTTCAAACAATGTTGCCTAAGGGACTTTTTATTTTCTTTGCACGGAAAATTCATTTTCCATTTTCTGAGTGCCCGAATTGAGTTCTTTTTGTGAAGGACCTACCATATATTTGTTGCAAAATTGGACCAAATCATTTTTCTAAAATACTAGGCCATATTTGATTCACAATTTACCAAATGGTTGGGTGTCAAAAGCCTTGATCCACCTCTGCTGAAAAAGACAAATTCCCGCCGATTTAGTAGGAAGAGGGTCAAATTTGAATTGCATCTGCCTCATAGTTTGCTCTTTATTTTTTCAAAAAATCATTTCTAGATACATAAGTATCTATTTAATCAGAGAAACATCAAAAGTTTTCCAAGATTCAACCACTAGCTAGGAACGGTCATACCCGCTGTTTTGATCGAAATTCAAAACGGGCATAAAAAGTTCAAAAAAATCAAAAAATTGTAAAACCTTCGCATTGTGTCATTATATGTGACCAAATTTCCAGGAAAAATAACAAACTTGTAATACGGAAATTATTTTAAAAAAAAGTGTTCTCAGAAATGAGCTATCATGCGTAAAGATTCAGGGCTTTCAAGCCAAATGATCAAACTTATGGCCACATTCATGGCATAGTTTGTTCAAATGATCTCATATTGTGCACAAGGGTGCATATTGGAATTCCAAACAATGTTGCCTAAGGGACTTTTTATTTTCTTTGCACGGAAAATCCATTTTCCATTTTCTGAGTGCCCGAATTGAGTTCTTTTTGTGAAGGACCTACCATATATTTGTTGCAAAATTGGAGAAAATCATTTTTCTAAAATACTAGGCCATATTTGATTCACAATTTACCAAATGGTTGGGTGTCAAAAGCCTTGATCCACCTCTGGTGAAAAAGACAAATTCCCGCCGATTCAGCAGGAAGCGGGTCAAATTTGAATCGCATCTACCTCATAGTTTGCTCTTTATTTTTTCAAAAAATCATTTCTAGATACATAAGTATCTATTTAATCATAGAAACATCAAAAGTTTTCCAAGATTCAACCACTAGCTAGGAACGGTCAAACCCGCCGTTTTGATAGAAATTCGAAACGGGCATAAAAAATCAAAAAATTAGAAAACCTTCGCATTGTGTCATTATATGTGACCAAGTTTCCAGGAAAAATAACAAACTTGTAATACGGAAATTATTTTAAAAAGTGTTCTCAGAATGAGCTATCATGCGTGAAGATTCATGGCTTTCTAGCCAAATAATCAATCTTATGGCCACATTCATGGCATAGGTTGTTCAAATGATCTCATATTGTGCACAAGGGTGCATATTGGAATTCCAACCAATGTTTCCTAAGGGACTTTTTATTTTCTTTGCGCCGAAAATTCATTTTCTATTTTCCGAGTGCCCGAATTGAGTTCTTTTTGTGAAGGACCTATCATATATTTGTTGCAAAATTGGCCCAAATTATTTTTCTAAAATACTAGGCCATATTTGATTCACAATTTACCAAATGGTTGGGTGTCAAAAGCCTTGATCCACCTCTGGTGAAAAAGACAAATTCTCGCCGATTCAGCAGGAAGCGGGTCAAATTTGAACTGCATCTGCCTCATAGGTTGCTCTTTATTTTTTTCAAAAAATCATTTCTAGATACATAAGTATCTATTTAATCAGAGAAACATCAAAAGTTTTCCAAGATTCAACCGCTAGCTAGGAACGGTCAAACCCGCCATTTTGATCAAAATTCGAAACATGCGTAAAAAATTCAAAAAATTCAAAAAATTGGAAAACCTTCGCATTGTGTCATTATATGTGACCAAGTTTCCGGGAAAAATAACAAACTTGTAATACGTCAATTATTTTAAAAAATGTTCTCAGAAATGAGCTATCATGCGGGTCAATTTTTAACTGCATCTACCTTATTGTTTGCTCTTTATTTTTTCCAAAAATCATTTCTAGTTACATAAGTATCTATTTAATCATAAATACATGGTTTGGTGGCGATACGTCGAGGTTTGGATGTGGCCCAGGGCCCCAACTCCAAAGCGCGTAAACTCGCATGCCCGCCGCGTGGTCACCGCGTGACCTTGGCATTGACATGTGTTCTGGGAGGCCTAGGCATGTTTAGTGGGTTGGGCACTCCCCAGGTAGGTGCTAGGAAGAAAATTACAACAGAAGAATCTCACGAGGAGACTGACCTATGCTCAAAGATGAATTAGCAGCCAAGTGTTTGATTAGCGGTACGGGAAATGCACATGGCCAATGGGCGTGAGTTTTGGCTGAGGATGATAATCTACTAAGGAGAATGTCTTCACAAATTTTTAGCTCAAAAGGAGGATCCTAGGTGGTACTTGCTTTGCAAAGTACCACGCTGGACAAAAATATGAATGTTGAAGCTGGGCTCAAAATAATGAATGGATTGAGCTGAAATTTGGTGGAGGATGGTTATTTGGGCATAGGAAAGCATTGTAGAAAATTGATACCATTTGGACATGCCAAAGTAGTACTTCCTTCACAATGCTCTTCTATGGACAGAAACTTGGGAAAACTAGTGAGAGAGATTGGATGAATGAAATGAGCTCAAAATTGGTGTAGGTAAGTTACATAGGTTTGGTCATGCGCTGGTAAATTTTCAGATCATTTGGGTAAACCTGGCTAGTACTTACTTCACAAAGCTTCTCTCGAGGTAGAAACTTTGGAAATTTCCTGAGAAAGATTTACTAGGAAAATTGAGCTGAATATTATCATGTGGCAATGATTTGGGTATGGAAGAGTGCCCAAAAAGTTTGAGGGTAATAGGAGGGGTCTAGATAACACTTGCTTTGCAACGTGCCAATTTGGCCATAAAATATAAATTGAACCTGGGCTCACATAGATGATTTGACTGAGCTGCAATTTGGAGGAGGGTGATAATTTGGGCATATGAAGGAACTGTATAAATTTCATGTCGTTTCGATATATAAAAAAGGTACTTCCTTCACAATGCTTCTAGGTGGACAAAAACTTTGGAAATTTGCCGAGGAAGATTTGCTAGACAAATGGAGCTTAATTTTGTCATGCGGTAATGATTTGGATAGGAAAGAGTGCCCAGAAATTCCGAGGGCAATCAAGAATATATAAATAGCACTTCCTTCATAAAGTGTTGTTGTGAACAGAATAGGAAAATGAATATTGTTGTATTAGTTTTGAACTAGGCAAGGAAGGATTTTTACATATTTGATGAAGATATGACCCAAAGAATTTATGAGATTTTTTTGGGAATTTTGGGAATGACAGAAATATAGGTTGCTTCACAACCTAGGGCAAAAATTGACACATGGACATGACACATAGGCAAAACTGATGAGGTGGCGCCAAGTCATACCAATCCACCACAATTTACAAGGTTACCACCATCTATATTGGTCATGATCAGCTAGAAATAAGGCAGCGGACTAGTGCTATCTGCTTTATGACCATTTCGTGTAAGGAAATTACGACCTTTTTGACCAAAATGGTCGCAATGGTTTAGGGTTTGGAGCCCCCCAAACAGCTTTTGACCAATTGGTCTCAAATGGTCACAGATCTATGACCAATTCTTCTAGGGTCACTGAAAGAAGGTCACTAGTTGACATATTTCTTGTAGTGCCTTTTCGAAGTCTGGAACGTTCCGGAAAGTGTCCCTTATGTATTCCTCCGGGGTTACGGTTTCAATAACATTGGTTTCAACATTTACGGGATTACCTGAGATATAATGTTTGATTCTTTGACCATTCACCACCTTCGGATTTGTACCTTCGAAGTTGTTGATTTTTATGGCACCGGAACGATAGACCCCCTCGATAATGTAAGGACCTTCCCATTTAGAGAGAAGTTTTCCTGCAAAAAATCTTAAACGAGAGTTGTATAGCAATACATAATCACCTACATTAAACTCACGCTTTTGTATTCTTTTGTCATGCCATCTTTTAACTTTTTCTTTAAACAACTTGGCATTTTCATAGGCTTGGGTTCTCCATTCATCGAGTGAGCTAATATCAAATAACCTCTTCTCACCAGCAAGTTTAAAATCATAATTGAGCTCTTTTATAGCCCAATATGCCTTGTGTTCTAGTTCGAGAGGTAAGTGACATGCTTTTCCATAAACCATTTTATACGGAGACATACCCATAGGATTTTTATATGCAGTTCTATAGGCCCATAATGCATCGTCAAGTTTCTTGGACCAATTCTTTCTAGACCTATTGACAGTCTTTTGCAAAATTAATTTGAGCTCTCTATTACTCAATTCTACTTTGACCACTAGACTGAGGGTGATAAGGAGATGCAATTCTATGATCAACATCATATTTAGCAAGCATTTTACGGAAAGCACCATGAATAAAATGTGAACCACCATCAGTCATTAAATATCTAGGGACTCCAAATCTTGGAAAAATAACTTCTTTAAGCATCTTAATAGAGGTGTTATGATCAGCACTACTAGTTGGAATAGCTTCTACCCACTTAGTAACGTAATCAACAGCAACTAAAATATGTGTATAACCATTAGAGGCAGGAAAAGGTCCCATATAATCAAATCCCCAAACATCAAATGGTTCAATAACGAGTGAATAATTCACAGGCATTTATTGATGTCTACTAATATTACCAATTCTTTGACATTTATCACAAGATAAGACAAATTTACGGGCATCTTTGAAGAGAGTAGGCCAATAAAAACCGGATTGCAATACCTTATGTGCAGTTCTATCTCCAGCATGGTGTCCCCCATAAGTTTCGGAGTGATACTTGCGTGGGATCTGTTCCTGTTCATGCTCAGGTACACAACGTCTAATAACACCATCTACTCCTTCTTTATAAAGATGTGGGTCATCACAAAAGTAATGCCTCAAATCATAGAAGAACTTTTTCTTTTGCTGGTATGTGAAACTAGGTGGTATAAACTTAGCAACAATGTAATTAGCATAGTTAGCATACCATGGAGCAGTATGAGAAGCATTTATGACATTTAATTGCTCATTAGGAAAGCTAGCATCAATAGGTAGTGGGACATCAAGCACATTTTCTAACCTAGACAAGTTGTCTGCAACAGGGTTCTCAGCTCCCTTTCTATCAACAATATGTAAATCAAATTCTTGTAGCAAGAGAACCCATCTTATAAGTCTAGGTTTAGCATCTTTCTTTTCCATAAGATATTTAATAGCGGCATGATCAGTGTGAATAGTTACTTTAGAATCAACAATATAAGGTCTAAACTTATCACAAGCAAATACAACTGCTAAGAATTCTTTTTCAGTAGTAGCATAATTTCTTTGAGCATTGTCTAGGGTTTTACTAGCATATTGAATAACGTTTAATTTCTTATCAACTCTTTTTTGGGGAACGTTGCAGAAAACAAAAAATTTCCTACGGTTTCACCAAGATCCATCTAGGAGTTCATCTAGCAACGAGTGATCGGATTTCATCTACATACCTTTGTAGATCACGCGCGGAAGCGTTCAAAGAACGGGGATGAGGAAGTCGTACTCGACGTGATCCAAATCACCGGAGATCCTAGCGCCGAACGGACGGCACTTCCGCGTTCAACACACGTGCGGTTAGCGTGACGTCTCCTCCTTCTTGATCCAGCAAGGGGGAAGGAGAGGTTGAGGAAGATGGCTCCAGCAGCAGCACGACGGCGTGGTGGTGGTGGAGCTGCAGTACTCCGTCAGGGCTTCGCCAAGCTCTATGGAGGAGGAGGAGGTGTTGAAGAGGGAGAGGGAGGCACCAAAGGCATGGGGTGAGAGGCCCTCCTCCCCCCACTATATATAGGGAGCCTAGGGGGGCGCCGGCCCTAGGAGATGCAATCTCCTAGGGGGGCGGCGGCCAAGGGGTGGGGGGCTTGCCCCCCAAGCAAGGGGGCGCCCCCCTTTAGGGTTTCCCCTACCCTAGGCGCATGGGCCCTAGGGGAAAGTGGCGCCCCAGCCCACTTTGGGCTGGATCCCTTCCCACTTTAGCCCATGGGGCCCTCCTTGATAGGTGGCCCCACCCGGTGGACCCCCGGGACCCTTCTGGTGGTCCCGGTATAATACCGGTGACCCCAAAACTTGTCCCGATGGCCAAAATAGCACTTCCTATATATAATTCTTTGCCTCCGGACCATTCCGAAACTCCTCGTGACGTCCGGGATCTCATCTGGGACTCCGAACAACTTTCGGGTTACTGCATATACATATCCCTACAACCCTAGCGTCACCGAACCTTAAGTGTGCAGACCCTACGGGTTCGGGAGACATGTAGACATGACCGAGATTGCTCTCAGGTCAATAACCAACAGCGGGATCTGGATACCCATGTTGGCTCCCACATGCTCCTCGATGATCTCATCGGATGAACCACGATGTCGAGGATTCAAGCAACCCCGTATACAATTCCCTTCGTCAATCGGTATGTTACTTGCCCGAGATTCGATCGTCGGTATCCCAATACCTCGTTCAATCTCGTTACCGGCAAGTCACTTTACTCGTACCGTAATGCATGATCCTGTGACCAGACACTTGGTCACTTTGAGCTCATTATGATGATGCATTACCGAGTGGGCCCAGTGATACCTCTCCGTCATACGGAGTGACAAATCCCAGTCTTGATCCGTGTCAACCCAACAGACACTTTCGGAGATACCCGTACTATACCTTTATAGTCACCCATTTACGTTGTGACGTTTGGTACACCCAAAGAACTCCTACGGAATCCGGGAGTTACACGATCTCATGGTCTAAGGAAAAGATACTTGACATTGGAAAACTCTAGCAAACGAACTATACGATCTTGTGCTATGTTTAGGATTGGGTCTTGTCCATCACATCATTCTCCTAATGATGTGATCTCGTTATCAATGACATCCAATGTCCATAGTCAGGAAACCATGACTATCTGTTGATCAATGAGCTAGTCAACTAGAGGCTTACTAGGGACATGTTGGTGTCTAAGTATTCACACATGTATTACGATTTCCAGATAACACAATTATAGCATGAATAAAAGACAATTATCATGAACAAGGAAATATAATAATAATCCTTTTATTATTGCCTCTAGGGCAGATTTCCAACAGTCTCCCACTTGCACTAGAGTCAATAATCTAGTTACATTGTGATGAATCGAACACCCATGGAATTCTGGTGTTGATCATGTTTTGCTCTAGGGAGAGGTTTAGTCAATGGATCTGCTACATTCAGCTCCGTATGTACTTTACAAATATCTATGTCTCCATCTTGAACATTTTCACGAATGGAGTTGAAGCGACGCTTGATGTGCCTTGTCTTCTTGTGAAACCTGGGCTCCTTGGCAAGAGCAATAGCTCCAGTGTTGTCACAGAAGAGCTTGATCGGCCCCAATGCATTGGGTATGACTCCTAGGTCGGTGATGAACTCCTTCACCCAAATTGCTTCATGCACTGCCTCCGAGGCTGCCATGTACTCCGCTTCACATGTAGATCCCGCCATGACGCTCTGCTTGCAACTGCACCAGCTTACTGCCCCACCATTCAAAATATACACGTATCCGGTTTGTAACTTAGAGTCATCCAGATCTGTGTCGAAGCTAGCGTCGACGTAACCTTTTACGACGAGCTCTTCGTCACCTCCATAAACGAGAAACATTTCCTTAGTCCTTTTCAGGTACTTCAGGATATTCTTGACCACTGTCCAGTGTTCCTTGCCGGAATTACTTTGGTACCTTCCTACCAAACTCACGGCAAGGTTTACATCAGGTCTGGTACACAACATGGCATACATAATAGAACCTATGGCCGAGGCATAGGGGATGACACTCATCTCTTCTATATCTTCTGCCGTGGTCGGACATTGAGCTGAGCTCAATTTCACACCTTGCAACACAGGCAAAAACCCCTTCTTAGACTGATCCATATTGAACTTCTTCAATATCTTATCAAGGTATGTGGTTTGTGAAAGACCTATGAGGCGTCTTGATCTATCTCTGTAGATCTTGATGCCTAATATATAAGCAGCTTCTCCAAGGTCCTTCATTGAAAAACTCTTATTCAAGTAGGCCTTAATGCTATCCAAAAGCTCTATATCATTTCCCATCAAAAGTATGTCATCTACATATAATATGAGAAATGCTACAGAGCTCCCACTCACTTTCTTGTAAACGCAGGCTTCTCCATAAGTCTGCATAAACCCAAACGCTTTGATCATCTCATCAAAGCAAATGTTCCAACTCCGAGATGCTTGCACCAGCCCATAAATCGAGCGTTGGAGCTTGCACACCTTGTCAGCATACTTAGGATCGACAAAACCTTCCGGCTGCATCATATACAATTCTTCCTTAAGGAAACCATTAAGGAATGCCGTTTTGACGTCCATTTGCCATATTTCATAATCACAGAATGCGGCAATTGCTAACATGATTCGGACGGACTTCAGCTTCGCTACCGGTGAGAAAGTCTCATCGTAGTCAACCCCTTGAACTTGTCGATAACCCTTAGCGACAAGACGAGCTTTATAGATGGTCACATTACCATCCGCGTCTGTCTTCTTCTTAAAGATCCATTTATTTTCTATGGCTCGCCGCTCTATGGGCAAGTCAGTCAAAGTCCATACTTCGTTTTCATACATGGATCCTATCTCGGATTTCATGGCTTCCAGCCATTTGTCGGAATCCGGGCCCGCCATCGCTTCTTCATAGTTCGAAGGTTCACCGTTGTCTAACAACATGATTTCCAAGACAGGGTTGCCGTACCAATCTGGTGCGGAACGTGTCCTTGTGGACCTTCGAATTTCAGTAGGAGCTTGATCAGAAGTATCTTGATCATCATCATTAACTTCCTCTCTAGTCGGTGCAGGCACCTTAGGAACATTTTCTTGAGTTGCGCCATTTTCCGGCTCAAGAGGTAATACTTCATCAAGTTCTACTTTCCTCCCACTTACTTCTTTCGAGAGAAACTCCTTCTCTAGAAAGGATCCATTCTTGGCAAGAAGGATCTTGCCTTCGGATTTGAGGTAGAAGGTATACCCAATAGTTTCTTTAGGGTATCCTATGAAGACGCATTTTTCCGACTTGGGTTCGAGCTTTTCAGGTTGAAGTTTCTTGACATAAGCATCGCATCCCCAAACTTTTAGAAATGACAGCTTAGGTTTCTTCCCAAACCATAATTCATATGGTGTCGTCTCAATGGATTTCGACGGAGCCCTATTTAAAGTGAATGCAGCAGTCTCTAAAGCATAGCCCCAAAAAGATAGCGATAAATCGGTAAGAGACATCATAGATCGCACCATATCTAATAGAGTGCGATTACGACGTTTGGACACACCATTACGCTGAGGTGTTCCAGGCGGCGTGAGTTGTGAAACTATTCCACATTTTCTTAACTGTGTGCCAAACTCGTCACTCAAGTATTCTCCTCCACGATCTGATCGCAGGAACTTGATTTTCCTGTCACGTTGATTCTCAACCTCACTCTGAAATTCCTTGAACTTTTCAAAGGTCTCAGACTTGTGTTTCATTAAGTAGACATACCCATATCTACTCAAGTCATCAGTGAGTGTGAGAACATAACCATAGCCACTGCGAGCCTCAACACTCATTGGACCGCACACATCAGTATGTATGATTTCCGATAAGTTGGTTGCTTGCTCCATTGTTCCTGAGAACGGAGTCTTGGTCATTTTACCCATGAGGCATGGTTCGCACGTGTCAAATGATTCGTAATCAAGAGACTCTAAAAGTCCATCAGCATGGAGCTTCTTCATGCGTTTGACACCTATGTGACCAAGGCGGCAGTGCCACAAGTATGTGGGACTATCATTATCAATCTTACATCTTTTGGTACTCACAATATGAACATGTGTAGCATTACGCTCGAGATTCATTAAGAATAAACCATTCACCATCGGAGCATGACCATAAAACATATCTCCCATATAAATAGAACAACCATTATTCTCGGATTTAAATGAGTAGCCATCTCGAATTAAACGAGATCCTGATACAATGTTCATGCTCAAAGCTGGCACTAAATAACAATTATTAAGGTTTAAAACTAATCCCGAAGGTAAATGTAGAGGTAGCGTGCCGACGCCGATCACATTGACCTTGGAACCATTCCCGACGCGCATCGTCACCTCGTCCTTCGCCAGTCTCCTCTTATTCCGCAGCTCCTGTTTTGAGTTACAAATGTGAGCAACCGCACCGGTATCAAATACCCAGGAGCTACTATGAGTACTGGTAAGGTACACATCAATTACATGTATATCAAATATACCTTTCGTGATGCCAGCCTTCTTGTCCGCTAAGTATTTGGGGCAGTTCCGCTTCCAGTGACCACTTCCCTTGCAATAAAAGCACTCAGTCTCGGGCTTGGGTCCATTCTTTGGCTTCTTCCTGGCAGCTTGCTTGCCGGGCGCGGCAACTCCCATGCCGTCCTTCTTGAAGGCTTTCTTACCCTTGCCCTTCTTGAACTTAGTGGTTTTATTCACCATCAACACTTGATGTTCCTTTTTGACTTCTACCTCTGCTGATTTCAGCATTGCAAATACTTCAGGAATGGTCTTTTCCATCCCCTGCATATTGAAGTTCATCACAAAGCTCTTGTAGCTCGGTGGAAGTGACTGAAGGATTCTGTCAATGACCGCGTCATCCGGGAGATTAACTCCCAGCCGAGTCAAGCGGTTATCCAACCCAGACATAGTGAGTATGTGCTCACTGACAGAACTGTTTTCCTCCATCTTACAGCTGAAGAACTTGTCGGAGACTTGATATCTCTCGACCCGGGCATGAGCTTAGAAAACCATTTTCAGCTCTTCGAACATCTCATATGCTCCGTGTCTCTCAAAATGCTTATGGAGCCCCGGCTCTAAGCTGTAAAGCATGCCGCACTTAACGAGGGAGTAGTCATTGGTACATGTCTGCCAAGCGTTCATAACGTCTTGTTCTGCAGGGAGAACAGGTGCGTCACCTAGCGGTGCTTGTAGAACATAATCTTTCTTGGCAGTTATGAGGATGATCCTCAGGTTCCGGACCCAGTCCGTGTAGTTGCTGCCATCGTCTTTCAGCTTGGTTTTCTCTAGGAACGCGTTGAAGTTGAGGACTACGTTGGCCATTTGATCTACAAGACATATTGTAAAAAATTTAGACTAAGTTTGTCACACCCTAGCTAGTCATGCATTAGAGTGTTGCATCATGTTTACTCTTTCATCAGAAACTTGAAATGGGGATGACAGAACCCCCAGTCCCCTCTGAAACCAACTAGGGTTACTAAAATAATTTTTCAATGAACCTGAAATGCCCTTCTAAAATGCCCATCATTTTTGCCTTGGTTCAGAACCTCTGCCAAAAGTGGTGCACATTTTTCTAGGCCATCCTAGGGTTTTTGAATTAAATCATAGATATTTGAAATTGGGCATTTAAAATAATATAAAATATTTAAATGCTCAAATATCTCCAAACTAAAATGTTTCATGTTGGAAATAATCCAACTATGGACCAGGAGTAGTTTGGTGATTTTTGGAGTTGCCTAGGTATTTTATTTAATTCAACAAAGTTGCAGATATATTAAATAAAAACAGAAAACAGAAAAATAAATAAAAGGAGTAGACTTACCTGGACCTACCTGCCCAGCCCAGCCGGCCCAGCACTGTGCTGGCCCGTGCCAGCCAGCTGCTTCCCCTTGCCAGAGCAGGCAGGGAGGTGAGCATGGCGCGCCCGAGCTCGCCACGCACCACCCAGCCTCTCTGCATCGCCCTGGTCGCCGTAGCGCCCAACCGAGCACACCATCGTGCTCCACACATCACCAGGAGCACGTAGAACGCACCAACGCCTCCCCAAACCCCCTGCAACACTGATCCCGACCGCACCCGAACTCCGGCCGCCGCAGCCGAGCTCGCCGCCGTCGACTCCGGCCACCCCGACCCCAACGGGCTCCGCCAAGAGATGCGGGTTGTCCTCAGCTCCACTCCGGTGGCCCCCGCGGTCCATTTGGTGGCCGAAACGACCAAAATCACTCTCGCCGCCGCGCTAATGGTCGCCGCCGGCCAGAACTCCGGCGGGCTGACGTGGCCTAGTTAATTAGTCACTAACCCCCCCACCTACTGACGCTGACAAGTGGGCCCCAGGGCCTAGTCAAAGCTAACCAGCCCGGGTCAACGCGGGATTAGCCCCTGTGTCACTGACGTGTGGACCCCACACGTCAGGTTTGACCCGAGCCAGCCCTGTTGACCTGCTGATGCCACTGTGACGTCAGGCTGACGCAGTAATTGAATTTCTGGATTTAATTTAAATCAGGAAATTCCAGAATATTAATTAAACTTCAAAAATTCATAACTTTTATTCTGTAACTCCAAATTGGACAAATTATATATGAAAAATGATCAGAAAAATTCAATCTATCCATCTGTACTATTTTCATGCATGATCAAACAAGTTAAATTAATGTTTTAATCAGAACAAGGAAAAGCACTTTAAAAGGCCATATTTGAATTTGAAATTTGAATCTTTGATTCAAATTTGCTCAAACCCTTCTGGTTTTAGTTGCATTAGCCCAACACACTCATATTGCCATGTTTCATGCATGCATCATATTGTTGCATATTGTTTGGTAATGTTGTGTATCGGTGCTCTCTGCGGCAGGTTCCGTCCCCGAAGAGTACCCTGATTACCCTAGCGAAGAACCGTATCCGTGCAACGAACCATCAGGCAAGCAACCAACCATTTGATCATATCGATACAATCCCATGTTCTCGCTCCTGCTCTCTTTTACTGCATTAAGACAACGCGATTCAAACTGCTGTGTGCTACGGTAGTTGAACCCATTTCCTCTGCATGACCTGTCATTGCCACAGTAACTAGATGAAACCCACTAGCATGTGTAGGAGTTGATTGAGCCATATGTATGTGTTGTTCCTACCTTGCTATGCCTGCTATGCTTAGAGTCGTGTCAGGTCTGGTTCATCTGGGTGATGGGCTAGAGTGAAATGTTAATGTCGGTAATGAGAGTGGTGTGGTGAACACGATTTGGTAAAGGTATCGATGAGAGGCCATGTAGGAGTACATGGTGGGTTGTTTCATTGAAGCCGACCTTAAGCACTGAGATCTGTATGTGTGATTTAAGAATCAGCTACTACCATACATTGGGCCCTGAAATATGACCCCGCTCGACTTCTTATTCACCCTAGTTCTCTGTCTAGGAGTTGCAAGTAGTTTCTGGTGTTTGTAGCCTACTGGAGGCCGTGGACAGCGCTGACCGTAGGGGTGGGCTGTGATGCGGTAGGTACGTGGCACGGTGTACCGAATACCCGTTAGGTATCTCGGGAACCCTGTTCACATCGTTCGGGGCCGTATGGGAAACCTCGGCCGGACTCCCTGCGGATGGAACCTGAATAGGCGATAAACCTGGACTAGAGGCTTAAGTGTTTAGGTAGGTCGTGGTCTACACCCACGTCGGCTTTCGCTTGAAGTCTGCCGAGCACATGTCGTGTGCAGACGCTAAGTGGTGGAAACATGTATGACGAAGTACACCCCTGCAGGGTTATCATAATCTATTCGAATAGCCGCGTCCACGGTAAAGGACTACTTGGTTGCCTATACAGTTCATAGACAAGTAAATGGATACTATTAAAAGCCTCAAGATAAGTGTGAGTGCCGAGGATGGCTCTTCCGTAGGAAGACGGTGGTGGATCCTCGGTAGTGTATTGAAGTGGTGAATAGTGGACTCGTGTGCGCAAAACATTTTAAGTTGGAGTATCGTAGGATAGCCTAGCCAAGAGTCAAAGCTGGCTTGCTGCAATAACTCCACCAACCCTTCTTGATACTATGCATGTATGTAGGATCTGATGTAAGTCTTGCTGAGTACCTTTGTACTCATGTTGCTATAATCTACATTTTTACAGAAGACGCTGCAACCCCTTCTGATGGGTTCTATGTAGACGTTGACATCAACGAGTAGGCTAAGGACCCAGGTGGTGACCCTGAGCTTGTGAAGGACCACGTAGTATAGTAGGCTGTCCAAGCCTCTTTTATTTTACTAGTTGTCTGTACTCAGACAAGTTACTTCCGCTGTTGGCTTGTATGACTGTATGACTTGTATGTTGGGTCGTAAGACCCGTATCTTTGTGTTTGATATGTATGGCTCCCTGAGCCTTAAATAAAGTACTTGTGTCGTAGAGTCATGTTGTGATGCTTCGTTGTATTTGCACATATCGAGCATATTGTGTGTATGATTGAAATGCTTGGTATGTGTGGGATCTGACTATCTAGTTGTTTATCTTTAGTAGCCTCTCTTACCGGGAAATGTCTCCTAGTGTTACCGCTGAGCCATGGTAGCTTGCTACTGCTCTGGAACACTTAGGCTGGCCGGCATGTGTCCTTCTTCGTTCCTGTGTCTGTCCCTTCGGGGAAATGTCACGCATTGAGTACCGGAGTCCTGTTAGCCCGCTACAGCCCGGTTTACCGGAGTCCTACTAGCCCAGTGCTACAGCCCGGACCCACTTGCTGATGACCGACACGTTCGAAGCTGGGTCATGGATGCCTGTCCCTGTAAGTCTGTGCCACTTTGGGTTTACGACTAGTCATGTCAGCCCGGGCTCTTTATCATATGGATGCTAGCGACACTATCATATACGTGAGCCAAAAGGCGCAAACGGTCCCGGGAAAAGGTAAGACGACACCCGTGGGGATACCGTGCGTGAGGCCGCAAAGTGATATGAGGTGTTACCAGCTAGATCGATGTGACATCGAGTCGGGGTCCTGACAGCGTTGGCATCAGAGCCGGACTGCCTGTAGGTTCTCCAAGCCAAACTGGTCGATGTTGAGTCTAGAAATTCTTAGTTATATGTAGGGGAATTGTTTGTGGGTTGGAACGTAAGGCTCTTTTTACTCCTTATACCTTATGACTTTCTGATCTGAGTCAGTCCATTCTTCCACCGGGGGGTTAAGGAATTAGGATCTGTTCTCTCTATCAGGATCACGAGTTACTAATCAGTAGTACCTTATAAGTTGGATGGTTACAAGCCTAGTTCAGTTCTACTACCACATTATGTTGTTAGATTGGTTCCAGAACCTTGATGTGATGATGTTGAGTGTGTACGAAATCCTTTGTCAAATGTCTCAATGTCCTTTTTGAGCATTTACAGCTGTTATGCTGCCGAAATTTTGCTAGAAATTCTAATGCCTTTGCATTATGATTATGCTTTCAGATGGCCACTCGCGACCTCAATCAAGTGGTTCGCCTGACTCGATGCCTAGATGTACCCGGCCATACTGCTAAGTTGGTCAGGGTAATGACTGAGGCTGGATACCGCTGGTATCCTGAGTACACGGTCGAAGAGCAATTCCGAGATTTCAATCAAAGCCAGTATCTCTGCACTGTCAGGATATTTCCATCTTATCCTGGATCCACTGAGCCTCTTCACTGCTCCTATGGACTCGGGGTTACTATTGAGATGGCTGTGCAGGACGCCGCCTACTCTATGATGACCATTATGCGAGTCAGATCTGGTCTATTTCGGGACTCTGACTTCCGGTATATGCCAGGATCACTTCCGGGAGCACAAGGATATCTCCAAGCTATTTATGCTGACTCCACTCAGGAGGATTCACGGACTCGCACCACTGCTGAGATGCTCGAGGATAAGGACCGTGAAAATCGGGCTTTAAGGTTAGAGCTCTTCAATACCCGTGCTGACCACTGGGCCACTTTGACTCGGTTCGCACCGGCGGTGCAAGCTGGATATTCAGATATGCGCGATCTCTATCCTGTGAGATCTGCTCTGCCAGACGTGATGGTTTGGCGTGATGTAGGAGGCATCACCCCACCTCGCGGTCCCCGCAGGCCACCGTTTGTTGGTCCGCGACCTCATCCTAGCCCCTATGGTCCACAAGCTCCGCGAGATCGTCTGTTTCCGGATGAACATGTTGAGCTTCCAGGCTATGGAGGTGACTTTTATGAGGACTACTACGGATCGGTCTGAGTTAGGGGTAGCATCACTAGTTCGCACTAGCTGTGTCATCTATCGTCCCGCGTGACTCGTGGGTTATGACCTAGTTTGTACTCCTTCCGGAGGTGTAGAAAAATAATGTATAGAAGCTTGGAATGCCTCCGATGAGATGTAATCCTTTTCTCACCGTAATAGTACTTTGTTTGGTCTTGTACTAAACCTTGTATGGTGTGTATGACGATGGAATAAAGAAGCAGTTTCTGTATCTACCATGTCATACGGATGATCATCTTGCATTCCGAGTTATTTCTTACATTATGTATCCCATGTCAGAATTTCATCATTCTGACTAAATCATTGTCTTGTTTACCTAGGATGGTCAACACGCGCGCCAACCCTGCTTCCCAAGAGCAGGCCGAAGGCAGTGAAGCCAGGAATGAAAATCTGCCTCATCCTCCTTCACTAGCCGAGGTGATGATGGAAGCTGAGAGAAACAAGCGGGAGACAAACCGTTTGTTGGAGCGTATTGAACAGAATACAGCACACCATCAGAGGGCTAACGTAGTGTCACTCAGTGATTTTATCAAATTGCATCCACCCACGTTCCACCACTCCGTCGAACCTCTCGACGCTGATGATTGGCTTCGCAGTATCTCTCACAAACTGCGTTCTGCGCTGGTAGCGGAGGTTGACAAGGTCACCTTTGCTGTATATCATCTTGAAGGCCCCGCCAGTCTATAATGGGAGAATTATGGAGCCATGCGCCCAGCGGGCCATGTCACAACTTGGGCTGAATTCAGCGAGGCTTTCCGCGAACATCACATTCCGGAGGGTCTCATGGACCGTAAACGTGAAGAATTTTGCAGTTTCACCCAAGGCCGACTTTCTGTGGATGCCTATAGCAGGGAGTTTGGTAATCTCGCACGATATGCAACTGAGGAAGTTTCTACTGACGCCAAGAAGCAAGCAAGGTTCCGTAAGGGCCTTAGTCCTGAGCTTCGCCGCGACCTCCGTCTGCATGAGTGCACATCTTTTTCGAAACTTGTCAACAAAGCCATCAGTGCTGAAACTGGTCAGATTGACTATGACGCAACACGCAAGCATGGACGTGACATGGGTTCCTCATCCGGTGCTGGTTCTCAGAAGCGTCGCGTGTGGGTACCCAACACCGTCCTGCCACCCAGGTTCACACCGAGGCCATCCTTCCAGGCGCCTCGCCCCGCTCAATAGTCTGCTCCAGCCAAGCCCTATGGGGGTCCAACCAATAATGCTCCTCCACGTACCAGTTCCGTGACTTGTTTCAAGTGTGGGGAATCTGGTCATTATATGCGTGAGTGTCCCCAGACCAACCCCAATCAATCTGCTAAAGCTGTTGGCCGTGGCAAGCCGACAGGGAAGGTGTTCCATGCTAAACCGGTCACCGCTTCACGTGGCCATGTCAACTGTATCTCTGCCGAAGAAGCTCAAGAAGATCCCAACGTCGTTCTCGGTACGCTTCTTGTTAATTGCCACCCGGCATCTGTTCTTTTCGATACAGGAGCCTCTCATTCTTTTATATCTGAAAATTATGCTCGTTTGCATAACGTTGCATTCTGTGACTTGCCATCCACTATGGAAATCTCTACCCCTGGGTCTAGATGGCAGACCTCTAGGGTAAGTTATGGAAATGAGATCCAAGTCGACAGACTTGTTTTCCTTGCATCTTTGATAGCCCTTAAATCTTCAGATATTAATATCATTTTGGGTATGGACTGGATGTCAGCTCATCATGCCCAAATTGATTGCTTCTCTAGGACTGTTCAACTCACCCATCCTTCGGGAAAGATAGTCAATGTCTTGACCCGAATAGCCAAGCGACAATTATTTTCTCTTAACGCCAGCCCTTTGCCAGACCTTGAGGACGTTCCGGTAGTCCGTGACTTCCCGGATGTCTTTCCAGAGGAATTGCCAGGTGTTCCACCTGACAGGGATGTTGAGTTCGTAATCGACCTCATCCCCGGAACCGTTCCGATTGCTAGAAGACCTTATAAGATGGCACCCCTAGAACTAGCCGAGCTTAAGAAACAACTCGATGAATCCTTGAAAAAGGGTTTCATCCGCCCTAGTTCATCTCCGTGGGCTTGCCCCGTCCTATTCGTCAAGAAGAAGGATGGTACGGACCGGATGGTTGTAGATTACCGACCTGTCAACTTGGTCACAATCAAGAACAAATATCCACTTCCCAGGATCAACGATCTGTATGATCAGCTCGCTGGATCCTCAGTCTTCTCCAAGATGGATTTGAGGTTGGGCTACCATCAAATCAAAATCAGAAACGGGGACATTCCTAAAACGGCCTTTGTTACTCGTTATGGCCAATACGAGTACACCGTCATGTCCTTCGGTTTAACCAACGCTCCAGCCACCTTTTCTCGGTTAATGAACTCAATCTTCATGGAGTATTTGGATAAATTCGTCGTGGTTTATCTCGATGACATACTCATCTACTCCAAGAACGAGGAAGAACATGCCGAACATTTAAGGCTAGTGTTGAAGAAACTTCGAGAGCATTGCCTTTATGCCAAATTCTCAAAATGTGAATTCTGGTTGTCAGAAGTGACCTATCTGGGTCATGTAATATCTGGTAAAGGTATTGCTGTTAACCCTGAGCGAGTTCAAGCCGTCCTTGATTGGACTCCACCTGAATCGGTCAAGCAAGTTCGGAGTTTTCTGGGCTTAGCGAGCTATTGTCGTCGCTTTGTCGAGAACTTCTCCAAAGTTGCCAAACCTCTAACCGAACTCCTCAAGAAAGATAAGAAGTTCGAATGGACTCCACAATGTGAGCACAGCTTTCAGGAACTGAAAAGACGCCTGACCTCCGCTCCCGTACTGGTACCGCCAGACTTCTCCAAGGACTTTGTTATCTACTGCGACGCCTCGCGACAAGGACTAGGTTGCATTCTCATGCAAGATCGACACGTAATTGCCTACGCTTCACGGCAGTTGCACCCACATGAGGAGAATTATCCTACTCATGATCTAGAGCTTGCAGCCGTAGTCTATGCACTTAAAACCTGGCGACATTACCTCCTCGGTAATCGTTGCGAAATATTCACTGATCACCAAAGTCTGAAGTACATCTTCACCCAACCGGATCTGAATCTCAGGCAAAGACGTTGGGTTGAATTGATCACAGACTTCGACTTAGGAATAATCTATACCCCAGGGAAAGCCAACGTCATGGCTGATGCGCTAAGTCATAAATCTTATTGTAACAACCTGATGTTACAACAAAGTCAACCGCTTCTCCATGATGAATTTCGGAAGCTTAACCTTCACATTGTACCTCAAGGTTTTCTTTCCACCTTGGTGGCAAAACCTACTCTTACGGATCAAATCATCGCTGCCCAAAAGCGAGATAAGGGAATATCTAAAATCAAAGAGAACATTGCTAGCGGAGGTGCTAGTTGTTTCTCCACAAATGATCATGGTGTTATGTACTTTGAGAACCGTCTAGTGGTTCCCAAGAACCAGCATCTACGACAGTTGATCCTTAAGGAGGCCCATGAATCTCCTCTCACCATTCATCCCGGTAGTACTAAGATGTATCAGGACCTACGCCAGAGGTTCTGGTGGACTAGGATGAAGAGAGAAATTGCTCAGTATATTGCTAATTGTGACGTTTGTCGTCGTGTAAAAGCAGAGCATCAACGGCCTGCTGGCACCCTTCAACCCTTAGCTATTCCTGAATGGAAATGGGATAAAATTGGTATGGATTTCATTACCGGTTTTCCCAGGACCAAGAGAAGGAATAATGCTATTTTCGTCGTGGTCGATCGTCTTTCCAAAGTAGCTCATTTCTTACCTGTTCGTGAGAGTATAACCGCTAGTCAGCTGGCAGACTTATACATCTCCCGAATAGTGTCCCTCCATGGTGTTCCTTTGGAAATCAATTCGGATCGAGGAAGTCTTTTCACCTCTCGATTTTGGGAAAGTTTCCAAAATGCTATGGGAACCCGTCTCTCCTTTAGCACCGCTTTCCACCCTCAGTCAAGTGGTCAAGTGGAACGCGTCAACCAAATTCTAGAAGACATGCTTCGAGCCTCCGTTATCTCTTTCGGAATGGACTGGGAGAAGTGCCTTCCATTTGCCGAATTCGCTTACAACAACAGCTATCAATCCAGCTTGGGTAAAGCCCCTTTTGAAGTTCTCTATGGACGACGATGTCGAACACCCCTTAACTGGTCAGAGACCGGGGAAAGACAATTCTTTGGCCCGGATATGATTCAGGAAGCAGAAGAACAAGTTCGTATCGTTCGTGAAAAGTTGAAAACAGCCCAATCCCGTCAAAAGAGTCAATATGACCGAAAACATAAGGCTATGACCTTCGAGGTTGACGAGAAGGCTTATCTTCGGGTCACCCCTCTGAAGGGAACCCATCGTTTCGGTATCAAAGGCAAATTGGCTCCTCGTTACATTGGACCTTTTCGCATTCTCGCCAAACGAGGAGAAGTTGCCTACCAGTTGGAACTACCTCCGCACCTCTCCAGAGTTCACGATGTCTTCCACGTTTCTCAACTCAGGCGTTGCTTCTCGGATCCTATCCGTGAAGTGGACCACGAAACGCTTGATCTCCAAGATAATCTTACATATCGAGAGTACCCCATTCGTATCCTCGATCAAGCCGAACGTACCACGCGACGTCATAATATCAAGTTCCTCAAAGTTCAGTGGTCTCATCATTCTGAGGATGAAGCAACTTGGGAAAGGGAGGATCGTCTTCGATTTGAATATCCCGCCTTCTTCGCGGAGGAACCCAAATCTCGGGACGAGATTCTTTTGAGTGGGGGTGAGTTGTCACACCCTAGCTAGTCATGCATTAGAGTGTTGCATCATGTTTACTCTTTCATCAGAAACTTGAAATGGGGATGACAGAACCCCCAGTCCCCTCTGAAACCAACTAGGGTTACTAAAATAATTTTTCAATGAACCTGAAATGCCCTTCTAAAATGCCCATCATTTTTGCCTTGGTTCAGAACCTCTGCCAAAAGTGGTGCACATTTTTCTAGGCCATCCTAGGGTTTTTGAATTAAATCATAGATATTTGAATTTGGGCATTTAAAATAATATAAAATATTTAAATGCTCAAATATCTCCAAACTAAAATGTTTCATGTTGGAAATAATCCAACTATGGACCAGGAGTAGTTTGGTGATTTTTGGAGTTGCCTAGGTATTTTATTTAATTCAACAAAGTTGCAGATATATTAAATAAAAACAGAAAACAGAAAAATAAATAAAAGGAGTAGACTTACCTGGACCTACCTGCCCAGCCCAGCCGGCCCAGCACTGTGCTGGCCCGTGCCAGCCAGCTGCTTCCCCTTGCCAGAGCAGGCAGGGAGGTGAGCATGGCGCGCCCGAGCTCGCCACGCACCACCCAGCCTCTCTGCATCGCCCTGGTCGCCGTAGCGCCCAACCGAGCACACCATCGTGCTCCACACATCACCAGGAGCACGTAGAACGCACCAACGCCTCCCCAAACCCCCTGCAACACTGATCCCGACCGCACCCGAACTCCGGCCGCCGCAGCCGAGCTCGCCGCCGTCGACTCCGGCCACCCCGACCCCAACGGGCTCCGCCAAGAGATGCGGGTTGTCCTCAGCTCCACTCCGGTGGCCCCCGCGGTCCATTTGGTGGCCGAAACGACCAAAATCACTCTCGCCGCCGCGCTAATGGTCGCCGCCGGCCAGAACTCCGGCGGGCTGACGTGGCCTAGTTAATTAGTCACTAACCCCCCCACCTACTGACGCTGACAAGTGGGCCCCAGGGCCTAGTCAAAGCTAACCAGCCCGGGTCAACGCGGGATTAGCCCCTGTGTCACTGACGTGTGGACCCCACACGTCAGGTTTGACCCGAGCCAGCCCTGTTGACCTGCTGATGCCACTGTGACGTCAGGCTGACGCAGTAATTGAATTTCTGGATTTAATTTAAATCAGGAAATTCCAGAATATTAATTAAACTTCAAAAATTCATAACTTTTATTCTGTAACTCCAAATTGGACAAATTATATATGAAAAATGATCAGAAAAATTCAATCTATCCATCTGTACTATTTTCATGCATGATCAAACAAGTTAAATTAATGTTTTAATCAGAACAAGGAAAAGCACTTTAAAAGGCCATATTTGAATTTGAAATTTGAATCTTTGATTCAAATTTGCTCAAACCCTTCTGGTTTTAGTTGCATTAGCCCAACACACTCATATTGCCATGTTTCATGCATGCATCATATTGTTGCATATTGTTTGGTAATGTTGTGTATCGGTGCTCTCTGCGGCAGGTTCCGTCCCCGAAGAGTACCCTGATTACCCTAGCGAAGAACCGTATCCGTGCAACGAACCATCAGGCAAGCAACCAACCATTTGATCATATCGATACAATCCCATGTTCTCGCTCCTGCTCTCTTTTACTGCATTAAGACAACGCGATTCAAACTGCTGTGTGCTACGGTAGTTGAACCCATTTCCTCTGCATGACCTGTCATTGCCACAGTAACTAGATGAAACCCACTAGCATGTGTAGGAGTTGATTGAGCCATATGTATGTGTTGTTCCTACCTTGCTATGCCTGCTATGCTTAGAGTCGTGTCAGGTCTGGTTCATCTGGGTGATGGGCTAGAGTGAAATGTTAATGTCGGTAATGAGAGTGGTGTGGTGAACACGATTTGGTAAAGGTATCGATGAGAGGCCATGTAGGAGTACATGGTGGGTTGTTTCATTGAAGCCGACCTTAAGCACTGAGATCTGTATGTGTGATTTAAGAATCAGCTACTACCATACATTGGGCCCTGAAATATGACCCCGCTCGACTTCTTATTCACCCTAGTTCTCTGTCCAGGAGTTGCAAGTAGTTTCTGGTGTTTGTAGCCTACTGGAGGCCGTGGACAGCGCTGACCGTAGGGGTGGGCTGTGATGCGGTAGGTACGTGGCACGGTGTACCGAATACCCGTTAGGTATCTCGGGAACCCTGTTCACATCGTTCGGGGCCGTATGGGAAACCTCGGCCGGACTCCCTGCGGATGGAACCTGAATAGGCGATAAACCTGGACTAGAGGCTTAAGTGTTTAGGTAGGTCGTGGTCTACACCCACGTCGGCTTTCGCTTGAAGTCTGCCGAGCACATGTCGTGTGCAGACGCTAAGTGGTGGAAACATGTATGACGAAGTACACCCCTGCAGGGTTATCATAATCTATTCGAATAGCCGCGTCCGCGGTAAAGGACTACTTGGTTGCCTATACAGTTCATAGACAAGTAAATGGATACTATTAAAAGCCTCAAGATAAGTGTGAGTGCCGAGGATGGCTCTTCCGTAGGAAGACGGTGGTGGATCCTCCGTAGTGTATTGAAGTGGTGAATAGTGGACTCGTGTGCGCAAAACATTTTAAGTTGGAGTATCGTAGGATAGCCTAGCCAAGAGTCAAAGCTGGCTTGCTGCAATAACTCCACCAACCCTTCTTGATACTATGCATGTATGTAGGATCTGATGTAAGTCTTGCTGAGTACCTTTGTACTCATGTTGCTATAATCTACATTTTACAGAAGACGCTGCAACCCCTTCTGATGGGTTCTATGTAGACGTTGACATCAACGAGTAGGCTAAGGACCCAGGTGGTGACCCTGAGCTTGTGAAGGACCATGTAGTATAGTAGGCTGTCCAAGCCTCTTTTATTTTACTAGTTGTCTGTACTCAGACAAGTTACTTCCGCTGTTGGCTTGTATGACTGTATGACTTGTATGTTGGGTCGTAAGACCCGTATCTTTGTGTTTGATATGTATGGCTCCCTGAGCCTTAAATAAAGTACTTGTGTCGTAGAGTCATGTTGTGATGCTTCATTGTATTTGCACATATCGAGCATATTGTGTGTATGATTGAAATGCTTGGTATGTGTGGGATCTGACTATCTAGTTGTTTATCTTTAGTAGCCTCTCTTACCGGGAAATGTCTCCTAGTGTTACCGCTGAGCCATGGTAGCTTGCTACTGCTCTGGAACACTTAGGCTGGCCGGCATGTGTCCTTCTTCGTTCCTGTGTCTGTCCCTTCGGGGAAATGTCACGCATTGAGTACCGGAGTCCTGTTAGCCCGCTACAGCCCGGTTTACCGGAGTCCTACTAGCCCAGTGCTACAGCCCGGACCCACTTGCTGATGACCGACACGTTCGAAGCTGGGTCATGGATGCCTGTCCCTGTAAGTCTGTGCCACTTTGGGTTTACGACTAGTCATGTCAGCCCGGGCTCTTTATCATATGGATGCTAGCAACACTATCATATACGTGAGCCAAAAGGCGCAAACGGTCCCGGGAAAAGGTAAGACGACACCCGTGGGGATACCGTGCGTGAGGCCGCAAAGTGATATGAGGTGTTACCAGCTAGATCGATGTGACATCGAGTCGGGGTCCTGACAAAGTTCATGATAATTAAGTTCATCTAATCAATGAACTCCCACTTAGATAGACATCCCTCCAGTAATCTAAGTATAACATGATCCGAGTTAACTAGGCCGTGTCCGATCATCACGTGAGACAGACTAGTCAACATCGGTGAACATCTTCATGTTGATCGTATCTTCTATACGACTCATGCTCGACCTTTCGGTCTTCTGTATTCCGAGGCCATGTCTGTACATGCTAGGCTCGTCAAGTCAACCTAAGTGTTTGCATGTGTAAATCTGTCTTACACCCGTTGTATGTGAACGTTGGAATCTAACACCCGATCATCACGTGGTGCTTCGATACAATGAACTGTCGCAATGGTGCACAGTTAGGGGGAACACTTTCTTGAAATTATTATGAGGGATCATCTTATTTACTACCGTCTTTCTAAGTAAACAAGATGCAGAAACACGATAAACATCACATGTAATCAAATAATAATAGTGACATGATATGGCCAATATCACATAGCTCCTTTGATCTCCATCTTGGGGCTCCATGATCATCTTGTCACCAGCATGACACCATGATCTCCATCATCATGATCTCCATCATCATGATCTCCATCATTGTGTCTCCATCAAGTTGCTCGCCAACTATTACTTCTACTACTATGGCTAACATGTTTAGCAATAAAGTAAAGTAATTTACATGGCGTTTCTCAATGACACGCATGTCATACAAAAAATAAAGAAAACTCCTATGGCTCCTTCCTGTTGTCATACTCATCGACATGCAAGTCGTGATTCCTATTACAATAGCATGAAAATCTCATACATCACATATATATCATTCATCACAACTTTGGTCATATCATATCACAAAGCACTTGCTGCAAAAACAAGTTAGACATCCTCTAATTGTTGTTGCAAGTTTTACGTGGCTGAAATAGGGTTCTAGCAAGAACGTTTTCTTACCTACGTGAAAGCCACAATGTGATTTTTCAACTTCTATTTACCCTTCATAAGGACCCTTTTCATCAAATCCGCTCCAACTAAAGTGGGAGAGACAGACACCCGCCAGCCACCTTATGCAACTAGTGCATGTCAGTCGGTGGAACCGGTCTCACGTAAGTGTACGTGTAAGGTTGGTCCGGGCCGCTTCATCCCACAATACCGTTGAAGCAAAATAAGACTAGTAGCGGCAAGAAAGTTGACAACATCTACGCCCACAACAAATTGTGTTCTACTCGTGCAAAAGGAACTATCCATAGACCTAGCTCATGATGCCACTGTTGGGGAACATTGCAGAAAACAAAAAATTTCCTACGGTTGCACCAAGATCCATCTAGGAGTTCATCTAGCAATGAGTGATCGGATTGCATCTACATACCTTTGTAGATCACGCGCGGGAGCGTTCAAAGAACGGGGATGAGGAAGTCGTACTCGACGTGATCCAAATCACCGGAGATCCTAGCGCCGAACGGACGTCACCTCCGCGTTCAACACATGTGCGGTCAGCGTGACGTCTCCTCCTTCTTGATCCAGCAAGGGGGAAGGAGAGGTTGAGGAAGATGGCTCCAGCAGTAGCACGACGGCGTGGTGGTGGTGGAGCTGCAGTACTCCGTCAGGGCTTCGCCAAGCTCTATGGAGGAGGAGGAGGTGTTGGAGAGGGAGAGGGAGGCACCAAAGGCGTGGGGTGAGAGGCCCTCCTTCCCCCTACTATATATAGGGAGCCTAGGGGGGCGCTAGCCCTAGGAGATGCAATCTCCTAGGGGGACGGCAGCCAAGGGGTGGGGGGCTTGTCCCCCAAGCAAGGGGGCACCCCCCTTTAGGGTTTCCCCTACCCTAGGCGCATGGGCCCTAGGGGAAAGTGGCGCCCCAGCCCCCTTTGGGTTGGATCCCTTCCAACTTTAGCCCATGGGGCCCTCCGGGATAGGTGGCCCCACACGGTGGACCCCCGGGACCCTTCCGGTGGTCCCGGTACAATACCGGTGACCCCGAAACTTGTCCCAATGGCCGAAATAGCACTTCATATATATAATTCTTTACCTCCGGACCATTCCGAAACTCCTCGTGACGTCCGGGATCTCATCGGGGACTCTGAACAACTTTTGGGTTACGGCATATACATATCCCTACAACCCTAGCATCACCGAACCTTAAGTGTGCAGACCCTACGGGTTCGGGAGACATGTAGACATGACCGAGATTGCTCTCCGGGCAATAACCAACAGCGGGATCTGGATACCCATGTTGGCTCCCACATGCTCCTCGATGATCTCATCGGATGAACCACGATGTCGAGGATTCAAGCAACCCCGTATACAATTCCCTTCGTCAATCGGTATGTTACTTGCCCGAGATTCGATCGTCGGTATCCCAATACCTCGTTCAATCTCGTTACCGGCAAGTCACTTTACTTGTACCGTAATGCATGATCCCGTGACCAGACACTTGGTCACTTTGAGCTCATTATGATGATGCATTACCGAGTGGGCCCAGTGATACCTCTCCGTCATACGGAGTGACAAATCCCAGTCTTGATCCGTGTCAACCCAACAGACACTTTCGGAGATACCCGTAGTATACCTTTATATTCACCCAGTTACGTTGTGATGTTTGGTACACCCAAAGCACTCCTACGGTATCCGAGAGTTACACGATCTCATGGTCTAAGGAAAAGATACTTGACATTGGAAAACTCTAGCAAACGAACTATACGATCTTGTGCTATGTTTAGGATTGGGTGTTGTCCATCACATCATTCTCCTAATGATGTGATATCGTTATCAATGAGATCCAATGTCCATAGTCAGGAAACCATGACTATCTGTTGATCAACGAGCTAGTCAACTAGAGGCTTACTAGGGACATGTTGGTGTCTAAGTATTCACACATGTATTATGATTTCCGGATAACACAATTATAGCATGAATAGAAGACAATTATCATGAACAAGTAAATATAATAATAATCCTTTTATTACTGCCTCTAGGGCATATTTCCAACACTCTTTGCCCTAGAACAACACCTATAGCATAATCATTAGCATCACACATAATTTCAAAGGGTAAATTCCAATCAGGTGGCTGAACAATAGGTGCAGAGATCAATGCTTTCTTAAGTATTTCAAATGCTTCTACACAGTCATCATCAAAGACAAATGGTATATCTTTTTGTAATAAATTAGTCAGAGGCCGAGAAATTTTTGAGAAGTCCTTAATGAACCTCCTATAAAATCCGGCGTGACCAAGGAAACTTCTTATACCTTTGTTGTCCTTGGGACATGGCATCTTTTCAATAGCATCAACCTTGGCTTTATCAACTTCAATACCTCTTTCAGAAACTTTATGCCCTAGGACAATACCTTCATTAACCATAAAGTGGCACTTTTCCCAATTAGTTTCTTCACATCTCTGCAAAACTCGATCAAGGTTGCTTAAGCAGTCATCAAAAGAAGATCCATAGAGAGAGAAATCGTCCATGAAAACCTCACAAATCTTTTCACAAAGTCAGAGAATATAGCCATCATGCATCTTTGAAAGGTAGTAGGTGCATTACATAAACTAAAAGGCATACGTCTATAAGCAAAAGTACCAAAAGGGCAAGTAAAAGTAGTCTTTTATTGATCCTTGGATGACACGGGTATTTGAGAGAAACCAGAATAACCATCTAGAAAGCAAAAATGTGTATGTTTGGATAATCTTTCTAGCATTTGATCGATAAAAGGTAAGGGGTAATGATCCTTTTTAGTGACCTTATTTAATTTGTGGGAATCAATTAACATCCTATAGCCTGTAATAATTCTTTGAGGAATCAATTCATCTTTATCATTAGGAACAACAGTAATACCTCCCTTCTTAGGGACACAATGGACAGGACTTACCCACTGACTATCAGCAATGGAATAGATTATACCTGCCTCAAGGAGCTTTAGTATTTCCTTTCTTACCCCTTCTTTCATTTTAGGATTCAGTCGTCGTTGATGATCACAAACTGGTTTAGCATCTTCTTCCAAATTTATTTTATGTTGACATAGAGTGGGACTAATGCCCTTAAGATCATCAAGAGTATACCCAACAGCAGCACGGTGCTTCTTCAGAGTTTTCAATAATCTCTCTTCCTCATGCTCTGAAAGGTTAGCACTAATAATAACAGGATATATCTTTTTCTCATCAAGATAAGCATATTTAAGAGTATCAGGCAACGGTTTAAGCTTAAACACGGGATCACCCTTGGGTGGAGGAGGATACCCTAGGATTTCAACAAGTAAATTGCTTTTCAGAATAGGTTCCTGTTTAAAGAATACTTCATATATTTCCCTTCTTTCATTCATAAACATATCATTTTCATGG
Source organism: Triticum aestivum (assembly GCF_018294505.1). Classification (NCBI taxonomy): domain Eukaryota; kingdom Viridiplantae; phylum Streptophyta; class Magnoliopsida; order Poales; family Poaceae; genus Triticum; species Triticum aestivum. Next base: position 591,611,281 of record NC_057809.1, on the reverse strand, counting down.
TCTAGCAAATATTGTTCTAAAGGATCACTAGGAGGTATGGCAATAGAAGCAAGACCAATAATTTCATCCTTACTAGGTAATTGTTCTTCACGGTGTTGTCTACTAAATTTAGAGAAATTAAATTCATGAGCCATATCATCTAAACTGATAGTAACAACGTTCTTTTTGCAATCTATCTTAGCATTAACAGTGTTTAAGAAGGGTCTACCAAATATAAAGGGACAAAAGCTATCTTGTGGGGAACCAAGAACAAGAAAATCAGCAGGATATTTAGTTTTCCCACACAAGACTTCAACATCTCTAACATTTCCCATTGGTGAAATAGTATCTCTATTGGCAAGTTTAATTGTGACATCAATATCTTCTAACTCAACAGGTGCAATATCATGCATAATTTCTCTATATAGGCCAATAGGTATTGCACTAGCACTGGCACCCATATCACATAAGACATGATAATAATGATCTCCTATTTTAACAGAAATAACAGGCATGCCTACCACGGGTTTAGGTTTATCTTTAGCACAAGGTTTAGCAATTCTAGCGGTTTCATCACAGAAATAAATAACATGCCCATCAATATTATCAGACAAGAGATCTTTAACAACAGCAATACTAGGTTCAACTTTAACTTGCTCAGGAGGTGTATAAGTTTTAATATTGCTTTTACGAACCACAGTTGAAGCTTTAGCATGATCCTTTATCCTAACAGGGAAATGTGGTTTCTCAACATAAGAAGTAGGAACAATAGGATCATTATAAGTGATAGTCTTTTCTTCAACTTTAATAGGTGCAACTACTTTTACTTCTATGGGAGGATGATATTTAAACCACTTCTCCTTGGGGAGACCAACATAAGTAGCAAAATATTCACAGAAAGAAGCTACTATCTCAGAGTCAAGTCCATATTTAGTGCTAAATTTACAAAAAAAAAACATCGGTATCCATAAAAGATTTAACACAATCAAACTTAGGTGTCATACCTGACTCTTTACCTATGTCGAGGTCCCAATCTTCAGAGTTGCGTTTAATTCTTTCCAATAAATCCCATTTGAATTCAATAGTCTTCATCATAAAAGAGCCAGCACAAGAAGTATCTGTAAGTGCATCTAGTGCCACCCCTAGTTGGTTTTGGAGTATTGACGACAAACCTAGTTGAGGGACTAATGTGTTTGTGAGAATTGCAGGATAACACAGGTAGAAGTCCCTCATTGATTCGGTTTTCCTACCAGAGATGACCCCTAAAAATGTATGAAGACATTGAAGTCAAAGGTGGTATATGAAGATATTCACAGTGAAGACTATGACAAGAGAAGACACCACATGAAGCCTATGGAGCTCGAAGACTTAGATCTTTCGTAGTTCTCTTTCTTCTGTCTTGAGTCATAGGAACCACCATACTGTTAAGTGGGGTCCAAGAGAACCAGTCAGAATGACTGAAGTGATGCTTAAACAAAACCTATGTCTTCGAGTGAAGACTTTGAGAGCAAATCTTGTCCAGAGTCGGGCAAGTCAGCTTTGCTTGAAGCCCAAGTAAAGTTGCCGTGTGAGTTTGAAATCTGACTGTTGGAACACGTGTCAGTTCCTTAGTGACCCAGGGTCATTTCGGACAAATCAGGTCGGGTTGCCAAGTGGCTATAAATAGCCCACCCCCTACAACCATAAACGGTTGGCTGATCAGATTCAGAGTACGGCTTTTGTCGTTTGAGAGCAACCCACCTCAAAGCCTTTGAGAGAGAATTCCTTGCGAGGATAAAGCCCTAACCACCTAGAGCCAAAGAGAATTAGGCATCACTTAAGTCTTCTTGTCTGTGTGATCTGAAGACTTATTACACTTGAGGACTGTGCATCCTCCAGCCGGTTAGGCGTCGCGTCCTGAGCATCCAAGAGACATTGTGGATTGCCGGTGAATGAAGTCTGTGAAGGTTTGGGAGTCTACCTTGAAGACTTACCAGAGTGATTGGGCGAGGTCTGTGTGACCTTAGCTCAAGGGGAATATGGTGAGGACTGGGTGTCCTGAGCTGCGTGTTCAGGACTGGGTGTCCGGGACTATGTGTCCTAAGGTTTAAATACCTAGCCGCCCTAACCAGACATACAGTTGTCACAGCAACTGGAACTGGTCCAACAAATCATTGTCTTCAACGAGTCACTGGTTTCATCTTCCCTTCTCTTTACTTACTGTTACTCCTTGTGAAGTCATTGTATGTTCGCACTATCTTTTGTCTTCACTGAGTGACTGCGTGTTCTGTGTGGCTTCACAATATCTTCCTATCTGATCCTTACTACATTGCTGCTATTAGTCATTGTGCTTTCACTCTATTGAATACTTGACTATGGCTTGCCTAGTGTAGTCTACCTTCTGCTGCAGGGTAATAGGTTTATTTTTATTGTTTTCTTCATAACTTCCACGTTTGGAAGACTTCCATAAAAATCTCCTATTCACCCCCCCTCTAGTCGATATAACGCACTTTCAGTATCGAGCATGGTGCGATTGTTATCAGAAAGCCAAGCATATAAATTTTGAATAATCATCTCTCTTGAGAGCTCATGATTGGGGCATGAATATAACATTGATTTAAGCCTCCCCCAAGCTTGAGCGATGCTTTCTCCTTCGCGTGGCCAAAAATTATATATATAATTGCGATCACAATGAACAAGATGCATAGGATAAAAACTTCTGATGAAATTCCAGTTTCAATCGTTTGTAGTTCCATGACCCCGTATCATCACATAGCCTATACCATGTCAATGCATCTTACCTCAAAGATAAAGGGAAGACCTTCTTCTTAACAACATCTCCGGGTACACCTGCAAGCTTAAATAATCCACAAACTTCATCAACATATATTAGGTGCTCATCAGGATGCATTGTTCCATCTCCTGCAAAAGGATTAGCTAGCAGTTTTTCTAACACTAGCATATATGCCCGTGCGTTGCAACAGGAGAGATATTTTTTACGAGAAGCATCGGAGAGATAATTGATTGTCCATCAAAACGGTCTCCATAGTGGTGGGGCTATAGAACAAGGAGCTGCGATGTTCTCATGAGTCATGTTTGGCCCACGAGATCTTAATAGTGATGGGGTTGGTCGGAGTGGTGGCCACCACCCAACTTGTGCCTTTTTTTTCTTTGTGTCTGCCACCATGTCTAGGTTGTGGTTGCCTCCTCATTTTGTGGCAGCACGGCGACTTTTAGGGCATAGTTGCTTCGACCACTCTCTCCTATGATGGCGTAACAGATATAGTACAAATTGTAGCGAATCTCGTTTCATTGGTATAATCAACACATAACCAGGTAGTCCCTACTTTACCAAGGTTTATTCTATGTAATTATTTCAGCGATCACTTGCCCATATATTTTTAGCCAGAGCCAAACCAACATATTCTCTTTTATTGCCATGTGTCCACAATTTCTTTTAATTATATTCAACAAAAATATTCTTTTTTATTGTCAAATAGCACGTCGGATGCACAACAGTTCAAATCTGGCCAGGCAAGTAGCAGGCAACATGTGTTTGTAAGGCGCGAACGAAAATCCAAAACAACTACTGAGTTGAAGGATCAAACTCACGACCTCAAAAACTCGACCACGTGTTGCTAGCCACTCGAACAAACAACTCCTGCTAATAAATGGCCGGCGTGAATGTTTAATAATATACTGTAGCGTACCATTCAAAACATTTTTTTCTCATCTTATTGAACTTATCAAAAATAAATTAATAATTATGATATCTCGAATATTCTTCGAAACATGAAAATTTATTGAAATTCACAAAAAAATTAAAAAGATGAACCTTTTATAAGAAAACAAACAATTTTTGAATATGTGAACAATTATTGAAAATTAAATATGTTTTGAACATTGAAACAATTTTGAAAAACATGTTTTCTAACACAAGCATTACTTTGAATTTGTGAACATTTCAATAAAAATGAATACTTTTTTAATTTTATCATTTTCAAAATGCAATTTATTTTGAAAATATCAAACAATTTTGGAAAACATAAAAAACAATTAAAATGGAAAATTTTCTATAGTTTTCAATAAATTTTGGAATGAGAATAAAAATCTAAAATTTGGAGAAAAAAATTGAAAACGTTAAAAATATAATAAATTCTAGAGATTTTATGAAAATTAATCAAAAACTAAAATTCTGAAAAATTGAATTTATGAAAAAAGGAAAAAAGAAAAAGAAACTTGGAAGAGAAAAAAGAAAAAGGAAAGATAAAAGAAAAGGGAAAGAAAAGAAAAAGGAAAAAGAAGCAGAACAAATAAAAAAATAAAAAGGGCCGTCACAATACTGGGCGCCATATGCGAAACCTCGTCTATTTTACGCCCAGTGCGGTAAATAATGGTTCTTAGCTGCATGGACAGAAAATAAATGGGCTGGGCCTCAACGCACGCGGCCACGTACGAAATTTTGCATAAAACTGTTTCTTTTATGGCAGATGGACATACAAAAAATTAGTACCACCTTGGATAGAACAAAAAAGTCAGTGGTGAACGGATGAAAAAATTGACGAAACGCACCTTGCTTTATTAGTAGGTATAGATATAGATATAAGAATATAACAGATAGACAGGCGAATGATGCACATTATGGTTGTCCTTCCTCTTTGTGTCTATGGGGTCACACATGCATCGTAGAAGCCAAAAAGTGGCCCGAAATTATATGGATAATTGCCTCACGGCTAATGAACCAGAACATCGTGTAGCGCACATTCCACCAATAGTGGCTCCAGGTCCTGTAAATCAGACCAATGTAGATAAGCTACGCCACTAAGCTAGTGCAAAAGCAAGTAGCCGTTGATGCTATTTTGGACCCAGAAAGATGATCGAACTTCAGTGCAACTATTGAGTACTACAAACATGCATAATTATCTCCCTGTGACGGTACATAACACCTAAATGTCTGGAGGGTGCAATTAGCATTGATTATAATTTCATATTAGGTTATATCAATCTGGATTTTGCACCTAAATGTCTGGAAGATGCAATTACACTACACAAATCAGTCGCAAACAAAGCTCTTCAACTATAGTTGAGTTACACTAAATATGAAAGGGCAAAGGGGGGAAGGACATGATGAAAGGTTTTTCTTTTGAACTGTTTTTTTACAAGATTGATCTGTTTGGATCTTGGTCAATGATGGTCTTTTTATTTATGTTGTCGATTGGATAATTATGTACCAGGTTATGTCAATCTGGATTTTACATGGTCGGTTGAAATGGTAAAAAGGAAGGATAGACCAAGTGCTCTTGGCACAAGTGGGGAGTACTTCACCACTATGCTAGGCCTGTCCTTTGTTGGTTGAAAAGGTAAATGAACAGAAAAAATACTGAAGGGAAAAGGAAACAAGGAGCTTTCCTGGGTCAAGAGGGAAAAAGAGACCATGGGGTTTCAGGTATTCATTCATCTCAATCCATCCAACTCCTGGTTCAACTAAAACATCCATATCCTCAACATGCAGGGATTTGATTTTCTGCAAAGAATTTATGATCCATTAAAATAGATGAAAGTAGCAGATCGTATCCTGCATATGCATAGCTCACTGCTAAGAAAGTGCTTGTAGGCTTGGTGTAACAAAATATAGTACTTTTTAATGTTATAATTACCACCGATTTTCAGGGCATAGTTGCTTCGACTACTCTCTTCTATGATAGCGTAACAGATATAGTACAAATTGCAGTGAATCCCATTTCATTGGTATAATCAACACATAACCAGGTAGTCCCTACTTTACCAGGGTTTATTCTATGTAATTATTTCAGCGATCACTTGCCCACATATTTTTAGTGAGAGCCAAACCAACATATTCTCTTTTATTGCCATGTGTCCAAAATTTCTTTTAATTATATTCAACAAAAATATTATTTTTTATTGTCAAATAGCACATCGGATGCACAACAGTTCAAATCTGGCCAGGCAAGTGGCAGGCACCAAAACGACATGTGTTTGTAAGGCGCGAACGAAAATCCAAAACAACCACTGAGTTGAAGGATCAAACTCACGACCTCAAAAACTCGACCACGTGCCGCTAGCCACTCGAACAAACAACTCCTGCTAACAAATGGCCGGCGTGAATGTTTAATAATATACTATAGCGTACCATTCAAAACATTTTTTCTCATCTTATTGAACTTATCAAAAAATAAATTAATAATTAGGATATCTCGAATATTCTTCGAAACATGAAAATTTATTGAAATTCACAAAAAAATTAAAAAGATGAACCTTTTATAAGAAAACAAACAATTTTTGAATATGTGAACAATTATTGAAAATTAAATACGTTTTGAACATTGAAACAATTTTGAAAAACATGTTTTCTAACACAAGCATTACTTTGAATTTGTGAACGTTTCAATAAAAATGAATACTTTTTTAATTTGTATCATTTTAAAAATGCAATTTATTTTGAAAATATTGAACAATTTTGGAAAACATAAAAAACAATTAAAATGCGAAAATTTTCTATAGTTTTCAATAAATTCTGGTATGGGAATAAAAATCTAAAATTTGGAAAAACATTCAAAACGGTAAAAGTATAATAAATTCTGGAGATTTTATGAAAATTAATCAAAAACTAAAATTCTGAAAAAATGAATTTACGAAAAAAGGGAAAAAGAAAAAGAAACTTGGAAGAGAAAAAAGAAAAAGGAAAGATAAAAGAAAAGAAAAAAAAGGAAAAGGAAAAAGAAGCAGAACAAAGAAAAAATAAAAACAGGTCGTCCCAATACTGGGCGCCATATGCGAAACCTCGTCTATTTTACGCCCAGTGCGGTAAATAATGGTTCTCAGCTGCATGGACAGGAAATAAATGGGCTGGGCCTAAACGCGTGCGGCCACGTACGAAATTTTGCGTAAAACTGTTTCTTTTATGGCAGATGGACATGCAAAAAATTAGTACCACATTGGATAGCACAAAAAAATCGGTGGTGAACGGATGAAAAAATCGACGAAACACACCTTGCTTTATTAGTAGGTATAGATACCCGAAGGAAATTCAAAACAGACATTTTCATTTTCATTTTCATTTTCAATAGGTTCAGTAGGTTGAGGAGCAACTCTTTGCTCTACTGGTCGGGGTGAAGATACCCCGAACAAGCCCCTTAGAGGATTACTTTCCATAGTAACAAGTGACAGTAAATTTCAGCACACCATATAAATTTTTCCTTACCAAATTCCACCTACCAAAGGTGCTTCACTCCCCGGCAACGGCGCCAGAAAAGAGTCTTGATGACCCACAAGTATAGGGGATCTATCGTAGTCCTTTCGATAAGTAAGAGTGTCGAACCCAACGTTAACGAGGAGCAAAAGGAAATGATAAGCGGTTTCCAGCAAGGTGTTCTCTGCAAGTACTGAAATAAGTGGTAACAGATAGTTTTGTGATTGAATAATTTGTAACGAGCAACAAGTAACAAAAGTAAATAAAATGCAGCAAGGTGGCTGTAACACCCCGGATGTATCTTACCCAATTTGTACTCCAACTCTTGTCGTTTCCGGCGTTAAGTTATTTTATTTTCTCGGGTTCGGGTCTTTGTCTCCGTGTGTTGTTATCGTTGTCATGCATCTCATATCATGTCATCATGTGCATTGCATTTGCATACGTGTTCATCTCATGCATTCGAGCATTTTCCCCGTTGTCCGTTTTGCATTCCGGCGCTTCGTTCTCCTCCGGTAGTCATTTCTAGCTTTCTTTCATGTGTGGGGATTAAACATTTCCGGATTGGACCGAGACTTGCCAAGCGGCCTTGGTTTACTACCGGTAGACCGCCTGTCAAGTTTCGTATCATTTGGACTTCGTTTGATACTCCAACAGTTAACCGAGGGACCGAAAAGGCATCGTGTGTGTTGCAGCCCAACACCCCTCCAATTTGGCCCAAAACCCAAAAAACCCTTCTCCATCATCTAGAGTGTTCGATCACGATCGCGTGGCCGAAAACCGCACCTCATTTGGACTCTCCTAGCTCCCTCTATGCCTATAAATAGACCTCCCCGAAATTCGGATCTCCTCCTCCCCCGAAACCCTAAATCGCCCCGGCACCAACGGACATGTCCGCCGCCTAGATCGGACACGTCCGCCGCCCACCCGGGCCAATCCCGATCCACCACGTGTCCCGCCGCCGTCCTCCCGCGCCGCGGCCCGCGAGCCCAGCCGGGGCCCCCGAGGGCCTGAAGCCGCTCCCCGCCGCCCGCGCCTCGCCGCCGCCATAGCCGGTCGCCGCCTCGCCGCGCGCCGCCGTCTTCCCTCTGTCGCGTCGCGACGGGCCATTGCCAGCCCCGCCGGAGCAAGCCGCCGCCGCCCCGCGCCCGTCCTCCTCCGGCGAACCGCCGCCCCGCGCCGTCCCGTGCTCCGGCGAGAGCAGCTCCGGCGAGCCTCCTCCCACCTCCTCCGGCCGCCGAGCCCGCCAAGTCCGGCAACTCCTCCATCTCCGGCGAACAGGAAATCTGGCGACGACCTCGTATTGCGTGCCCCCGATCTAGATCTGAAAATATCTTAGGGTTGACTTTTTCACCCGAAACCCTAATCCATGTGCTCATGTTCATCGCATCATAACTTTGCATCTGTAGCTCCGATTTGGACATATAGCATATCAAAATGTTCATCTCAGAGAGTACATCATTTCATTCCATTGCATCATTTTCATTTGAGTTCATCTTGATGCCCGAAATGCTGTTACAAGAGGGCTACTTGAGATAATTGTCAGATCTGCTACTCCATTTTGCATATTTGTCATTTTTGCCGTGATTATTGTGTACATGACATGCCCATGAGCTCTACATATGTTTTGTTAAGGGTTTTGTCATCTTTCCAGAGGTGCAACCCATGTATTTTTGTGATGTGTGTGGTGACTAGCACGAGCTTGCGAAGTGAGGCACTTGGTAGTGCTGATTTCAGGGACTTAGTAATTCCACCAAGTCCTTGGGCTGTTTATTCCATATGGCCATATGTTCATGTTGTTTCCTAGTGATCCGTGCCTCTTTTGAGGATGATCAGTAAGGAAATTTTGTTAATCTTGTAGTGCTCTATCCATCCATGTCTTTGTTTGTAATTATAGAGCACCCTAGCTTGAGTCAATCGAGCTCTACTTTTGCTACTTTGTGAATCTGGGCAGATTGTCAACTTGTTTGCAATTTTGCCGATGATGTTGTAGTTGATCCGTGCATGCTATGCTATTGTTCTTTCCATGTCTAGCTTGCATTTTGTGTATTCTTGATGGGCGTATGCTTAGTTTATCAAGACTTGCTCCGTAGTGAGTGCATCGAGCTCGTAAACATTCCTACTTGATATCTGTTTTCAGCATGCTCCAGTTTTTCACTAAGTCTGTGATCTAATTATGTTTTTGCCATGTTCACATGCTTGCAATCGTATTTTCTGATCCCTTTTGGCTCAAGGTCACTAAGGGACCTTTGTTAAGATCTTCGAGTAGCTCCATGCCATGCTTTATTTTTCCATGTTCAGGTCCTGTAGCATGTAGTTTTGTTGCTCCAAAGAGGGCTACCTGATCTGAAATTCCAGACAAGTGTTAATTTCACTAAGTCTGAGATCTGTTTGCCATATGCATTTTTGCCATGCTTGTTTGAACCCGTTAATGGATGAATTGGCCGTAGCTCAGTGCTAGACTTTCGTTAAGCATCTTGAATGCATCCCTGCCATATATTTTGTTGTCATGTTTGGGTGCTGTAGCATGTTCATATCATTGCATTTAGATGACTACTTGCTGTAAATCGCAGACCGGTGTCATATTTGAATCGCTTGCCATTTCCAAATCGTAACTACGATTTCGGCGATCTTTATATCGTTTTCAAGCGATTTCTTCTCATGTTTCCAGTGGAACACTTGGACTCCTAAGTTGAGGCCAGGTTCATGCATTCCTTGTCACTTCTTGCATATGCATCCCGCATCGCATCCCGCATAGCATACCATCCTTGCATTGTATTGTTTGATCTTTGCACGTGGTTGATTGTGTCCTTGTTGCTTGTTTGTCTTGTTTGGGTTGAGCCGGGAGACGAGTTCGCTAACGAGGAGCCCATTGAGTTTGCTTTCGAGGATCCAGTCAACTCTGACAACTTTGCAGGCAAGATGATCATACCCTCGAAATCACTACTATCTTTGCTATGTTAGATTGCTCGCTCTTTTGCTATGCCAATGCTACGATGTCTACCATTTGCTTTCAAGCCTCCCAAATTGCCGTGTCAAACCTCTAACCCACCTTGTCCTAGAAAACCGTTGATTGGCTATGTTACCTCTTTGCTCAGCCCCTCTTATAGCGTTGCTAGTTGCAGGTGAAGTTTGGAGGCTGTTCCTTGTTGGAACATTTATTTACTTGTTGGGATATCATTATATTATCTTGTTATCTTAATGCATCTATATACTTGGTAAAGGGTGGAAGGCTCGGCCTCCCGCCTAGTGTTTTGTTCCACTCTTGCCGCCCTAGTTTCCGTCATATTGGTGTTATGTTCCCGAATTTTGCGTTCCTTACGCGGTTGGGTTATAATGGGAACCCCTTGATAGTTCGCCTTGATTAAAGCTTTTCCAGCAATGCCCAACCTTGGTCTTACCATTTGCCACCTAGCCTCTTTTTCCCCTGGGTTTCCGGAGCCCGAGGGTCATCTTATTTAAACCCCCCCCCCCCGGGCTAGTGCTCCTCTGAGTGCTGGTCCGACTGAGCTGCCTGCGGGGCCACCTCGGGGAAACTTGAGGGTTGGTTTTACTCGTAGCTAGTCTCATCTGAGTGTGCCCTGAGAACGAGATATGTGCAGCTCCTATCGGGATTTGTCGGCACATTCGGGCGGTGTTGCTGGTCTTGTTTTAACCTTTCGAAGTGTCTTGAAGAACCGAGATACCGAGTCTGATCGGAACGTCTTGGGAGGAGGTCTATTCCTTCATTGACCGTGAGAGCTTGTCATGGGCTAAGTTGGGACTCCCCTACAGGGATTTGAACTTTGGAAAGCCGTGCCCGCGGTTATGGGCAGATGGGAATTTGTTAATGCCCGGTTGTAGATAACTTGAACCTTAACTTAATTAAAATGAATCAACCGTGTGAGTTACCGTGATGGCCTCTTCTCGGCGGAGTCCGGGAAGTGGACACGGTGTTGGAGTAATGCTTGCGCAGGTTGCTCTCTAGTTTCTCGCTCGTGCTTTGCCTCCTCTTCTCGCTCTCTTTTGCGAACAGGATAGCCACCATATTATGCTAGTCGCTTGCTGCAGCTCCACATATATTCTTACCTTGTCTTACCTATAAGCTTAAATAGTCTTGATCACGAGGGTACGAGATTGCTGAGTCCCTGTGGCTCACAGATTACCTATTACACCAGATGCAGGGCCTGATGATTCTGCTCCAGGTGACGCGCTCGAGCTCAAGTGGGAGTTCAACAAGGACTCTCAACGTTATTATGTTTCCTTTCCTAATGATCAGTAGTGGTGCCCAGTTGGGGGTGATCGGGACCGTGTCACATGTTCGGTTATCTTTTATTTTGGCGCCGTAGTCGGGCCATGAGTGTTTGGATGATGTAATGTTATTTATGTACCTTGATTGATGTGGCGAGTGTAAGCCAACTATGTTATCTCCCCTTTATTATTATATTACATGGGATGTGTAAAGATTACCTTACTTGCGACATATGCCTTCAATGTGATTATGTCTCTAAGTCGTGCCTCGACACGTGGGAGCTATAGTCGCATCGAGGGTGTTATAAGTTGGTATCAGAGCCTTCCCTGACCTTAGGAGCCCCATTGCTTGATCGTTTTTAGCAGCTGAGTTGTGTCTAGAAAAAATGTTTTGAGTCATCTAGGAATTATATATCGGAGAGTTAGGAATTCTTTTTACTTCCCAGTCTCTTCATCGCTCTGGTAAGGCATCCCGGCGTAGAGTTTTGACTCTTCTCTTCTCAAATTTCACTAAAAAAAATTTAGGATCACGCGGGTATCTTGGAATCGTTCCGATGGTTTTATGATGAGAACATTGTCTTGGTGCCTCCTGTCAGGGGTTTTGTGGAAGTGTCCCGGGGAGTTGAGCTCTGAGGTGTTGTCGTCATAATTTTATCGTTGCAGTTCTGGAATACCTGAGTTTAGTACGCCGACATCGAAAATCTCTTTTATGCAGTTCATTCGTGAGATAACCTCGACGCCACCCAGTACTGGGGCGGGAGTTCGGGACTATCGCCATAACTTGTATAATGGATGCTTTTCGAAGGTTCAGGTAGTTGGTTTCCGAAGTTTTTCTTGGTTATGTGTTGAAGGATGGATACAGCTGGATGTAGGATTTGCTAGAATTGGGTGAGATATTAGGCTTCCCCTGTATCCCCAACACCTGATTGCATAACCGAAAAGGTTCGGGAGTTTCATAGGTGGGAATTCTCGTAGCTCTAGTTCTTCTTCCACGGATATTGGTTTGATATTGGGATTTCTTACCGATTATTCATTCTTGATCCGTACCTTGTTGATTTATATCTCTACCTTAATTCTACGTGGCTTCTGAATTTATGGATATGTGACCATTTCAAGAGGAATGCATTTGTTCATTTTGTTTGGATGTGAAGGCTATATGTTGCATTTTTCATTTTGTTGGATTCAGCTTCATTTTATCTGTCTATGTGCTAATGGTGGTCAACCTCTTCAGGATGGCTCCTCCAATGCGCACGACTCTGAATCCTGATCCGCCACCACCTCCACCTCCTCCGGAGGCATGGCAAGCTGTGATGGCCGCAACCAATGCAAACACACAGTTGATCATGCAAATTCTTCAAGAGCGCAATCAAGGCAACCAAGGGAACCAAGGCAACAATCAGAATCACTTTGCTACACTCAACCAGTTCCTTGCTAATGGGCCAAAGACGTTCAGCAATTGTGTTGAGGCAACCGATGCTGACGATTGGCTTGTGGATCTATGCAAGCATTTCGAGTGCTGCAATGTCAGGCGTGAATAATTCGTCAAGTTCGCTTCCTTCCAACTCAAAGATCAAGCTGCAGAATGGTTCCAGCAGTACAAGGATTCCAGAGGTGGACGTGTGATCACTTGGGATGAATTCCGTCAAGATTTTCGAGCTCACCATATCCCTCAGAGCGTGGTTGAAAGCAAGCGTGAGGAATTCCGCAACCTGAAGCAAGGCTCTTTGTCTGTCTATGACTACAACAAGTTGTTCCAGAAGCTCGCCCGCTTTGCCAAGAAGGACGTACCTGATGAGAAGAGCATGATATACCAGTTCAGGGGTGGTCTCAGAGAAGAAATTCAGCTAGCTCTTGTCCTCTTTGAGCCCTTGAGGTACGATGAGTTCTACAACATGGCATTGAAGCAAGAGGCCGCTCAGTTAAGGTGTGATGCTTCCAAGAAGCGAGTCAGAGATGTTACTCCTTCTTCCTCTACTCAAGTGGCCAAGCAGCAGAAGTATTGGCTTCCTCCTCCTCCGTTCCGTCAGCCGTTTCAGTAGAAGAGCAAAGGTGGCAGTGGTTCTTCCCACCCACCCAACCCTGGCTTTCAGAACAAGACTTCATCTCAACCTCCAAGATCGAGTGCTCTGTACCACCGTCCGCTTTCAGAGGTCACGTGCAACAAGTGCCAACAGAAGGGTCACTATGCCAACAAGTGCTTCAACCAGAGACGTCTCCCTCCTCCTCCTCCTATCAGATCGGCAAGTACAGCTGTGGTCAAGCATAACCCCAAGCACGCCAAGGTCAACTTGATGAATGCAGCTCAGGCAGAGGACTCATCAGATGTCATCATGGGTAACCTTCCTGTTAATGATATTCCTACAAAAGTACTTTTTGACTCTGGTGCATCGCATTCCTTCATGTCATTCCCATTTGCATCGGAGAACAATTTTAGTACTAAGGCTTTACCTAGAGCTATGCAAGTCGTCTCTCCGGCTAAGCGTCTGAGTTCTAGTATGATGGTTGCGGATATTTCTATCTTGATGGGTGATTTCAAGTTTCTGGCTTCTCCAATGGTTCTTGGTAACTCAGATATTGATCTTATTCTCGGGATGGATTGGCTTTCTAAGCACAAGGCTCAGCTTGATTGTGCTGCCAGGCAGATTCAATTGACCCATTCGTCTAAGGATGTAATTGTCTTTGCCGCTCGGGATAATACCATCCATCTGTTTTCTCTCAATGAGAAGGGTGAAGTAGATGCTATCTCGCAAATTCCAGTCGTTTGCGAATATCAAGACGTCTTTCCAGAAGAGCTTCCAGGAATGCCTCCGCACCGGCCAGTTGAATTCGTCATTGATCTTGAGCCTGGCACGGAACCTGTGTGCAAGCGCCCTTACAAGCTCAGACCTGAAGAGCTGAAGGAGCTGAAGAAGCAACTCGATATTCAAGAGAAAATGGGTCTCATCCGGCCTAGTTCTTCTCCGTGGGGTTGTGGTGTTCTTTTTGTGAAGAAGAAGGATGGAACGGACCGACTTTGTGTTGATTACCATCCATTGAACAAGAAGACCATCAAGAACAAATACCCACTTCCCAACATCAATGAGCTGTTCGAACAACTCAAAGGTGCCCAAGTATTCTCCAAGCTTGATCTCCGTTGGGTTATCATCAGATTTGAATCCATGAGCAAGATATTCCCAAGACGGCTTTCAGGACAAGCTATGGTTCATATGAATACACTGTCATGTCTTTTGGCCTTGTCAACGCTCCTCCGACGTTCTCTCGCATGATGAACTTCATCTTCAACGCCTACACCAATGACTTCGTTTTGGTCTATCTCGACGACATTCTGGTTTTCTCGAAGAACAAGGAAGATCATGCCAAGCACTTGTGTTTGGTGCTTGATAAGCTGAGAGAACATCAGTTCTACGCCAAGTTCTCCAAGTGCGAATTTTGGCTCGATGAGGTTATTTATCTTGGTCATATCATCTCTGCCAAGGGCATTGCCATGAATCCTGAGAAGGTGTCTGCAATTGTGAATTGGGAACCTCCTCAGAATGTGAAGCAACTCCGTAGCTTCCTCGGTCTCGCAAGCTACTGCCGAAGATTCGTTGAAAACTTTTCTAAGATCGCGAAGCCTCTCTCTAATCTTCTCCAGAAGCACGTCAAGTACGTTTGGTCTCCGGAGTGTGACATTTCTTTCAACACTTTGAAAGAGAAATTGATCACTGCTCCAGTTCTGACTCCGCCTGATGAATCCAAGCCGTACGAGGTCTTTTGTGATGCATCTCTCCAAGGTCTTGGCGCAATATTGATGCAAGAGAAGAAAGTTGTTGCTTATACCTCTTTCCAGTTGAAGCCTAATGAGAAGAACTACCCCACTCATGATCTCGAGTTGGCAGCAGTTGTGCATGCTCTTTTGACTTGGAGACATCTTCTATTGGGAAGAAAAGTGGACATTTTCACTGATCACAAGAGTCTCAAGTACATTTTCGCTCAGCCTAATCTCAACCTTAGGCAAACTCAATGGGTCAAAATGATTCAAGAGTATAATCCGAGTATCGAGTATACTCCAGGCAAGGCCAATGTGATTGCTGATGCATTGAGCAGAAAGGCTTACTGCAACAGTCTGATTCTCAAGCCTTATCAACCCGAGCTTTGTGAAGCTTTTTGCAAACTTAATCTGCAAGTTGTTCCTCAAGGTTTCCTCGCCAACCTTCAAGTCTCTCCTACCTTAGAAGACCAGATTCGCCAAGCCCAACTTCTTGATGCTATGGTGAAAAAGGTGAAGATTGGGATTGCCAAGAGTCAACCCAAGTACAAGTGTTACCGCCTTGATTACAAGGATACTCTCTTCTTCGAGGATCGTATTGTTGTGCCCAAAGGTGAACTTCGTAAAGTGATCATGAATGAGGCTCACAATTCTCTCCTCTCCATCCACCCTGGGAGCACGAAGATGTATCAGGACCTCAAGCAGGCTTATTGGTGGACTCGAATGAAGCGAGAGATTGCTCAATTCGTGAATGAATGTGATGTCTGCAGAAGAGTGAAGGCAGCACACCAAAGACCAGCTGGTCTCCTCCAACCTCTTGCCATTCCAAAATGGAAGTTTGATCACATTGAGATGGACTTCGTGACTAGATTTCCAAAGTCCAAGCGTGGCAATGATGCTATATTCGTTGTCATCGACAAACTCACTAAAGTGGCTCACTTTCTGCCTATCAAAGAGTCGATCACTGCAGCTCAATTGGCGGAACTCTATACCTCTCGGATTGTCTCTCTGCACGGTATTCCACAAGTGATCTCTTCAGACCGTGGCAGCATCTTTACCTCCAAGTTTTGGGATTCTTTTCAAAAGGCCATGGGCACCAACATCCGCTTCAGCACAACTTTCCATCCTCAAACTAGCGGTCAAGTCGAGCGTGTCAACCAGATTCTTGAAGATATGCTGAGGGCTTGTGTGATCTCCTTCGGCATGAAGTGGGAGGATTGTCTTCCTTATGCTGAATTCTCCTACAACAACAGTTTTCAAACAAGTTCGGGCAAGGCCCCATTTGAAATTCTGTATGGCAGGAAGTGCCGTACCCCTCTCAACTGGTCTGAAACCGGTGAACGTCAGCTTCTCGGAAATGACTTAATCACAGAGGCAGAGGAAATGTGCAAAGTCATTCAAGATAACCTCAAAGAAGCCCAATCCCGCCAGAAGAGCTACTATGACAGTAAGCACCGTGATTTGGCTTTCGAGATCAGAGATCATGTTTACCTCCGCGTCTCTCCTATGAAAGGTACTCGTCGCTTCGGTATCAAAGGGAAGCTTGCCCCCAGATACATGGGACCTTTCAAGATTGTTAGCAAGAGAGGCGATCTCGCCTATCAACTCGAGCTTCCTTCAAACTTTGCAAATGTTCATGATGTGTTCCATGTCTCTCAGCTCCGAAAGTGCTTCAAGACTCCTGACCGCACCATCAACTTCGAGGACATTGAGCTCCAAGAAGATCTTTCCTATCATGAGCACCCAGTTTCTATTCTTGAAGAGACAGAACGCAAGACTCGCAATAAGTCAATCAAATTCCTCAAAGTCAAGTGGTCACACCATTCCGACCGTGAAGCTACTTGGGAACGCGAGGATCACCTCCGTTCTGAATACCCGGCGTTCTTTCAGTCCTAGATCTCGGGACGAGATCTTTTCATAGTGGTGGAGTGTTGTAACACCCCGGATGTATCTTACCCAATTTGTACTCCAACTCTTGCCGTTTCTGGTGTTAAGTTATTTTATTTTCGCGGGTTCGGGTCTTTGTCTCCGTGTGTTGTTATCATTGTCATGCATCTCATATCATGTCATCATGTGCATTGCATTTGCATACGTGTTCATCTCATGCATTCGAGCATTTTCCCCGTTGTCCGTTTTGCATTCCGACGCTTCGTTCTCCTCCGGTGGTCATTTCTAGCTTTATTTCGTGTGTGGGGATTAAACATTTTCGGATTGGACCGAGACTTGCCAAGCGGCCTTGGTTTACTACCGGTAGACCGCCTGTCAAGTTTCGTATCATTTGGACTTCGTTTGATACTCCAACGGTTAACCGAGGGACCGAAAAGGCCTCGTGCGTGTTGCAGCCCAACACCCCTCCAATTTGGCCCAAAACCCACCAAACCCTTCTCCATCATCTAGAGCGTTCGATCACGATCGCGTGGCCGAAAACTGCACCTCATTTGGACTCTCCTAGCTTCCTCTATGCCTATAAATAGACCTCCCCGAAATTCGGATCTCCTCCTCCCCCGAAACCCTAAATTGCCCCGCCACCGACGGACATGTCCGCCGCCTAGATCGGACACGTCTGCCGCCCACCCGGGCCAATCCCGCTCCGCCACGTGTCTCGCCGCCGTCCTCCCGCGCCGCGGCCCGCGAGCCCAGCCGGGGCCCCCGAGGGCCCAAAGCCGCTCCCCGCCGCCCGCGCCTCGCCGCCGCCATAGCCGGTCGCCGCCTCGCCGCGCGCCGCCGTCTTCCCTTCGCCGCGCCGCCGCGGGCCATTGCCGGCCCCGCCGGAGCAAGCCGCCGCCGCCCCGCGCCCGTCCTCCTCCGGCGAACCGCCGCCCCGCACCGTCCCGTGCTCTGGCGAGAGCAGCTCCGGCGAGCCTCCTCCCACCTCCTCCGGCCGCCAAGCCCGCCAAGTCCGGCGACTCCTCCATCTCCGGCGAACAGGAACCCCGGCGACGACCTCGGATTGCGTGCCCCCGATCTAGATCTGAAAATATCTCAGGGTTGACTTTTTCGCCCGAAACCCTAGTGCTCCCGTTCATCGCATCATAACTTTGCATCCGTAGCTCCGATTTGGACATATAGCATATCAAAATGTTCATCTCAGAGAGTACATCATTTCATTCCATTGCATCATTTTCATTTGAGTTCCTCTTGATGCCCGAAATGCTGTTAGAAGAGGGCTACTTGAGATAATTGTCAGATCTGCTACTCCATTTTGCATATTTGTCATTTTTGCCGTGATTATTGTGTGCATGATATGCCCATGAGCTCTACATATGTTTTGTTAAGGGTTTTGTCATCTTTCCAGAGGTGCAACCCATGTATTTTTGTGATGTGTGTGGTGACTAGCACGAGCTTGCGAAGTGAGGCACTTGGTAGTGCTGATTTCAGGGACTTAGTAATTCCACCAAGTCCTTGGGCTGTTTATTTCATATGGCCATATGTTCATGTTGTTTCCTAGTGATCTGTGCCTCTTTTGAGGATGATCAGTAAGGAAGTTTTGTTAATCTTGTAGTGCTATATCCATCCATGTCTTTGTTTGTAATTATAGAGCACCCTAGCTTGAGTCAATCGAGCTCTACTTTTGCTACTTTGTGAATCTGGGCAGATTGTCAACTTGTTTGCAATTTTGCCGATGATGTTGTAGTTGATCCGTGCATGCTATGCTATTGTTCTTTCCATGTCTAGCTTGCATTTTGTGTATTCTTGATGGGCGTATGCTTAGTTTATCAAGACTTGCTCCGTAGTGAGTGCATCGAGCTCGTAAACATGCCTACTTGATATCATATTTGAATCGCTTGCCATTTCCAAACCGTAACTCCGATTCCGGCGATCTTTATATCGTTTTCAAGCGATTTCTTCTCATCTTTCCAGTGGCACACTTGGACTCCTAAGTTGAGGCCAGGTTCATGCATTCCTTGTCACTTCTTGCATATGCATCCCGCATCGCATCCCGCATAGCATACCATCCTTGCATCGTATTGTTTGATCTTTGCACGTGGTTGATTGTGTCCCTGTTGCTTGTTTGTCTTGTTTGGGTAGAGCTGGGAGACGAGTTCGCTAACGAGGAGCCTGTTGAGTTTGCTTTCGAGGATCCAGTCAACTCTGACAACTTTGCAGGCAAGATGATCATACCCTCGAAATCACTACTATCTTTGCTATGTTAGATTGCTCGCTCTTTTGCTATGCCAATGCTACGATGCCTACCATTTGCTTTCAAGCCTCCCAAATTTCCGTGTGAAACCTCTAACCCACCTTGTTCTAGCAAACCGTTGATTGGCTATGTTACCGCTTTGCTCAGCCCCTCTTATAGTGTTGCTAGTTGCAGGTGAAGTTTGGAGGCCGTTTCTTGTTGGAACATTTATTTACTTGTTGGGATATCATTATATTATCTTGTTATCTTAATGCATCTATATACTTGGTAAAGGGTGGAAGGCTCGGCCTCCCGCCTAGTATTTTGTTCCACTCTTGCCGCCCTAGTTTCCGTCATATCGGTGTTATGTTCCCGGATTTTGCGTTCCTTACGCGGTTGGGTTATAATGGGAACCCCTTGATAGTTCGCCTTGATTAAAGCTTTTCCAGCAATGCCCAACCTTGGTCTTACCATTTGCCACCTGGCCTCTTTTTCCCCTGGGTTTCCGGAGCCCGAGGGTCATCTTATTTAAACCTCCCCGGGCTAGTGCTCCTCTGAGTGTTGGTCCGACTGAGCTGCCTGCGGGGCCACCTCGGGGAAACTTGAGGATTGGTTTTACTCGTAGCTAGTCTCATCTGAGTGTGCCCTGAGAACGAGATATGTGCAGCTCCTATCGGGATTTGTCGGCACATTCGGGCGGTGTTGCTGGTCTTGTTTTAACCTGTTGAAGTGTCTTGCAGAACCGAGATACCGAGTCTGATCGGAACGTCTTGGGAGGAGGTCTATTCCTTCGTTGACCGTGAGAGCTTGTCATGGGCTAAGTTGGGACTGCCTGCAGGGATTTGAACTTTCGAAAGTCGTGCCCGCGGTTATGGGAAGATGGGAATTTGTTAATGTCCGGTTGTAGATAACTTGAACCTTAACTTAATTAAAATGAATCAACCGTGTGAGTTACCGTGATGGCCTCTTCTCGACGGAGTCTGGGAAGTGGACACGGTGTTGGAGTAATGCTTGCGCAGGTTGCTCTCTAGTTTCTCGCTCGTTCTTTGCCTCCTCTTCTCGCTCTCTTTTGCGAACAGGATAGCCACCATATTATGCTAGTCGCTTGCTGCAGCTCCACATATATTCTTACCTTGTCTTACCTATAAGCTTAAATAGTCTTGATCGCGAGGGTATGAGATTGTTGAGTCCCTATGGCTCACAGATTACCTATTACACCAGATGCAGGGCCTGATGATTCCGCTCCAGGTGACGCGCTCGAGCTCAAGTGGGAGTTCGACGAGGACTCTCAACGTTATTATGTTTCCTTTCCTGATGATCAGTAGTGGTGCCCAGTTGGGGGTGATCGGGACCGTGTCGTATGTTGGGTTATGTTTTATTTTGGCGCCGTAGTCGGGCCATGAGTGTTTGGATGATGTAATGTTATTTATGTACCTTGATTGACGTGGCGAGTGTAAGCCAACTACCTTATCTCCCCTTTATTATTATATTACATGGGATGTGTAAAGATTACCTTACTTGCGACATATGCCTTCAATGCGATTATGTCTCTAAGTCGTGCCTCGACACGTGGGAGCTATAGTCGCATCGAGGGTGTTATAGTGGCCCAATCCTTATTGTAGCAAAGGACAAGCCTGGACAAACTCTTATATAGAGAAAAGCGCTCCCGAGGACACATGGGAATATCGTCAAGCTAGTTTTCATCACGCTCATATGATTCGCGTTCGGTACTTTGATAATCTGATATGTGGGTGGACCGGTGCTTGGGCACTGTCCTTACTTGGACAAGAATCCCACTTATGATTAACCTCTATTGCAAGCATCCGCAACTACAACAAAAGTATTAAGGTAAACCTAACCATAGCATGAAACATATGGATCCAAATCAGCCCCTTACGAAGCAACACATAAACTAGGGTTTAATCTTCTGTCACTCTAGCAACCCATCATCTACTTATTACTTCCCAATGCCTTCCTCTAGGCCCAAACAATGGTGAAGTGTCATGTAGTCGACGTTCACATAACACCACTAGAGGAGAGACAACATACATCTCATCAAAATATCGAACGGATACCAAACTCACATGACTACTAATAACAAGACTTCTCCCATGTCCTCAGGAACAAACGTAACTACTCACAAAGCATATTCATGTTCACAATAAGAGGGGTATTAATATGCATATAGGATCTGAACATATGATCTTCCACCAAATAAACCAACTAGCATCAACTACAAGGAGTAATTAACACTACTAGCAACCCACAGGTACCAATCCCGGATTTGGAGACAAGAATTGGATACAAGAGATGAACTAGGGTTTTGAGAGGAGATGGTGCTAGTGAAGATGTTGATGGAGACTGCCCTCTCCCAATGAGAGGAGCGTTGGTGATGACGGTGGCGATGATTTCCCCCTCCCGGAGGGAAGTTTCCCCGGCAGAACAGCTCCGCCAAAGCCCTAGATTGGTTCCGCCAAGGTTCCGCCTCGTGGCGGCGGAGCTTCGTCCGAGAAGACGGCTTATGATTTTTTTCCCATCGAAAGACTTCATATAGCAGAAGATGGTCATCGGAGGGCCACCAGGGGGGCCACGAGGTAGGGGGCGCGCCCGAGGGGTAGGGCGCGCCCCCCACCCTCGTGGGCTGGGTGTGGCCCCCCTGGTGAACTTCTTGCGCTCGGTATTTTTTATATATTCTGAAAATGTATTCCGTGAAGTTTCGGGACTTTTGGAGCTGTGCAGAATAGGTCTCTAATATTTGCTCCTTTTCCAGCCCAGAATCCCAGCTGCCGGCATTCTCCCTCTTTATGGAAACCTTGTAAATAAAACAGAATAGGCATAAGCATTGTGACATAATGTGTAATAACAGCCCATAATGCAATAAATATCGATATAAAAGCATGATGCAAAATGGTCGTATCACTTCCGCGGCGAACTTGCGGCCCCGCACCCTTACGTTAGACACCAGCCAACCGACAGCCTAGGAGCTCCGCCGCCTCAATGGGGCTGCTTCCCACTGGGAATCGATTGGCCCAGAATAAAAATTCAAACAACTGACGCCTAAATAAAGTGATTTGAGATGAGGGTGCGACCTATCTGGCGGCATGGTGAAGTAGGCAGGTCCAGCTGCCGAGTCGGTGAGGCCGGCGCGGTTGCGGTGGCCACCGGCGGCAGGGAAACAGTGATGTCGCGACGATCGACAGCTATGGGGAAGCAGCGCCGGGACTCTAGACGGATCCGAAGTTGGAGCCGCTCCGGTGCCGTGAACAACGACGGGGGTGAATCGGCTCCGGTATGGTTCACGCGACCGTCGTCGAGGCAGCTCCAGCAGCACGGAGTAAGAGGCACACGGCCCAGTGCACGACGGCAAATGGGCAGCGTCTCCGCATTAGGGAGGAGGGCGGCTATGAAATTGGTGCGGTGGGGTGCCATGGAGGAGGGGCTGAGGTTTCACTGCTCGGGAGAAGGGAGCTTCCGGGGAGAAGGTGATTTGGCGCCCACGAGGTATGAATGGGGGGCAGATTGGGAGGGGAGTGGAACCATGTTTTACGGACGCATTTGTATGAAATGTGAGGGGGAGTTATAGTTCTACCCCTGCCTTTAGGCTTCTCGGCTTGGGTCTGTGTACTAAGGGTCGGGATAGTAGAGTAACTTTGCTTCTCTCCAAATAGTGGGTGGGAGCGATTTCGGGCGAGGAGGGCGTGTTTTGAAATATAGTGGGTGCGAGCGATTTAGGGCGAGGAGAGCGTGTTTTGAAATAGTGGGCGCGAGCTATTTCGGGCGAGGAGAGCGTGTTTTGCCGACCATGTTTTATGAATTATTCGGCACATGTCATTTCGGCCTAGGAGAAGGCGCGCTTGGATGAAGTTATGAACCTACCCTCGATGCACAATGGACCAATTAATGCGTCTCCCACATAGGATGGTAATTTTGCGTCTCCCATTTATTTGCTCGGGCGAATTCCACCGAGCAGCGGATGTTTAACGGTTCGTTCAAAAGTTGGGAGAACGAGCATCCATGTCTACCTTACCAAGTCGATTCGAATCAAATTTAGAAATATTAGCTTGCCACTTCTTTTTTAGATGGAGAGATGATGCTCGGGAGTAATGTGTTTTTACATGCTCGTTGCTAGAGATTTACTATATGACAAATAGTTGACCCACTAAAAAACGGGAATCAAACCCAAAATGAAATAGCTCGTTCACCAGGTCAAAATAGTGAACTAAATCCAAAATTGGACACCTCAATCGAATAGCATGTTGTACAGTATTATAGTACTCGATGAACATGTTGAAAGTCAAATTAATGAACTTGTTTGATATACGCATATATCCGTTCATGTGTGGATTGTAGCCAACATGTTCTCCAATTGAAATATTTGAATGCAAGTTTATATCAAAACATGGTTTATATCAGTCTTTGATGCATAAAACGCAACCCCCCTCTCCCGGACTCCTCCTCTCTCTCTCTCTCTCTCTCTCGCCGACAATCTTCAATTCTGTCGCACGCATCCAACACACAAACCTTGTTGGTCCTCTCTCTTTCTCTCCATCTCTCTCTCTCTCTTTGTGTGTGTGCGTGGGGGGGGGGGGTCTTTCTAGTTCGCATGCATATATACTCCATCTATAGGTCTCTCTCGCACACTATGTATGATTCTCTAGTCCAAGCTAGATATTTTGGGTGCACTCATCGTATGCACACAAATTCCTTGGCTCGTTGCCCATAACTCTCTCACTCACCACTCTGTCGTCTTGGAGCTCTTCCCCCTCTCTCTCAAACTCTCCATCTACCTGGGTCACACATACACATGCATATATCACTCGCACTCGATAGGCCCATCTAAAACTATATCTCTCTCCCTCATTCTCTCTCCATCTCACACGCACACACACGCAATCTCATGCCTAGCTAGCCAAGTATGATGGTCTCTCACTCAATTGTAGGCACACGCAGTCCCCCTATATGTATATGACTAGCTAATCTTAGTCTCCATCACAAACATGTGCATGGTCTATCTCGATTTCTCTCGGGGCATCTTTCTATCATGCACGCACCTCCCTCGATCTCCCACCCATATAGTCCCCTCACGATCTCGAGGGGGTCTCTCTATCACAAACACACCCTCTCGCCCTCCCCATGCATCCATGTTCTCCATGTGTCCCTCTCGAACTTTGTTCCTTGTTGGCTAGACCTCTATTGGACATGTGCTATAGGGGTGTCTCTCTCCATTGCAAACAATCACACACTAGCTATGTTCATGTATCTCCTCGCCTCGCTTTTCTATCTCGGAGATGCATGCATGATATGTTCGCCTAAGAAACTAAAAGACACACACTCTCTCTCTCTCTCTCTCTCTCTAATTTATCATTTGTTGTCACTTTCTCTTTCACACACATACTCTTTTTGCACACTTACTCATTCTCCTTCACATGCACTTGATCCCTCTCGACTTAGGCACTCTCCTCGGTCTATAGCATATTGATTTATTGAAAAGTCAAACATCATAAAGTTTGACCAAGTACGTGGAGAAAAACAATTACATCTGGAACGACAAACATATACCATTAGATTCACCATGAGATGTAGTTTCGTATGATGTATCTTTGGTATTGAAGATATAAATATCACTTGTGTAAACCTGATCAAAGTTTCCAAAGTTTGACTTCTAAAAAAATTACATGCACTGCATTATCGAGCGGATGGAATATCTCTTTCCCCCTCTCGGCTATCTGATGCACCACTCAGCCTTATCGGGGCTCCTCAATCTCTCTCAAACTTTATAGCTCCCTGGTTCACACATACACATGTCTCACTCGCGCTATACAGATAGACCCATCCAACACTCTCCGCCCTTGTTCTCTCTCTCTATGTGACACGCACCCCCCTAATAAGTACCATAATCCCTCACTCCATCATAGGCGCAATCACTCCCTCCTCCCCTAAGTATGATTATCTCTCACTAGCCATTAGGAACACACGTATTGTCTCCTTCCATCGATACGTCTATCTCGATATCTCTCGGGGTATCTTCTATCGCGCACACACCTTGTCACTCGATCTCCCACCCATGTAGTCCCATCACGATCTCCAAGGGATCTCTCTATGACAAACATACACTCTCTCCTCCCCATGTCTGCATTTTCTCCGTACGTCTCTCTCGACCTCTCTCCCTTGTTTGTCAGACCCCTCTTGGCCACGTGCTAGGGGTCTTACTCTCTCGGTTGCAAACAACCACACACTATCTCCTCACCTTGCTTCTGTTGTCGAAGATGCATGTGTGATATGTTTGCATAAGACACACACGTTTTTTCTCGACTTTTATCGAGTGTTGTCCATGCCTCTTTCACACACGCACACACACTTTTTCACTCACTCTTTCTATTTTACTCTCTCTCTCTCTCTCTAGTTATGGACTCTCTCATGTCCATAAGCATATGGATGTTTTGAAAAGTCAAACCTTAGAAAAGTTTGACCAGGTATATGTGGAGAAAAACATTTACATATGGAAAGATCATTAGATTCATCACAACATGTACTTACTTCATAGTATCATTTATCTTTGGTATTGTAGATATAAGTAATTTCTTTATAAACTTGGTCAATGTTTCAAAAGTTTGACTTTAAAAAAATGTTGGAACTACATTATAGAATGGAGGGAGTAGCTATTTCTCTCTCTATGCTATCTCTCACAGGCCTCCCCTCTCACACGAACACTCTATACCGACGGATTATACGCTCACTGTGTCAGCGTATAGCTCTATATATTGTTTAGTTGACCGGTCAACCAGTCCACATGCTGCCTTGTCAGCTCGTGTTCTGTATCTTCGTGTGCTAGCCCATGTGGCAGTGGGTGAAAATAACTAAACTAGAGGCCCATCTAACACGCTGTGAAGTAAACAAAGTTGGAACGACTCGCGGTAGCACCCCGCATGCTAGTAAATTGAGGGCACATTGAGGACACACTTCTTCCGCGTGGAGGACGCACTCGCGCACAATTCACCACTACGCGGCGGCATGCACAAAAGGACGCACTCGCGCACACCCAGCACACAACACACACCAGCACACGTGTACACCAGCGTCGCTGCCGGTTGAGATGGACGGTGAGGCAGCCAACAAGCGGAGGCGGCTCGAGCCAAAACCGCATCCGGCGAGCCTGGACTTCATCAGCAGCCACCCCGACCGCATCCGGCGAGCCTGGATCCGTAATCGTTCAGGTACAGCACTCATCTTCTTCTCCGTCTTCTTGAAATTGACATTTTTAAATTTCTTCTTGATGTATTTACGACCGTCTTCCAGAAAATGATTCCCACAAGCTTGACCCAGTCTATGCGCACAGTGAAGATCTTGGCAATAAAATCTATCAGCCCCAATCTGGATCAAGTTGTTGGATTCCTTAGATGCTTCCCGTGCACGGAGAAGCTACTCATCGAGGTGAAACTTCTTTCCTATTAGTAAACGGTAATCAAAACGTAGCTCAAATTTTTCATAATTTTCCCAAATTATGATGACAAGTGTAGTGTTCAAAACTACATCTACGCACTGCACCGAAAGAAATGTTTTTAGTATTTTTTTCTCATGAGAACACCTGCATCATTTTTTGTTGTACTACTATAGTAGCCTAGGCTAGTCATAGTGGAAAGTAACTTAGACTACTCCAGTAACTCTATGGTTACCCTAAGAGCAAGTACTACCTCCGTCCTGGTTTACTCTTCCTATTTTGTAGTATCAAAATTTGACCATAGATTTAACTGACAAAATGTTAATGCATGCCGTTGGATTCGTATTTGAACATAATTTCAAATGGTGTGATTTTTAGTGACATGCATTGGCATTTTCTTACGTAACTCTATGGTCAAAATTTTCTGCTAAATAAGAGGTAGTACAAAAGTGGGCTATAACGTCCCTCCACTATGTAGGGGAAAACACGTGCCAAATTCACTTGT
This sequence comes from Triticum aestivum, assembly GCF_018294505.1. Classification (NCBI taxonomy): domain Eukaryota; kingdom Viridiplantae; phylum Streptophyta; class Magnoliopsida; order Poales; family Poaceae; genus Triticum; species Triticum aestivum. The sequence continues at coordinate 591,584,075 of NC_057809.1, read as the reverse complement.
GATGCATTTGGCATCGATGCCACTCCATTGCTCACCTGGTGCCCCAATCTGGATCACCTACTTTGCTCCGGTGCCAAATTAATAACTCACCAATGAAAAAAACACTTGCGTGGGAGAGAGAGAGGACTGAGGCAATAAAAAACACTTGTTTGGGAGAGTGAGAGGCTGGTGTAGTTGGTTTGATTGATTTGTTTATACATGTGGGTCTGTGTGCACAGCGGTGCCAACTCTCTTACATCGTGAGAGCGGTCCCAAAATCTTTTGATTTGACATCGATGCGTATTATGTGGCATACTTTTAAGAAATATGGCATCGGCCACATAGTGGAAGGCAACAAATGCCCAAGCTCTTCACGTACTCATAGGTAAATGAGAGTAAAGAGAAATAGAGAGAGAGAGAGAGAGAGAGAGTGAGTGAAAAAAAATATCACTAGCGAACCAACCCTATTGTATGAGCGAATGATATTGGTACCTCTTGATGACACGGCAATCTTATACAGCCAGTTGCCCTAATATGTTCTCTTCTTTTGTAGATAAAAAAAGGCCCGAAAGTGAAAAATGTGCTGCACTATAACAATATCATCGAATGCCTTGATCTCCATCTTACAGAAATTGATTTGATCGACTACCGAGGCAGCATATCTGAGATTAAATTGGCCAGGTTCTTTGTTCTAGAGGCAAGTGTGCTCAAGGTAATGAGGTTTGGCGTTCTCTGGCGCAACAATGAATGGTGTGCTGATCACTGCAAGCGTCTAAGCCTAAGTGACAAAGTCTCCGCAGAAGCTGAATTTGTTTTTGAAACATCAAGTGGCCAGAGACTCGAAAACTTATTTGCCCATTAGTGACTTGTCAAGGCGGTGGATTTTAGTTTGTACGATAATGCTGCATCCACCTAAATTAACGAAAGTTCTTACGTAAACTTCCTAGTAATTCCCTCTTCGTAGGTGCAGCATTACTCCTAACATTTGTAATATCAGTTTGAAACTTGTAATATTGCCGTGTCCTATTCCTGCGTTTTCAAAATCCTGTGAATCAAACAGGTCCTGAGTTGGTGATGATGTTGTGCCTGCCATCTTTCACCAATAGCCGTCGGATCTAGATCTGACGCATACAAACCAAACTTCTCCAGTTTTGCAAAAAAATGCCCGCACTTGTTCCCTATTTACAAACAACTCCTTGTCTCTCACAATCAGCCTTATCTTGTCCCCACCACATCTAGAAGGTCATGGAAAAATCTGGCGCGATGGCCGCTGCCGGCGCCGTCCACCCCCCAATCTTGGTGTTCCGTGCAATGCACGGGAATCTACGCACGGGAAATTATGTCGAACATGGCTAGTTATAAGCAGGCTAGGTCTACAGCCATGATGATAGTGACTGCAGACGGTGAGGCTGACTATGGTATGCCGAACACGGCGCCTATACTTAGGTGTCATCTCCGACGTAGGGTCTTGTCACTTCACTGTGAGGAGCAGCACATAATAACTTGAACAACGGGTAGTACAGTGCTACTACATTGGTATTACTACTACTACTAGTAGTAGTAGTACTAGCACCACCGTCTGGATTTAGTAGTAATACCACGTCCATCTGGATTTAGTATTTGACTAGCAATATCTAGTAATGCATGTCACAAAAAATGTACTACTCCCTCTGTAAATAAATACATGGTGTATTTGTTTTATTCCTATCGGCGAGATAACTTAATGTTTTTTTGCTACTTAATAGGATTACATGCAATGAACGAACCACTGCATGTGATGTTTGGTAGTCTCAAGTCATTGAAAGCATGCATGGGCACGGAGGGGGACGCAGCTTCATTGACTTACTGCACCTGCCTTTGGGTGTATGACACGTGGGCCCAACGGGTGGCTGGCCAACCTGTCATACAGCCAAAGGCAAGTGCAGTAGAGGGACGAGGAGTAGATGGCCAACACGCACGTGAATTCAACGCAGTCTGCACTTATCATATAAAGGCTCCCGCCAGTCTAATCTACGAAATACTGCGCACCTACGCACCCAAGGGAAAGAGTGATCACTCCAATCGCAAGATCAGTTGACTAGAAGCTAGACCCATAGAGGCGATGAGCGCGAGCATCAGCCGGCTGTGCCAGATGGTCCATGACGCCGGCCTGCGGCCCGTCACCAAGGAACGTCTCCAGGTAGTGTTTGAGGCCACCAGGGCGAGGGGCTGCTTGGACGACAGCTTCGTCTCCTTGTTCGACGAGGTCCTCGTCGGCTTCCTCGACAAGTTCACCATCGTTAAGAGCTTGCGAACGACCTTGACGTACGCCTCCAGCCAACGTGCCCAGGCTCTGCGATGCCTGCCACCGTCAACGGCCTCTATGGTGACTACCTCTTCGATGCACTGGTGGCCCTGCGACTGCCGGCCATCACGCCGGAGAATGTCCACCTCGAGGTCGCGCTCGCCGTGCACCGCTTGGCGCAGCAAGACACCATCGACATAATCACCCACGTCTACGCGCAAATCATCTGCAAGAACTACTACATGCAAGAGGAGGACGATAGGACGCTGGCCTTCTTGGACCGCAAGGCAACCTTGGACGGCATTGTTCAAAAGCACGTTGAGCTTGCCTCCAACGCCGCTGCTCCTCACACGTCGGTTGGTGACCCGGTGCACTAGGGCGTGAGGATGTCGTTGATGGATCCGTATGTATCTATATCTTTCCGTCAAATCCATGTAGTAGTATATGGTACTACTAGTAATTATCTTACCTTTCGCATCAACTTCCTAATTTTCCTACGTGCTCCATGCATGAACTGCGCCAGAACCAAAATTGTCATTACTCTAGGAAAAATCGTTATTTCTATCTATCGATCGCACCATGGAGCAGATCCAAATTTTACAAGTTACAAGTTCAAATGGAAAAGCCTGCCATGTTCGCGTCGCACCCCCACACGTTTGTTCCGGCACGCTGCTCAAGGGGGAATGCGTGTTGTGTTGCATTTTCACTTACAAGTGGGACCGTAGTTGAGCAAACCGACTATCAGCAAACCCCCACCCCGCCCACCGCGCGATGGCTGAGAAAACAGTAGGGAGAAGAGATGGTTGTAGCATGGATTCCATGAAAATTGGTGTCGGATGGGACTCGTGTGGGTGGTGTGTGCCGTACTGCTAGACATGAATGCTAGTTATGGCCCATGCCACCCCACTATATCGAGGTGCTGGTTACGTAGAACAAATTTCCTGGAGTCCATGCTCAGCCCTCCTCTATCTCTCTTCTCAGCCAGCCAGTAGACGCACGGAGCCCATCATCTATTTGCTCATATGCGGTCCCACATGTCAGTGAAAACGCAAGAGGACCCACTGAACCTGCACATCTTTCACCTCGACATGATGGTGATGAAAAACAAATCCAATAAAGATCTTCGGTGGCCGCTTTTGGAGTTACTCAAGAGTAGTAAGATTCTATTTATAGTTTAACCCAAGATGCACATCACGTGGCTTCAACTACCACTCTATTTTCTTGCATGACACGACCTGGATGATGGATGTCCCACGTGTCGGCAAAAGGAGGAAGAACTCGACCAAATCTTCGAGTGTGCTCTCGGATTAGACTAGTTGTGCTAACTTAAAATTTTATTATGTAGAATGGATGCAAGTTTTGATATTGGGGAGAAGAGTACAATGATATATTGATAGAGCGCAATTTAGTAGATGTTCTAGCACTTTTAGCTAGCATAGAGGCTAGAGATGAGACTAGTGCACTTGTTGATAGAATAGAGGCTAGACACGTCTACTTCTTTACACTCGAAGAAGGAAGAAGCACGCAGGATCGAGCCTCCACAGATAGACAATGAATGCATCGAGAAGGCACTAATCCAACTTACAGGAGCAGTTATGGAAGTTGGATATCTTCTAAAATGTATTCTTGTGGTTCTTGTTTTTCTACTCAAAATTATGGTGATGTATTTCCATGTACCAAAAAATCAATGATGAAAAAAAGATATGTGTTTGCAAAGAAAAATGTACACGGCCGGGATGCGTCCACGCGTTTAGCGCACGGCCACCGCATCTGAGAAATGGCCCGGACACGACCCCATTGCCCTACCCAAACGGACAGAATCCGGGCAAAATGGGGGTCCTTTTGTGGTCGTGCGTTGGAGTTGGCCTTACAAGTGGGACCACAGTTGAGGAAACCGACTATCGGTGAACCCCCACCTCGCCCGTCACGCGATGGCTGAGTTAGAGAAATGACGAGGTTGAAGAGATAGTTGTAGCACGGACTCCAACAAATATGGTGTCAGATGGAAGTCGTGCTGGTGGCGTGTGTCGTACTCCTAGACGTGAATGCTTGTTCTGGCCCATGCCACCCTACTACTCCTACTACTTAGAGTAGTAGTATCGAGGATTCGAGGTGCTGGTTACGTACAGTGAACTCATTAACATATAGCCCACCTCACATTGTGGCCAAATTTCCTGGAGTCTGTGCTAGGTTAAAAAGTATTCTTTGTGAGGATGGGTGGCTCGTCTCAAGTTTAAAACTTGTTGTATTATGTATGTAGACGTAGAGATAGTGCAGCATGTGAAGATAGTACAAATAGTGTACTATTGTTGATTGGCCTCATCCGATAACATGTTGCATGCACGTACAATTATGTATTCGGAAAATATATTTTTTGCCTCGTCGCAGCACCCACTCAGAGAAGCGACTCAAAAGCCATTCATAAATTTATTAAGTTTATCACGGGCATATCATATTATTACATACAACAGGTCATCAACCCACAACGACAACGAGGATACATTATAAATACTAAAGTTTTCATCACACAACAAATAACAAGCAATGAAATGAACTTCAACTCAACCAATCCTCGGCGTTGGAAACGCTTGCTTCAAACCACAAGTGATTCTCTGGGAATGGCCAGCTACTGTCAATCTCAAGACCAATGTAGGACTGATCATTCAGGCTGAAGCGACCTACTATATCACGACCAGGGTAGGGAACCACCGCAATGTCCAACGTATAGATACAGTTGCTTCTCATAAATGGTAGTAACATTGTGTAAACAGCAGTTGGATCGCCTTTCACCATCATTGGATAGTTTTGTCCAAGGAAGAGCGAGTTTGCTCCAAGATTATCAATACTGTACCAGGGAGAAGGTGTTGGCGCTAGCACAGTAGTATCCATACCAAATACCATACAACGGGTGTTGGAATAGGTCCGGAGAGTGCGACCATGGGAGACAACACCTGCTTCCTTAGTAGTAACATCAGCAGTGGGCTGTATACAGACAAGAAGGGGTGATCCATCGGAAGTTGCCAGGCGCCACTGAGTATATCGGCCCTCCTCGTCCTCATCTCCCCCTTGGTTATAAAAAATTTCAGGTATAGTGGTGGAATGTCCACACGACCTTGGAAACACAAGAAGAAGGTCAATTAGTAGAGAAGGGAAACTTTCTAATTCGCATGCATGTGGATGAAACAATTATAATTACGGTGGAAGACAAATGTACCGAAACTACGAGGATCCCATGCAAAACAGTGCCACGAGTGGTGGCAGCAAACACAAGACCCTCGTATTCAATTGCATCACAGTACACATCCATGTATAGAAACTGATTTTTGAGCAATATCCATCCAGTCGAACCACGAAGGACGGCAACAAACTTGTCGAAGATAGCAACAACTTGATAGTTCATGTAATTCAAAGAGCGGTTGGGAACTCGAGAAATTGCTATATTCCGTAGACGCCAGTCACCATGATCATATTTGAACATACGTAGATCATCTATGTGCTCAACCTCAGGGCACTCGGAGATTTTTGGAAGTGGAATCCGCTGACCAGTGTACACATTCACAAGTTCCCACTCGCAATTGTACCCAATATAAACAACCCAATCTCCATTTGCGCCTGCCCAAGCCTTGCCCTCAAGCGATGGCATCTTAACATCATACGTATCATTATCAAGCGGCATCATCTTGCACAAGGCGAGGCTTCCCTCATCCCCCACACCACTCAGCAGGGTCACGGCGAAGAAGATAGGGGAGATCAACCCGCTCCTGGACCCTTGGGTTCCTTGTAATGATGTTATTAGTTGAGTTGAGAATGTTCTTGAATGAACATAACATGCTAGCCGAGGTGATGATGTCGCACCGATCAATGAGTTCTCCACCATGTCATCTTTCAGATCAGGGCAAGAATAACGGGGTCATTTCCAGCTTGTTCCCTCGATGGACAAGATGATCGAACAATGGCAGAAGGAAGGGTGAAGGCAAATGGAGGAGGTAGGAAGAGCGTGCGACAGCAGTTCCAAATTGAGAGGGAAATGTGAAGAGTCGGAGGACGGTTGCTAGTTTGCCATGGTACATGAAGAGGCGCCCCGTCCTGCACGTCCTTTCGGAAATTGTACAAAAGGACTCGCCGTTGTCTCACTGAGATGTTCGAACGGGACCACATGTCAATGAAACATGGTGTGTAATTTCTCATGCAAAATGCGATCTGGCCGCGTTGGCCCGAGGTGCCGCATTAGTTATTGACCTTTATTTTTAACATACAATCTGAGTGGATAGCTCCTGTGGTCATCACACATGAGCGGATATATAGGTGGGCTAGGTGGGCAGGCGGCAACAATCTAAGTGCTAAAAGAGTTGATCTCGAAAAAAGAGTTGATCCAATGTTTGGTTTTGTTTGGATTTTCCAACTATGACCATTGGATAGAGTGAATCAATGGCTTACGTTCAAAGTTATTCTCATAGTACTATAGAATGGTATAGGAACATGGAGAGATTTGGTTGATTTTATATTGCTGAACAATATAAAATATTATGAGTGCAGACGCTCCACCCCGAGGTCTGTAGCTCCTTCTCGGTCGTCGGGAATCTATGTTCTTCCACTCTTTCGTTTAAGACATGAGCTTTGTTCATCCTGTTGCCGGCACGCGGTGTTGGAAATATGCCCTAGATGCAATAATAAAATGGTTATTATTATATTTCCTTGTTCATGGTAATTGTCTATTGTTCATGCTATAGTGTTATCCGGAAATCGTAATACATGTGTGAATACATAGACCACAACATGTCCCTAGTGAGGCTCTAGTTAACTAGCTCGTTGATCAATAGATAGTCATGGTTTCCTGACTATGGACATTGGATGTCATTGATAATGGGATCACATCATTAGGAGAATGATGTGATGGACAAGACCCAATCCTAAGCATAGCACAAGATCGTGTAGTTCATTTGCTAGAGATTTTCCAATGTCAAGTATCATTTCCTTAGACCATGAGATCGTGTAACTCCCGGATGCCGTAGGAGTGCTTTGGGTGTAACAAACGTCACAACGTAACTGGGTGACTATAAAGGTGTACTACAGGTATCCCCGAAAGTATCTGTTGGGTTGACACGGATCGAGACTGGGATTTGTCACTCGTATGACGGAGAGGTATCTCTGGGCCCACTCGGTAATGCATCATCATAATGAGCTCAATGTGACCAAGTATTTGATCACGGGATCATGCATTACGGTACGAGTAAAGTGATTTGCCGGTAACGAGATTGAACAAGGTATTGGGATACCGACGATCGAATCTCGGGCAAGTAACGTACCGATTGACAAAGGGAATTGAATACGGGATTGATTGAATCCTCGACATCGTGGTTCATCCTATGAGATCATGATGGAACATGTGGGAGCCAACATGGGTATCCAGATCCCGCTGTTGGTTATTGACCGGAGAGTCGTCTCGGTCATGTCTACATGTCTCCCGAACCCGTAGGGTCTACACACTTAAGGTTCGGTGACGCTAGGGTTGTAGAGATATTAGTATGCGGTAACCCGAAAGTTGTTCGGAGTCCCAGATGAGATCCCAGACGTCACGAGGAGTTCCGTAATGGTCTGGAGGTGAAGATTTATATATAGGAAGTCCAGTTTCGGCCATCGGGAAAGTTTCGGGGGTAATCGGTATTATACCGGGACCACCGGAAGGGTCCCGAGGGTCCACCGGGTGGGGCCACCTATCCCGGAGGGCCCCATGGGCTGAAGTGGGAAGGGAACCAGGCCCTGGTGGGCTGGTGTGCCCCCCATGGGCCTCCCCGTGCGCCTAGGGTTGGAAACCCTAGGGGTGGGGGCGCCCCACTTAGCTTGGGGGGCAAGTCCCCCTTGGCCTCCGCCCCCCCTTGGAGATCCCATCTCCTAGGGCCGCCCCCTAGGGGCCCTATATATAGTGGGGGGAGGGAGGGCAGCCGTACCCAAGTCCCTGGCACCTCCCTCTTCCATCGTAACACCTCTCTCTCTCTCTCTCTCTCTCTCTCTCTCTCTCTCTCTCTCTCTCTCTCTCTCTCTCTCTCGTTGGAGCATGGCGAAGCCCTACCGAGATCACCGCTGCTTCCATCACCACGCCGTCGTGCTGCTGGATCTCCATCAACCTCTCCTTCCCTTGCTGGATCAAGAAGGAGGATACGTTTTCCCAACCGTACGTGTGTTGAACACGGAGGTGCCGTCCGTTCGGTGCTCGGTCATCGGTGATTTGGATCACGACGAGTACGACTCCATCAACCTCATTCTCTTGAACGCTTCCGCTCGCGATCTACAAGGGTATGTAGATGCAATCCCCTCTCCCTCGTTGCTAGATGACTCCATAGATTGATCTTGGTGATGCGTAGAAAATTTTAAAATTCTGCTACGTTCCCCAACAGTAGCATCATGAGCTAGGTCTATGCGTAGTTTCTATGCACGAGTAGAACACAAGTTGTTGTGGGTGTCGATTTTGTCAATTTGCTTGTCATTACTAGTCTTATCTTGATTCGGCGGCATCATGGGATGAAGCGGCTCGGACCGACCTTACACGTACGCTTACGTGAGACTGGTTCCACCGACTGACATGCACTAGTTGCATAAGGTGGCTAGTGGGTGTCTGTCTCTCCCACTTTAGTCGGATCGGATTCGATGAAAAGGGTCCTTATGAAGGGTAAATAGAAATTGGCATATCACATTGTGGTTTTGGCGTAGGTAAGAAACGTTCTTGCGAGAAACCTATAGCAGCCATGTAAAAACTTGCAACAACAATTAGAGGACGTCTAACTTGTTTTTGCAGCATGTGCCATGTGATGTGATATGGACAAAAGGATGTGATGAATGATATATGTGATGTATGACATTGATCATGTACTTGTAATAGGAATCACGACTTGCATGTCGATGAGTATGACAACCGGCAGGAACCATAGGAGTTGTCTTAATTTATTTATGACCTGCGTGTCAACATAAACGTCATGTAATTACTTTACTTTATTGCTAAACCGTTAGCCATAGTAGTAGAAGTAATATATGACGAGACAACTTCATGAAGACACGATGATGGAGATCATGGTGTCATGCCGGTGACGACAATGATCATGGCGCCCCGAAGATGGAGATCAAAAGGAGAAAAATGATATTGGCCATATCATGTCACTATTTGATTGCATGTGATGTTTATCATGTTTTACATCTTATTTGCTTAGAACGACGGTAGCTTAAATAAGATGATCCCTCACAATAATTTCAAGAAAGTGTTCCCCCTAACTATGCACCATTGCGAAGGTTCGTTGTTTCGAAGCACCATGTGATGATCGGGTGTGATAGATTCTAACGTTCGAATACAATGGGTGTAAGCTAGATTTACACACGCAATACACTTAGGTTGACTTGACGAGCCTAGGATGTACAGACATGGCCTCGAAACACGAAAGACCGAAAGGTCGAACATGAGTCATATAGAAGATACGATCAACATGAAGATGTTCACCGATGATGACTAGTCTGTCTCACGTGATGATCGGACACGGCCTAGTTGACTCGGATCATGTATCACTTAGATGACTAGAGGGATGTCTGTCTGAGTGGGAGTTCATTAAATAATTTTATTAGATGAACTTAATTATCATGAACTTAGTCTAAAAACCTTTGCAAAATGTCTGGTAGATCAAATGGCCAACGCTCATGTCAACCTCAACTTCAACGCGTTCCTAGAGAAAACCAAGCTGAAAGATGATGGCAGCAACTATACGGACTGGGTCCGGAACCTGAGGATCATCCTCATAGCTGCCAGGAAAGCATATGTCCTAGAAGCACCGCTAGGTGATGCACCCATCCCAGAGAACCAAGATGTTATGAATGCTTGGCAGTCACGTGCTGATGATTACTCTCTCGTTCAGTGCGGCATGCTTTACAGCTTAGAACCGGGGCTCCAAAAGTGTTTTGAGCGACACAGAGCATATGAGATGTTCGAAGAGCTGAAAATGGTTTTCCAAGCTCATGCCCGGGTTGAGAGATATGAAGTCTCCAACAAGTTCTACAGTTGTAAGATGGAGGAAAATAGTTCTGTCAGTGAGCACATACTCAAAATGTCTGGGTTGCACAATTGCTTGTCCCAACTGGACATTAACCTCCCGGACGAGGCGGTCATTGACAGAATCCTTCAGTCGCTCCCACCTAGCTACAAGAGCTTTGTGATGAACTACAATATGCAGGGGATGGTGAAAACTATTCCTGAAGTATTTTCAATGCTGAACTCAGCGGAGGTGGAAATCAAAAAGGAACATCAAGTATTGATGGTCAATAAAACCACTAGTTTCAGGAAAGGCAAGGGTAAGAAGAACTTCAAGAAGGATGGCAAGGGAGTTGCTGCGCCCGGTAAATCAGTTGCCAAGAAGAAGCCAAAGAATGGACCCAAAGCTGAGACTGAGTGCTTTTATTGCAAGGGAAAGGGACATTGGAAGCGGAACTGCCCAAAATACTTAGCGGACAAGAAGGCCGGCAACACTAAAGGTATATGTGATATACATGTAATTGATGTGTACCTTACCAGTACTCGTAGTAGCTCCTGGGTATTTGATACCGGTGCGGTTGCTCACATTTGTAACTCAAAACAGGAGCTGCGGAATAAGCGGAGACTGGCGAAGGATAAGGTGACGATGCGCGTCGGGAATGGTTCCAAGGTCGATGTGATCGCTGTTGGCACGCTACCTCTACATTTACCTACGAGATTAGTTTTAAACCTCAATAATTGTTATTTAGTGCCAGCTTTGAGCATGAACATTGTTTCTGGATCTCGTTTAATACGAGATGGCTACTCATTTAAATCCGAGAATAATGGTTGTTCTATTTATATGAGAGATATGTTTCATGGTCATGCTCCGCTGGTCAATGGTTTATTCTTAATGAATCTCGAACGTGATGTTACACATATTCATAGGGTGAATACCAAAAGATGTAAGATTGATAATGATAGTCCCACATATCTGTGGCACTGCCGCCTTGGTCACATCGGTGTCAAACGCATGAAGAAGCTCCATACAGATGGACTTTTGGAGTCTCTTGATTTCGAATCACTTGACACGTGCTAACCATGCCTCATGGGTAATATGACCAAGACTCCGTTCTTCGGAACAATGGAGCAAGCAACCAACTTATTGGAAATTATACATACTGATGTGTGCGGTCCAATGAGCGTTGAGGCTCGCGGTGGCTATCGTTATGTTCTCACTCTCACTGATGACTTAAGTAGATATGGGTATGTCTATTTGATGAAACACAAGTCTGAGACCTTTGAAAAGTTCAAGGAATTTCAGAATGAGGTAGAGAATCAACGTGACCGAAAGATAAAATTCTTACGATCAGATCGTGGGGGAGAATATTTAAGTCACGAATTTGGTACGCACTTAAGGAAATGTGGAATCGTTTCACAACTCACGCCGCCTGGAACACCTCAGCGTAACGGTGTGTCCGAACGTCGTAATCGCACTCTATTGGATATGGTGCGATCTATGATGTCACTCACTGATTTACCGCTATCATTTTGGGGATACGCTCTAGAGATAGCTACATTCACTTTAAATAGGGCACCGTCTAAATCCGTTGAGACGACATTGTATGAATTATGGTTTGGGAAGAAACCTAAGCTGTTGTTTCTAAAAGTTTGGGGATGCGATGCTTATGTCAAGAAACTTCAACCTGAAAAGCTCGAACCCAAGTCGGAAAAATGTGTCTTCATAGGATACCCAAAGGAAACCATTGGGTAGACCTTCTACCTCAGATCCGAAGGCAAGATCTTTGTTGCCAAGAACGGGTCCTTTCTGGAGAAAGAGTTTCTCTCGAGAGAAGTAAGTGGGAGGAAAGTAGAACTCGATGAAGTACTGCCTCTTGAACCAGAAAGTAGCGCATCTCAGGAAGATGTTCCTGTGGTGCCTGCACCGACTAGAGAGGAAGTTAATGATAATGATCAAGGTACTTCGGATCAAGTTGCTACTGAACTTCGGAGGTCCACAAGGACACGTTCCACACCAGAATGGTATGGCAACCATGTCCTGGAAATCATGTTGTTAGACAACGGTGAACCTTCGAACTATGAAGAAGCAATGGCGGGCCCAGATTCCAACAAATGGATTGAAGCCATGCAATCCGAGATAGGATCCATGTATGAAAACAAAGTATGGACTTTGACAGACTTGCCCAATGATCGGCGAGCGATAGAGAATAAATGGATCTTTAAGAAGAAGACGGACGCGGATGGTAATGTTACCATCTATAAGGCTCGACTTGTTGCTAAGGGTTATCGACAAGTTCAAGGGGTTGACTACGATGAGGCCTTCTCACCCGTAGCGAAGCTGAAGTCCGTCCAAATCATGTTAGCAATTGCCGCATACTATGATTATGAGATAAGGCAAATGGACGTCAAAACGGCATTCCTTAACGGCTTTCTTAAGGAAGAATTGTATATGATGCAGCCGGAAGGTTTTGTCGATCCTAAGAATGCTAACAAGGTATGCAAGCTCCAGCGCTCCGCCTATGGGTTGGTGTAAGCATCTCGGAGTTGGAACATTCGCTTTAATGAAATGATCAAAGCGTTTGGGTTTATGCAGACTTATGGAGAAGCCTGCGTTTACAAGAAAGTGAGTGGGAGCTCTGTAGCATTTCTCATATTATATGTGGATGACATACTTTTGATGGGAAATGATATAGAACTTTTGGACAGTATTAAAGCCTACTTGAATAAGTGTTTTTCAATGAAGGACCTTGGAGAAGCTGCTTACATATTAGGCATCAAGATCTTTAGAGATAGATCGAGACACCTCATAGGTCTTTCACAAAGCACATACCTTCATAAGATATTGAAGAAGTTCAATATGTATCAGTCCAAGAAGGGGTTCTTGCCTATGTTGCAAGGTGTGAAACTGAGCTCAGCTCAATGTCCGACCACGGCAGAAGATAGAGAAAATATGAGTGCCGTCCCCTATGCCTCATCCATAGGGTCTATCATGTATGCCATGCTGTGTACCAGACCTGATGTAAACCTTGCCGTAAGTTTGGTAGGAAGGTACCAAAGTAATCCCAGCATGGAACACTGGACAGCGGTCAAGAACATCATGAAGTACCTAAAAAGGATTAAGGATATGTTTCTCGTATATGGAGGTGACGAGGAGCTCGTCATAAAGGGTTACGTCGACGCTAGCTTCGACACAGATCTAGATGACTCTAAGTCACAAACTGGATACGTGTATATTTTGAATGGTGGGGCAGTAAGCTGGTGCAGTTGCAGGCAAAGTGTCGTGGCGGGATCTACATGTGCAGCGGAGTACATGGCAGCCTCGGAGGCAGCGCATGAAGCAACTATATGAAGGAGTTCATCACTGACCTAGGAGTCATACCCAATGCGTCGGGGCCGATCAGTCTCTTCTGTGACAACACTGGAGCTATTGCCCTTGCCAAGGAGCCCGGGTTTCACAAGAAGACCAGGCACATCAAGCGTCGCTTCAAATCCATTCGTGAAAATGTTCAAGATGGAGACATAGATATTTGCAAAGTACATACGGATCTGAATGTCACAGATCCGTTGACTAAACCTCTTCCGCGAGCAAAACATGATCAACACCAGAACTCTATGGGTATTCGATTCATCACAAAGTAACTAGATTATTGACTCTAGTGTAAGTGGGAGACTATTGGAAATATGCCCTAGAGGCAATAATAAAATTGTTATTATTATATTTAATTGTTCATGGTAATTGTCTATTGTTCATGCTATAATTGTGTTATCCAGAAATCGTAATACATGTGTGAATACATAGACCACAACATGTCCCTAGTGAGCCTCTAGTTAACTAGCTCGTTGATCAATAGATAGTCATGGTTTCCTGACTATGGACATTGGATGTCATTGATAATGGGATCACATCATTAGGAGAATGATGTGATGGACAAGACCCAATCCTAAGCATAGCACAAGATCGTGTAGTTCGTTTGCTAGAGCTTTTCCAATGTCAAGTATCACTTCCTTAGACCATGAGATCGTGTAACTCCCGGATGCCGTATGAGTGCTTTGGGTGTACCAAACGTCACAACGTAACTGGGTGACTATAAAGGTATACTACAGGTATCCCCGAAAGTATTTGTTGGGTTGACACGGATCGAGACTGGGATTTGTCACTCCGTATGACGGAGAGGTATCTCTGGGCCCACTCAGTAATGCATCATCATAATGAGCTCAATGTGACCAAGTGTTTGGTCACGGGATCATGCATTATGGTACGAGTAAAGTGACTTGCCGGTAACGAGATTGAACGAGGTATTGGGATACCGAGGATCGAATCTCGGGAAAGTAACGTACTGATTGACAAAGGGAATTGAATACGGGAATGATTGAATCCTCGACATCATGGTTCATCCGATGAGATCATCGTGGAACATGTGGGAGCCAACATGGGTATCCAGATCCCGTTGTTGGTTATTAACCGGAGAGTCGTCTCGGTCATGTCTGTGTGTCTCCCGAACCCGTAGGGTCTACACACTTAAGGTTCGGTGACGCTAGGGTTGTAGAGATATTAGTATGTGGTAACCCAAAAGTTGTTCGGAGTCCCGGATGAGATCCTGGACGTCACGAGGAGTTCCGGAATGGTCCGGAGGTCAATATTTATATATAGGAAGTCCAGTTTCGGCCATCGGGAAAGTTTCGGGGGTACTCGGTATTGTACCGGGACCACCGGAAGGGTCCCGGGGGTCCACCGGGTGGGGCCACCTATCCCAGAGGGCCCCATGGGCTGAAGTGGGAGGGGAACCAGCCCCTGGTGGGCTGGTGCACCCCCCATGGGCCTCCCCCTGCTCCTAGGGTTGGAAACCCTAGGGGTGGGGGCGCCCCACTTGGCTTGGGGGGGCAAGTCCCCCTTGGCCGCCGCCCCCCTTGGAGATCCCATCTCCTAGCCCCCCCCCTAGGGGCCCTATATATAGTGGGGGAGGGAGGGCAGCAGTACCCAAGTCCCTGGCGCCTCCCTCTCCCATCGTAACACCTCTCTCTCTCTCGTTGGAGCTTGGCGAAGCCCTGCCGAGATCACCGCTGCTTCCATCACCACATCGTCGTGCTGCTGGATCTCCATCAACCTCTCCTTCCCTTGCTGGATCAAGAAGGAGGAGACGTCTTCCCAACCGTACATGTGTTGAATGCGGAGGTGCCATCCGTTCGGCGCTCGGTCATCGGTGATTTGAATCACGACGAGTACGACTCCATCAACCCCGTTCTCTTGAACGCTTCTGAGGGAGTCCTGGACTAGGGGGTCTCCGGACAGCCAGACTATCTCCATTGGTCGGACTGTTAGACTATGAAGATACAAGATTGAAGACTTCGTCTCGTGTCCGGATGGGACACTACTTGGCATGGAAGGCAAGCTAGGCAATATGTATATGGATATTTCCTCCTTTGTAACCGACCTTGTGTAACCCTAACCCTCTCCGGTGTCTATATAAACCAAAGGGTTTTAGTCCGTAGGACAACAATCACAACATACAATCATACCATAGGCTAGCTTCTAGGGTTTAGCCTCTCTGATCTTGTGGTAGATCTACTCTTGTACTACCCATATCATCAATATTAATCAGGAAGGACGTAGGGTTTTACCTCCATCAAGAGGGCCCGAACCTGGGTAAAACATCGTGTCCCCTGCCTTCTGTTACCATCCGGCCTAGACGCACAGTTCGGGACCCCCTACCCGAGATCCGCCGGTTTTGACACCGACATTGGTGCTTTCATTGAGAGTTCCTCTGTGTTGTTGTCGTTAGGCTTGATGGCTCCTACTATCATCGATAGTGATGCGGTCCAGGGTGAGACTTTTCTCCCCGGACAGATCTTCGTATTCGGCGGCTTTGCACTGCGGGCTAATTCGCTTGGCCATCTGGAGCAGGTTGAAATCTATGCCCCTGGCCATTAGGTCAGATTTGGAAGTTTGAACTACACGACCGACATCCGCGGAGACTTGATCTTTGACGGATTCGAGCCACAGTCGGGCACGCTGCACTGTCGCGATGGGTATGACCTAGCTCTGCCACCAAACAGTACCCCAGAGGCCGTGCCCGCATTAGCTCCGACCCTTAGTTCGGAGCCAACTATGCCAATCGAGGACGGGTGGTTAGACACCGCCTTAGGGGCTGCAGTCTCAAAAGTGATCGAGCTGAACACCAGCGTAATCTTCTGCGCAGCCCGTGACCCCAAGGTGTCAGACTCTTTTTCTGACTCCGAACCGCCCGTGCCCCTGCCAATCGAATCCGATTGGGCGCCGATCATGGAATTCACCGCCGCAGATATCTTTCAGCACTCGCCCTTCGGCGACATTCTGAATTCACTAAGGTCTCTCTCTTTGTCAGGAGAGCCCTGGCCGGATTATGGCCAACAGGATCGGTATGTGGACGACGAAGAAATTCGACACCCACCCACCACCCACTTCGTAGCCACTGTCGATGATTTAACCGACATGCTCGACTTCAACTACGAAGACATCGACGGTATGGACGACGATGTAGGAGACAAACATGAACCAGCACCTATATTGCACTGGAAAGCCACCTCGTCATATGACATATACATGGTGGATACACCCAAAGAAGGCAATGGCGACGGGATAGCGGAGGATGACCCCTCCAAGAAGCAACCCAAACGCCGACGTCAGCGGCGCCGCTCTAAGTCCCGCCAAAGCAAAAGTGGTGATACCGGCACAGGAGATAATAACACTCCGGATAGTGCCGAAGAAAACAACAAACCCCTCCAGCAAGATTTAGAGCAAGAGGATGGAGGAGCCAGCTCTCCTAAGAGAGCGGCAGATGGAGAGGAGGAGGACGACAATTACATCTCCCTCCTCCAGAGACGAGGCAAGCCTCGGCGACGATGAGTTCGCCGTCCCAGAGGAGCCCGTCAAACAAGAGCGCTTCAAGCGCCGGCTTATGGCCACGGCAAATAGCCTAAAGAAAAAGCAGCAGCAGCTTCAAGCTGATCAAGATCTGCTAGCTGACAAATGGACTGAAGTCCTTGCGGCCGAGGAATATAAACTCGAGCGCCCCTCCAAGAGTTACCCAAGGCACAGGTTACTACCCCGACTGGAGGAAGAAGCGTATGATACGGCTGATCGGCCACCTCGTGGTCGTGATAGAGAGGCATTCCAGCCAAAAGCTCAGCCTCCACCCCAATGCCATTCAAATAAAAAGGCATGGGGAGATACACCAGACCTGCGAGACATATTGGAGGACAAGGCAAAGCATTCAAGATCGATCTACGGATCATGAGGGCGCACCACTCTGCAAGACGACAAACGTCACGCCAGATACAGAAGCAAATCCGGCCGGGCCGAACACAGCGGGCAAGACCCATTCGAGCTACGTCGCGATATAGCCCAATACAGAGGCGCCGCACACCCCTTATGCTTCACAGACGAAGTAATGGAACATCAATTCCCAGAAGGTTTCAAACCTATAAATATTGAAACATACGACGGCACAACAGATCCCACAGTATGGATTGAGGATTTCCTCCTCCACATCCACATGGCCCGCGGCGATGACTTACACGCCATCAAAGACCTCCCACTAAAGCTCAAAGGACCAGCGCGGCATTGGCTTAACAGCTTGCCAGCGGACTCCATTAGTTGTTGGGAAGATCTGGAAGTCGCATTCCTCGACAACTTTCAGGGCCCTTATGTGCGACCACCAGACGCCGATGATTTGAGCCACATAATTCAGCAGCCAGAAGAATCGGCCAGGCAATTATGGACTTGGTTCCTTACAAAGAAAAATCAAATCGTCGACTATCCGGATGCGGAGGCCTTAGCGGCTTTCAAGCACAACATCCGAGACGAGTGGCTAGCCCGGCACCTTGGTCAGGAAAAGCCGAAATCTATGGAAGCTCTCACGACACTCATGACCCGCTTTTGTGCGGGAGAAGACAGCTGGCTGGCTCGCACTAATAACATATCAAAGAACCATGGTACCTCAGATACCAAGGACGGCAATAGTAGGTCACGTCGCAATAAGCATAAGCGCCGCATTAACAGTGAAAATACTGAGGATACGATAGTCAATGCCAGATTCAAAGGCTCTAAACCCGGTCAGCGGAAAAAGCCATTCAAACAAAGTACGCCGGGTCCGTCCAGCTTGGATCGTATACTCGATCGCTCGTGTCAAATACATGGCACCCCAGACAAGCCAGCCAATCACACCAACAGGGATTGTTGGGTGTTCAAGCAGGCCAGCAAGTTAATTGCCGAAAACAAGGACAAGGGGCCGCATAGCGATGACGAGGAGGAGCCCCGGCAGCCGCACACTGGAGGACAGAAGAGGTTTCCCCCGTAAGTGCGGATGGTGAACATGATACACGCAACCCACATCCCCAAGAGGGAGCGGAAGCGTGCGCTCAGGGACGTATATGCGTTGGAGCCAGTCGCCCCAAAGTTCAACCCTTGGTCCTCCTGCCCGATCACCTTCGATCGCAGGGACCACCCCACTAGTATCCGTCACGGCGGATTCGCCGCACTAGTCCTAGACCCAATCATCGATGGATTTCACCTCACTCGAGTCCTAATGGACGGCGGCAGCAGCCTGAACCTTCTTTATCAGGACACGGTGCACAAAATGGGTATAGACCCCTCAAGGATCAAACCCACAAAAACGACCTTTAAGGGCGTCATTCCAGGTGTAGAGGCCCATTGGACAGGCTCAGTTACACTGAAAGTGGTCTTCGGATCCCCGGATAATTTCTGAAGCGAAGAGTCAATCTTCGATATAGTCCCGTTCCACAGTGATTATCACGCGCTGCTCGGGCGAACCGCATTTGCTAGATTCAATGCGGTACCACATTATGCATACATCAAGCTCAAGATGCCAGGACCTTGCGGAGTTATTACATTCAATGGAAACACAGAGCACTCTCTCTGAACAGAGGAGCACACCACGGCCCTCGCAGCAGAAGCGCAAAGCAACCTCTCAAGGCAATCAACCAGTTCGGCGCTTCAAAACCCGGACACCTTCAAGCGCGCTCGGGGCAATCGGCAAATAGACCGCCTGGCGTGATCTGAGCTCGCGTAGCAATACGGTAGCCACCCCAATCCCAGCCCAGCGGCGAAACTCGTGCCACGCGTACATAATTACGCATTAAAAATACCATGGGCATAGGTGGGGAGGGGGCACACCTGCGGCACGCCCCAAAACGCGGCCTAAACCGCACTAGGGGCTTCCCATTTGGTTATTTTTCTTTTTTTTGTTTCAGGACCTTAATCTCTAGAAACACTGTCCGGAAGCACTATTGCCGAACACATGATGCAGCAACCAAGGAGGCAGACAACTATGTTATACCACGGAATTCCCAGGTTGATTACAGTAACGAGTGAAATATTCAATTTAATATCATTCCTCAGCTTGCCCTTGGAAGGGACATAGTCCTACTCTTTGATTATCGCACTATCTGTATCACTCTGCTTTAACGCAATTTTTTAATAAACAATGCATGACATTACGACTATTATTGCATTCTTGTTATATATATATATATATATATATATATATATATATATATATATGTGCGTGTGTGTGTGTTCACTAATGACGCCTTGCAACCATACACTCTGGTACGGCCAATACACCAGGGGCTTACGTACCCCACAATGCGGTGTGAAAAGTCCGAACACTTTCACAAGTGCGGCACCCCGAACTTATAGCATTATATGCATCAGCTCCGAATCATGTCTTTGGTCAAATGTTGGGTTTGCCCGACTCCTATGTTTTGGTACCTTACGTTCCGCTCTATCGGCTAAGGTAGCGCTAGGAAACTACTGTGATTGTGCCCCGGTTCTGCCGGGCTTAGCACCTCAGTAGAGAAAGCTAAAACTAACTGTCATGATAGGTGAGAGACTGGTCGTTGTCCGGCGAGGTTTTTCGAGTCCCTAAAGACTTATGCCGCTTAGGGCGAGGGGTCGGCCCTGTCCGGCTTACAGGCATGTATCGCGCCCCGAATTCGGCCATCCGAATACCAGGGGCTTCGCCGAAATTTAAAATTATAGAATTATATGGCTAAGTGAGAGTGATAAAGCATTATTAGTCCGGTTGCCTTGTTCGTTGTGCTGAGAACCTCCCTCGAAGGACCCAAATATGGGAACAAGAGTGCTCAGGTTTATCCCGAACACCCCAGCACTCGTGGCATGGGGCACAAGCCGAGGACTAGCCATCTCTCAGATTGGATAAACAGCCAAACAGAAGGTAATATTTTAAATTCAAACAAGCGTTGCATAGCGCATATGAAACATGTTTTCATAAATACAGGATAAAACGATCGAGTTTACTCAAATATTACATCTTTTGAACACTCATGCGCGATAAGACGGGCACCCGGTAGAACACCCTTGTAGTACATCTCAGGGTGGTGGTGCTCCTTGCCCTCCGGCGGCCCCTCTTTGATCAGCTTCACGACGTCTAGCTTGACCCACTACAATTTCACATGGGCGAAAGCCCGACGTGCACCTTCAATGCAGACGGATCGCTTGACGACCTCCAGCCATGGGCAGGCATCCACAAGCCGCCTCACTAGGCCGAAGAAGCTGCTCGGAAGGGCGTCGCCAGGCCACAACAGGACTATAAAGCCCTTCATGGCCTGATCGGCCGCCTTATGTAGCTCGACCATCTGCTTCAGCTGGTCGCTCATCGGCACCGGATGTTCGGCCTCAGCATACTGAGACCAGAACAACTTCTCCGTCGAGCTTCCGTCCTTGGCCTGGTAAAATTGTGCGGCATTGGATACATTGCAGGGAAAATCTGTGAATGCTCCTAAAGAGCTCCGAATCCGGGTAAGTAATCGGTAATTTACTTCTACATGCTTGCTTTGCATTAGAAAGCCTTACCCGCCGCTATCTTCTTCTGGAGGGCCTTCTAGGCCTCGGCCTTGGCACTCTTTACGCTCTCAAGGGCCGCGGCAAGCTCAGACTCTCACGTCTTCGAGTCAAGCTCCAACGCCTCATGCTTTGTCACGAGAGCCTAGAGCTCTTGCTGCACCTCGCCCACCCGAGCCTCGTGCTTCTCTCGCTCGGTGCACTCCTTGGCCGTTGTATCTTCGACCTTGGTTAGCGCTTGCTTCAGGGTCGCCACCTCGGTCGTGGCCCTTGACAAACATACGATGATCCTGTCATTTTGCAATCGCGTCCTTTTTTACATATCTATAGACGGGGTATTACTTACCCTTGTTCTCCTCGAGCTGCATCTTGGCAAGGCCGAGGTCTTTCCTGGACCCCTCGAGGTCCTGCTTCAGTACGGCGACCTCCGTAGTCAGTGCGGCGGACGCCAGCAGCGAAGCCTGCATACGCATATTGACACACCTATATTAGACTCCTGCGATATTATTTGATCCTTTGTTCGGCTTTTCTTTGTGAACACCGAACAAAGCATCAGGGCTACTGTCTATGCGGTAATATTTCTACTACATTTTAAAACACTTACCTCGAAGCCTGTTAGAAGGCTGCCACAGGCTTCAGTCAATCCGCTCTTGGCGGACTGAACCTTCTGGATCACCGCACTCATGATAGTGCGGTGCTCCTCGTCGATGGAAGCGTTGCGAAGTGCTTCCAGCAGATTGTCCGACGCCTCTGGATGCACAGAGGTCACCGGCACAGGCGTCTTGCCCCTCTTAGAAGGAGGCCGCTTGCCCGAGCCCGGAACCGCTGGAGGGTCCGGCGCGGTGTTCGGCTGAGGGCCGAACTCGGAACTCTCGGGGGCCCCGTCCCCTCGGCTCCCAGAGTCCGGAAGGTCGCCTTGAGGGGCCTCCGGGACTGTCTCCCCTCGATCCGGTGCCTCTTGAGACAACACCTCGGCGTCGTCGACAGGATGAGGGGAGGTGGCGGTCGGGACTGGATCGCTATCCATGTCCGACAAGCCCAAGGAGTCGTCCGATGATACATCGATACTGGCTCGGGGCGGCCTACATAATTGTGTTCGGTGTTAGGGAAAACAGTGCGACAAAAGAATCCTATGGGTTACTTTGGTATCCGAATACTTACGATCTCCCCAGGGGCTTGGCCCTGGGCAACCACTCGTCGCCTTCGTCGGCGGCGGTGGATCTGTCCGGAAGGAGAGTCCTTCCCTTCTTGGACCCTCCGGCCTCCCTAGTTGGGGCGGCCTTCCTTTTCTTGTCTCCCCCAGTCGGTGGGGGACCATCTTCTTCTTCTTCTTCCTCGTCTTCGGGGGAAGAGTGCGCCGCAGAGTCATCGGACGGTGAGTCCGACGACGCCTGGCGTCGGGAACTCTTTCGAGTTCCCTTGGCCTTCTTGGTCTTCTCCGGCACCTTATAAGGGGCCAGAGTCAACATCTTCGCCAGAAGAGCGTCTGCGGGGCCTTCGGGAAAGGAGCCGGACAGTCGATCTGTCCGGCCATCTTCTACCAGTCCTGTCAAGGGTACGGGAGTTTAGATCCCGCATAGAGTCAAACTATATGAAAAAATAAGTATCCTATGAAAGGTAGAGCAGCTTACCGCACTAGCTTGGCGCTTCGCGCTGAATCCGTGATCCTCCGTAATAGGGGGGGACCTAGGAACTTTTGAATAGCGCCCTCCAGGCGTCTTCATGAGTCGTGTCGAAGAGCCTGTTCAGAGTTCGGTGCTGCGCCGGATTGAACTCCCACAAGTTGAACTCTCGTTGTTGGCACGGGAGTATCCGGCAGATGAGCATGACTTGGACTATGTTGACAAGCTTGAGCTTCTTGTCCACCATGTTTTGAATACATGTTTGGAGTCCGGTCAGCTCTTTCGAATTACCCCAGGACAGGACCTTCTCTTTCCAGGAGGTGAGCCACGTGGGGATGCCAGATCGGAACTCGGGGGCCGCTGCCCATGCAGGGTCGCGCGGCTCGGTGATATAGAACCACCCCGATTGCCACCCCTTTATGGTTTCCACAAAGGAGCCCTTGAGCCATGTTATGTTGGGCATCTTGCCCACCATGGCGCCTTCGCACTCCGCCTAGCGGCCGCCCACCACCTTCGGCTTGACATTGAAGGTCTTCAGCCATAAGCCGAAGTGGGGCTTGATGCGGAGGAAGGCCTCGCACATGACGATGAACGCCGAGATGTTGAGGATGAAGTTCGGGGCCAGATCGTGGAAATCCAGGCCGTAATAAAACATGAGCCGCTGGATGAAGGGATGGAGAGGGAACCCCAGTCCACAGAGGAAATGGGTGAGGAATACTACCCGCTCATGGGGCCTGGGGGTGGGTATGAGATGCCCCTCATCGGGGAGCCGGTGCGCGATGTCGTCAGGCAGGTATCCGGCTCTTCTCAGTTTCTTGATGTCTCCCTCCGTGACGGAGGAGACCATCCACTTGCCTCCCGCTCCGTACATGGTTGGAGAAGGTTGAGGCGGAAGTGTGGGCTTGGGCGCTAGAGCTCGAGTGTGCGAAAACGGATGAGCAAAGGAGGAAGAAGGCGTGGATAGAAAGGTGAATCCTTATCCCCTTATATGGGCGGACGAAACTAAGCGTCCTCACTTGCCTGGTAAAACTCGCTTATGCCCCAAGCGCCGCAATTGATGGCGCGGTTGGGTTACCCACGCCCGTATTGATGAGAATCCCGTAATAAGGGGACACGATCTCTGCTTTGACAAGACATGTTGAAAAACTGTCTCGCGTTATGTGCAGGGCTGGTTAAAAGGAACGGTTCGAATAATCACCGGGCCATGACATAACGTCATGCTACCAAAACAAGCCAGCAAATTAGATCTGCGAAAATATTATTCTCTCTGCGGTGGAATGTGGAACTTATTTTGCAGGGTCGGATACTATCCTCGTTTTCAAGTTCTTCTGTGATGTATTCGGAGAAGGAACCCGCCTTGCAATGCCAAAGACAATACTGTGCGCCGGACTCATCGTCATTGAAGCCTGGTTCAGGGGCTACTGAGGGAGTCCTGGATTAGGGGGTCTCCGGACAGCCGGACTATCTCCATTGGTCGGACTGTTAGACTATGAAGATACAAGATTGAAGACTGCGTCTCGTGTCCGGATGGGACTCTACTTGGCATGGAAGGCAAGCTAGGCAATACGTATATGGATATTTCCTCCTCTGTAACCGACCTTGTGTAACCCTAACCCTCTCCGGTGTCTATATAAACTGAAGGGTTTTAGTCTGTAGGACAACAATCACAACATACAATCATACCATAGGCTAGCTTCTAGGGTTTAGCCTCTCTGATCTCGTGGTAGATCTACTCTTGTACTACCCATATCATCAATATTAATCAAGCAGGAAGTAGGGTTTTACCTCCATCAAGAGGGCCCGAACCTGGGTAAAACATCGTGTCCCCTGCCTCCTGTTACCATCCGGCCTAGACGCACAGTTCGGGACCCCCTACCCAAGATCCGCCGGTTTTGACACTGATAGCTTCCGCTCACGATCTACAAGGGTATGTAGATGCACTCCCCTCTCCCTCATTGCTAGATGACTCCATAGATTGGTCTTCGTGATGCGTAGAAAATTTTAGAATTCTGCTATGTTCCCCAACACGCGGGACATCTATATGCCTCCATTTTACAAAATCATACTATATGCCTCCATGACACGCGGGACATCTAGCATCAAGGTGGCGTGTCATGCAAGAAAATGGAGATATGCAGTGAGTAAGTGAGTCATGCACTTCGATGGCACCTAGTACTATGCAATATTTTTTCTCCTTGATGGCACGTGAATAGTGCATGTACTCAATGAAAGAGCACGGGATGGTAGCCATGGACATGGTCGGCCCTTTTTGAAGAGAGTACTAATAAATACATAACTTTGATGTGTCCCGTCAACTCGCAGAACGACGAGAAGCTTGCTTACTATGCCTTCTCCCTCGCCAACGCGTGCGCGGTGGCTCGTAGCTCGAGGAGAAACTTTTGCTTACAAGCGGTGGACGTGCAGCAGTTCATTTGGTGTCAGATTGCTAGAAGTAGTACCATCATTATTGTTCGACTTCCGGAAGAGGAGAAGAGCCAAGCGCAAGGTCACCTACTAACCTAGTACAGTACTACTATAGCCAAAGTTGGACCACCTTTTTAGAGCATGGTTAATTAATATAGGCGGCTCTTGCAGCGGCACATCATTTAGAGCAAGTACTCTCTTCGTAGGATCAAAGGAAGTGAAACAAAAGTTGGAGTGGATGTTAGATTGCCAATTAAAACATGATTACATAGGGAAGAAAATCCTATAGCATTCTATCCTATGAATCAAACGACCGATGTAGGAAAATTATGAGGGGGGTCTCTCCAACAGTGTTCCTCGGCTCGCGTCTAGCATCATGGTGGTCGAACTTGGAGTCATTCATCTGGTACACGTGGCATCTCAGATCTGGTACTCCAATATTAGGTTGGCTCTATGTGATGTGGCAACTTCATATACTAACCGGATGCTGGCTATACTACTACAGTACTCACACTCCAAGAAGTGACTCAAAAACCATTCATAAATTGAGTCTATGACACGCATTTGCAAATGTACCATTCATTACATACAACAAGTCATCAACACACAACGACAACGATCATACATGTTGGATTATAGATTATTTCCAACAAAACATTCTAGTAAATACTGAAGTTTTCATCACACAACAAATAACAAGCAATGAAATGAACTTCAACTCAACCAATCCTCGGCGTTGGAAACGCTTGCTTTGAACCATAGGTGCTCTGGGAAGGGCCAGCTATTGTCAATATCGAGAGCAACGCAGGACTGATCATCTAGGCTGAAGCAACATATATCAGGACCAGGGTAGGGAACCACCACAATATCCGAGGTATAGATACAGTTGCTTCTCATAAATGGTAGTAACGTTGTTTCAACAGCAGCTAGATCGCCTTTCACCATCATTGGATAGTTTTGTCCAAGGAAGAGCGAGTTTTATCCAAGACTATCAATATTGTACCAGGGAGAAGGTGTTGGCGCTAGCACACTAGTATCCATCCCAAATACCCTGCAACGGGTGTCGGAATAGGTCCGGAGAGGGCGACCATGGGAGACAACACGTGCTCCCTTAGTAGTAACAATCTCATTGCACTGTATACAGACAAGAAGAGGTGATCCATTGGAATTAGTTGCCAGTCACCACTGAGTATATAAGTTCTGCTCGTCCTCATGCTCGTGATCGTCACCATCGTCATCTCCCCCTTGGTTATAAATTTTTTCAAGTATAGGTGGTGGAATGTTCACAGGACCTTGGAAACACAAGAAGGTTAATTAGTAAAGGGAAACTTGCTAACCCGCATGCATGTGGTTGAAACAATTATAATTACGGTGGAAGAAAAATGTACCGAAACTACGAGGATCCCATGAAAAAACAGTGCCACGAGTGGTGGCAGCAAACACAAGATCCTCGTATTCAATTGCATCATCATACTCATCCATGTACAGAAACTGATTTTTGAGCAATATCCATGGACGAACCGTGGAATCAGTAAGGAAGGCAACAAGCTTGTCGAAGATAGCAACAACTTGATAGTTCTTGTAATTCCAAGAGTGGTTGGGAACTCGACAAATTGCTATCTTCACCATGATCGTATTTGAACGTACTTAGATCATCTGTGTGCTCAACCTCAGGGCACTCTGAGATTGTTGGAAGTGGAATCCGCTGACGAGTGTACACATTCACAAGTTCCCACTCGCAATTGTACCCAATATAAACAACCCAATCTCCATTTTCGCCAGCCCAGGCCTTACCCTGAAGCGATGGCATCTTGACATCACACGTATCAATATCAAGCGGCATGAACTTGCACAAGGCGAGGCCTCCGTCGTCCGCACCCATGCGAACAGGCTTATAGCAAAGAATATAAGGGAGATCAAACCGCTCCTAGATCCTTGGTTCCTAGTAATGATGTTATTAGTTGAGTCGAGAATGTTCTTGAACAAACCTGCCATGCTAGCCGAGGTGATGACGTCGCACCGATCAATGAGTTCCCCCGCCACATCATCTTTCAGATCGGGGCAAGAATAACGGGGTCGTTTCCGGCTTATTCCCTCCATGGAGAAGACGATCGAACAATGGCAGAAAGAAGGGTGAAGGCAAATGGAGGAGGGAGGAAGAGCGTGCGGTAGCAGTTCCAAATCAAGAGGGAAAGGCGAAGAGTCGGTGGATGGTTGCCAGTTTTCCATGGTACACGAAGAGGCGCCCCGGCCTACACGTCCTTTCAGAAATTGTACAAAAGGACTTGCCGTCGTATCACTGACATGTTGGAATGGGACCACATGTCAACCAAACATGGTGTGTAATCTCTCGTGCAAAATGCGATCTGGCCGTGTTGGCCCGAAGTGCCATATTATTTCTCGACTTTATTTTTTTAATGGCGTGCCGTTCGGTTTTGAAGCATGACTAACTAGTACTGTTTGCAGAGAAAATATAAACTACTCTACCACTACTCCACCTCTAGTACTAGTAGTATACAAAAGATATACAGGCTGGAGCTTCAAAGCTTTCTTACTAAGGGTTGCCCACTTGCTTCTCACACTATCACCCTCTCTCCAGATCTAGAAAAGACGGCCTCTCTCTCCCTCCTCACCGGTGGTCACAGATCCACCGGGGAAGAAAAGGACGTGCAGCGTTGACGCACTTGTCGTCGGCGAGCGAGGTCACGCACTGACGACAAGGACGTCCTCTCAGACCTAGCGCCCGCACGGGATGGCCTCCATCCCCAAGCTCACTGTCGTAGTGTGTGCGGAGGACGACGACCACGAGCGAAGCCACTTCTCGCCGACCCTCAGGTATGCTACCTCTTTTCGAACCATACCCTTGTTCTATTGCCCCATCTGCCAGGTCACTGCATGTGGATCTTTTTCCACTTCACCATCTTCCCAATTTGCTATCCTCTACTCTGCTGGTCACGCAGACGAAAACCTTAATTTGCACTATTAAAGGAAACCCTACTTCATGCAGACTAATCCATGTCTGGGTTGAATAAGGAAAGGAAGGGAGATTGTACTGTCCAAGAGAGTAGGCATCGAACCCGCATCTAGGTTGAAAAGGGGCAAATCAGTAGCTAAGGAACGAGTCTCATGTCTCTTTGTTGAAGAAGGGTAGAAAGGCATGACAACGCAATAGAGAATGACCAGGTCGATCGGTTTGTTGTCCTCACATAGGAAAAAGGTGGCCAAACATAACAAAAATGGGACGTAATCCACATATGTTGCCTGGATATTTGTTGCTCTGAATAACCATACCTCCCTCACCACTCTATGCGTCCGTGGAGGTACATCGTACTAGTGCGTCCACTGTCTGAATGGGCCTCCCATGCTCTTATTGTCACTTTTTTGCTGTTAGTATAATGCCAGCAGTCAAGTCAAGCAATGCTATTGCTAAAGTGATGCCACATTTAACTAATTCCGCACTCAGTCTAATGCCACCGATAAATTTAAGCAATGCCATTTAATGTCACTGGATTATTTCAGGGTTAGCTGTTGATTGTGGATTATTAAAGATTTTTCAGCTAAGGCATTCTAATGTTGTTGCACATCCAGTATACCAACGATGAAACTTATTACTACCTTTAGATTTTTGCACTGTTAATGCTTATAGATTACATACCTCACTTTCATGAGATAAGTTAATTTTTTTGTACAGTGTCACCAAAATGACAAGGCGTTGATGTCATTTTATTTTGGTTAAACTGCACAAAAAATTATGAAGACAAGAGGAAAGGTCAAGAGTAGGCACCTCCTCCTCCGGCTGTTCTCTTGATTCGTTCAATCAAGTTTTTATGTTTGATTGATTATCAAGATTGGGATAGCAATTTTTAAGGTCCCCCCGAGTTCAAAATGATATTTACCTTGGAGGTACATGGTTTGCAATTTTTTTATACTGTCGTTAGTTAATAATGCTAGTTACCTTCAGACTTTTGTATTTGGTTTAATGCTCATGCACAGCTAGTATACCAATGCTGAAACGTGTTACCTTTACATTTTGTATTGTTAATTCTTACAGAAATCTTCCAGTGCCAGAGTTTATTGAAATCTGTTCAGTAAACCATTGTACTATACCCTGTAATAAAATAACTACTCTACTGTTGCACTAGCCACTGGATTAGTGTATATTTGTAGTATTCGAAATTTTGAATGTTGTTGCATTAGCGTATGGACATAAATAAAGTGTGGCAAGCTTTCCCATATATGTGCTCAAGAAAACTACTACCTGTTTTTCTAAATACTAGACGTTTAGGTACTTTAAACTGAACCGCGAAAATGTCTTATATTAAGGAACAGAGGGTGTAGAGTTCACTCAAATTATCCCGGTAAAGCTAGTCACACCTTTGTTAAAATTAATGTTCATTATGTTATTGGAGGAGGTCTATAAGTTTGTCTCTAATGCCCGTCGACTACATACCTGACATCATGATGTAATGTTAAGTCATTTCCTTTTGTACAGTGTCACTGAATTGTCAAGGCGGTGATGGCATTTTATTTTATTTGAACTGCACAAAATATGCTTAAAAGAAGAGGAAAGGTCAGGAATCAATCATTCTTTCAGAAAGAACTATATATGCCTTTCTGACATCAGTCGTTGTTGCCTTATTTATTCCTTCAAACAGGTGGTTACAAACAGTCTTGCTACCTTTTCCCATTAAGAAATTGGGATGCTTATATTTGTGAGTGTATGCTTCAACTAGTGCCACTTTTATAGTAATCACACTTTCAATATCTATGCAAACAGGGATGCTCGATTTTAGTGGAACTGCACAAAAAGTCCAACTGGTTCAATATTAGGAGCATGTTTTCTTCCAAACCTTTATATCCAATTGGTGGCACTATGAGTTGTTCATTAAGAAGGTACATGGTTTGCTACTATCTTGCTACTCTTTTTGTACTATCATTAGATAGTAATACTAGTGGTTTGCATGTGAATTTATTGGTAGGGTGGACCTACATTGGAGGTGCAGGACAGGATTCAATGATTGGATGCTCAATTTCGGCTGTATCGATTTCACCTCTTCCATCACAGCGAACATGGATATCCTTGGTCTGATGAAGAATAGGCGCTATATTTCTGCTCTGAAAAGCAAATCAATTTAGTATGAAATTGTCTAGGGCAAAACATGACTGTATCAAATTGTCCAGTGCAAAACATGACAAATGCTAAGCGGAAGAGACATGTTTAAACCGAAAATACAAGGTGGGGTATATGTTTACTAGCTGCTTGATATTTGTGCAGACATAGATGTCTGCCCGTTGCTATTTGGCAAACACAGAAAGTGACCGCAATTTTGGTTGAACTGCACAAGAGAATAGTATAGTCACTGCATGCAGTGCCATTTGAAAATACATAGAAAGATTGGATAGTCACTTCATGGACTACAAAAAAGTAGTAATGTACAATTTATTGGCCAACGCTAGGTGCTTCATTGCTTTGGTCTGATTATAGAATGGGCATCATTTTGCCTAAGTTAAAGTTTGTATTCTGAAAATCGTCTCGTCGTGTGATCGAGAGAAGACCAAATCATATTGCAGTGGATGTTCCTCCATCATTTGTGGTTCATTCTCATGGTTCCAGCTGTTGGTGAAACCACTTGCGTTTGCAAGAGGAATTGTAGACTTCACAAACAAATTTGTCTTTCAGTCTGTACTGAATGTTGTCCAAGAGAAGCATCCATGTTAGTAGGAAGAACATATGTTTTTTCTAGATCTTTGCTTTTGGAGCTACATATTTGTATATGATCTGTGAATCATTGAGATGCATTAACATGTTGATCTTATGTATGGGAATCATACTAGTTGGTTTTAGTTGCGGTTGATCTTTGCTTTTGGAGCTACATATTTGTATATGATATGTGAACCATTGAGATGCATTAACAGTTCCTTATATCTGTTCGCTCAGTGTTTACAAGTTACTGATCGATCACTAGCTAGCCTACTAATGTGCTCCTGTCAGTTTTAGTTGCGATGCAAGATCCGAAGTGGCAGTTTTTTGAATAAAAATGCCTACCTTTGACAAAACTAACAAGCTGCTATGAAGAAAATGCCATGCGAATCTAAAGAAACTGCCAGCGAAAACGTTCGCAAATGCCTTATCTCCCAGCTAAAGTTCATCAACTAATGCCCTCGGCTGCAACTCATTCCATGCTGCTCCGCGTACTGGCTGCGAGCGATTTTGAGTGTCTGCATTCAGCCGGCTATAATTAAGGAAGCTAATTGATGTGAAAAAAGATGTGCTTTAATTGTCACGGGCCTTTTAAATCTGTGGAATCATTATTGACAAGGAGGGAGATGATTCGAGTGCACTCGTTTGACCGTCATGCCAGCGTGCGACCCAGCACTGACAGGACGGGACGGCACAGTCAGAATTTTAGTTTCTCTAGTTTTCCACGGCAAGCGGGCGCGCTAAGCCATGTCTGCTTAATTATGCATTGAATTCCGATGACCGTCGCGCTACCTTCCGCCTATAAGTACAGTTTCCCGGCCTTCTATGGTGGCACCATGACCCAACTTGCCCTATCCTCATAAGCCCCCACCGGCCCGACATCACTCACCACTTATCCTCACTCTCGCCACGTCTGCCATGCCCCCGCCCGTCCGTGATAGGCGAGGCCGGAGGCGGTCACCACCCGAACTAGTGTTCGGTTTTTCACCGAAAGGCAGACGGAGGGAGGAGGCATTATATCGTCCTTTAGATGGCAATGCAGAGATCGAGGGCTTGTTGGAGCGCGACCGCCTGGCAGAGGAGCGGGAGTTGTTGGAGCACGACCGCTTGGCAGAGGAGCAGCGTATCGCCGATTTGCGCCGCCAGCGGGACATGGAGCAGCAGCGCACCGACGCTCTGAGTCACGAGCAGAGCGCCCGCAACTGGGCCGACTACATGGAGGCCGGCGCCCGGCAAATAGCCCTAGAGGCTGTCGGGCACGCACGCGTTCGCGACACCGATTTTTACTACCAGCTCGTCAAGTGGGTTTCCCACTTAGAAGCCGAAGCTTTGGTGGACCACGCCGGCATGGAAAGGGCCAACGCGCGCGACCAACGTGCCCTATCGCACCTCTGCCAAGTCTGAGGTGAGGCAAAGGACGCCGGTGCCGGCGTTTAGCATGTACCACAGATGGCG
This sequence comes from Triticum aestivum, assembly GCF_018294505.1. Classification (NCBI taxonomy): domain Eukaryota; kingdom Viridiplantae; phylum Streptophyta; class Magnoliopsida; order Poales; family Poaceae; genus Triticum; species Triticum aestivum. The sequence continues at coordinate 591,551,741 of NC_057809.1, read as the reverse complement.
GCCGGCATCGTCTAGTTAGCTAAGAGTAAGTTAGTACTTGTACGTGATGTCTACTACACAACCTTCTTCTTGTAGACGTTGTTGGGCCTCCAAGTGCAGAGGTTTGTAGGATAGTAGCAAATTTCCCTCAAGTGGATGACCTAAGGTTTATCAATCCATAGGAGGCGTAGGATGAAGATGGTCTCTCTCAAGCAACCCTGCAACCAAATAACAAAGAGTCTCTTGTGTCCCCAACATACGCAATACAATGGTAAATTGTATAGGTGCACTAGTTCGGAGAAGAGATGGTGATACAAGTGGTATATGGATGATAGATATAGGTTTTCGTAATCTAAAAATATAAAAACAGCAAGGTAACTAATGATAAAAGTGAGCGTAAACGGTATTGCAATGCTAGGAAACAAGGCCTAGGGTTCATACTTTCACTAGTGCAAGTCCTCTCAACAATAATAACATAATTGGATCACATAACCATCCCTCAACATGCAACAAAGGGTCACTCCAAAGTCACTAATAGCGGAGAACAAACGAAGAGATTATGGTAGGGTACGAAACCACCTCAAAGTTATTCTTTCCAATCAATTCGTTGGGCTATTCCTATAAGTGTCACAAACAGCCCTAGAGTTCATACTAGAATAACACCTTAAGACACAAATCAACCAAAACCCTAATGTCACCTAGATACTCCAATGTCACCTCAAGTATCCGTGGGTATGATTATACGATATGCATCACACAATCTCAGATTCATCTATTCAACCAACACATAGAACCTCAAAGAGTGCCTCAAAGTTTCTACCGGAGAATCACGACGAAAACATGTGCCAACCCCTATGCATAGGTTCATGGGCGGAACCCGCAAGTTGGTCACCAAAACATACATCAAGTGAATCACATGATATACCATTGTCACCACAGATACGCACGGCAAGACATACATCAAGTGTTCTCAAATCTTTAAAAACTCAATCCGATAAGATAACTTCAAAGGGGAAACTCAATCCATTACAAGAGAGAAGAGGGGGAATAAAACATCATAAGATCCAACTATAATAGCAAAGCTCGCGATACATCAAGATCGTACCACCTCAAGAACACGAGAGAGAGAGAGAGAGATCAAACACATAGCTACCGGTACATACCCTCCGCCCCGAGGGAGAACTACTCCCTCCTCATGATGGAGAGCACCGGGATGATGAAGATGGCCACCGGAGAGGGATTCCCCCCTCCGGCAGGGTGCCAGAACGGGTCTAGATTGGTTTTCGGTGGCTACGGAGGCTTCTGGCGGCAGAACTCCTGATCTATTGTGCTCCCCGATTGTTTTAGGGTATATGGAGATATATAGGCGCAGGAAGTACGTCAGGGGAGCCACGAGGGGCCCACGAGGGTGGAGGGCGCGCCCAGGGGGTGGGCACGCCCCCCTGCCTTGTGGCTTCCTCGTTGCTTCCCTTACGTGGACTCCAAGTCTCCCAGGTTGCTTTCCTTCCAAAAATAAGTTCCGTGAAGTTTCAGGTCAATTGGACTTCGTTTGATTTTCCTTTTCTGCGATACTCTAAAACAAGGAAAAAACAAAAACTGGCACTGGGCTCTAGGTTAATAGGTTAGTCCCAAAAATCATATAAAATAGCATATAAATGCATATAAAACATCCAAGGTTAATAATATAATAGCATGGAACAATCAAAAATTATAGATACGTTGGAGACGTATCAGTATGCTACTAGAGTATTAGTGGGAGTAGATAGTTAACTTGGCTATGATGGTTGTCAACATGGAAGTTCAGTACTCTATATGTGGATCAGACCTGTTACTTTGCTCTGAATGTTGAACTTTCTGTTTGAACGTATGGAGTTGGCTGTTATTTTTTTTAAATGGGTTGTATTTGTCCTCCACGGGTTTAGAGGCTGACTTGTGGGCCTACCAAGTTGATGCGTACACAATCACGAGATGATTGTACGTGGAGAGGATGACAGAAGGGACCCGCCAAGGTCATGGCAGTACGTAAGCAAGTGCCTCCTTATTTCAAGCCAATAAAAAATGGCTCCTCCTAATGGATTTCTGACATCTGGGTCCCATGCCATTGTCAACGTAGTCAATAAATGAGAGAATTGCACAACGAGCGGCTGACACCAGGGAACCAGCAGCTCGCCCGGTTATTTTTTTGGGGTTAATTTGATAAATGCCACTCCAAATCTGGTGTTTCTGAGAAATGCCACTGCAATTTCCAAACTTTGAAAATGCCATTTCCAGTGGCGTTTTTTGAAGTCTCGAGTGGCGTTTTTCAAAGTTTGCAAATTGCAGTGGCGTTTTCCAAAGTTTGCAAAAATTGCAGTGGCATTTTTTAAAGTTTGGAAATTGCAGTGGCATTTTTATGAATCGCCATAATTGGAGTGGAATTTATCTAATTTCTTTTTGAGACAGAAGCAGGGTGTCAACTGGGCTGTGCGGGGCACTCTGGCTGTCTAGACAGCCTTCTCATTTATGTTTACCACAGACCAGCCCAGTAGTTTTTTTTCTTTCTGAAAATGGCTAGCCCGATTTTTTGTGATTTGGCAAGTAAATAGCTTTGTCAGGCCTGTTGAGCTGCAAATCTTTCAAGACAAGGAGAGCTTCATTCGGCTGGACGAGAAAATGGCCTATCAGTAATGAGAAATGGGTTGTACATTTTTAAAACACATCAAACCGGCAATTAGTTTCAAAATTCTTTTTATCATTTCGAGATTATAAATTGCATTATTTTTATGCATGGACAATTTGTTGGATTTTATATTGATATACATTTATTTTTAAAATCAGTTTGAATGTGACTCGAAATTTCTGGATTAAAAACAGTTCGGACCGCACCGAAATATGCAAAATTTTGTATAATTTTTTAACCGTGGCCATAATATGGGCTGTAATGCTAAAAAAGAATATGGGCTCCAAAAAACACTTAATAATTAGCAAATGGGCTGTAAATTATTAGAAATAATGGCAGATGGGTTGTATGCTATTTTCCACAGATTTGAGGCTTTCCTAAAAAAAGGTTGACGCACAAGCAGTGACCGTTGGATGTCCATCCAACGGCCGCTGTGCTTCTTCAATCTCTGCTCTTCCTGCTCCAGCTGCTCAAACAAGTGCCGGCGGGACTGCTTGCTCCCTCCTCCCCGCGGCCAGCTATGCTGGCGCGCAGGCCTCACCGCCCCACCGTACTCCCATCGTTGGCCTAGCCATCCCTCTACTCACCCACACCTGCTGTTATTCTCCGACGACGGCAGACGAACCAGTAAACCCTCGTATAGTCGTACTCCCCTCCGCGTGGGAAACAACCGCCGATTCTTCCCTGCCTCTGTGTCGTTCCCTTCCTAGGCCTCGCCGTCGTCCACTGCCCTGGTGCTCTCGGCGCGGCCTGTTCAACGTGGTCAACGACCGACATGCATCTGAAGTGGACTGTATGTGGAGAGCCTGACAGCTGGGTCCACGGCCGCACGCAAGGAAATGCATCCTTATTACGTGCAAAATAATGATTCCTCCACCTGACATATAGGACCCACCGAAAGGGCCTTTGTATTTCGTGAAAAAAATGTTAGCGCCGCTGACAGCTCGGACCCACCAGCTATATCTTCGCACGCAAGGGAGTGCATCCTTATTACGCAGAAAAAATGAATACCCCCCTGCTAGCTAGGACCCAGTATAGTGGGAGGCCGACTTGTGGGCCTACTAAGTTGACGGGGATGGAGGGCTTTGTCAACTTAGTCAATATGCACGATTCTAGCTCCAGTGACCATACGATGTACATCCAATGGCTGTAGTGCTTCTTCAACCTCTGGTCTTCTTGCTCTAGCCGCCCAAACCAGCGTCGGTCGTGCCTCGTGCTCCTGCCTCCCATGGCCGGCTACGACGCGGCGGAGGCCTCACCGCCCCCTACTACTCCCACCGCTGGCCAGGCCATCCCTCTACTCACCTACACCCCTTGTTATTCTGCGGCGACGGCAGCCTCACACTGCAGCGAACCAGTGAACCCTCATACTCCTCTATGCGTGGGCATCCATTGCTGTGTCTTCCCTGGCTCCGCATTGTCCCCTTCCTAGGCCTCACCGTCGTCCACCTCCCTGGTGCTCTCGGCGCGGCGTGGTCAATGTGGTCAAGGAACGACTTCCATCGGAAGAGTATTGTACGTGGAGAGGCTGACAGCTGGGTCCACGGCAGCCGCAAGGAAGTGCCTCCTTATTACGCGGAAAATAATTATTCCTCCACCTGACAGTAGGGACCCACCGGACGAGCCACCATATTTGGCAAAAAAATGTTCCCCCCTGACTGCTGGGACCCACCGGACGGGCCACCGTATTTCGCGAAAAAAACGTTCCCCCGCCTTATTACGCACAAAAAAATGAATACTCCCCCTGCTAGTTGGGACCCACCTTGGTGGGTGGCTGACTCATGGGCCTACTAAGTCGACGGGGACGGAGTGCTTTGTCAACTTAGTCAATATGAACGATTCTAGCTCCAGTGACCGTACGATGTCCATCCAACGGTTGTAGTGCTTCTTCAACCTCTGGTCTTCTTGCTCCAGCCGCCCAAAGCAGCGCCGGTCGTGCCGCATGCTCCTGCCTCCCGTGGCCGGCTGTGCTGCCGCGGAGGCCTCACCGCCCCCTACTGTTCCCACCGCTGGCCAGGCCCTGCGGCGACGGCAGCCTCACACCGCAGTCGAACCAGTGAACCCTCGTACTCCTCTCCGCGTGGGCTTCCACTGTCGCGTCTTCCCCGGCTCCGCGTCGTCCCCTTCCTAGGCCTCACCGTCGTCCACCGCCCTAGTGCTCTCGGCGCGGTGTGGTCAACGTGGTTAAGGAACAACTTCCATCGGAAGAGTACTGTATGTGGAGAGGCTGACAGCTGGGTCCACAGTCGCAGCAAGGAAGTGCCTCCTTATTACGCGGAAAATAATTATTCCTCCACCTGACAGCGGGGACCCACCGGACAGGCCACCGTATTTCGCGAAAAAATGTTTCCCCTGACTGCTGGAACCCACCAACTACATCTTCGCACGCAAGGAAGTGCGTCCGGGCAAAAAAACGATTCGCCCCCTGACTGTTGGGACCCACCAGCTACATCTTCGCACGCAAGGAAGTGCCTGACAGACGGGACCCACCTGGTCGAAGCGTATGTAGCGTTGTTATTCTGGTCACAGACATGTACATACATACTGGTCGATGTAGAGGCGCGCACGTGTTATAGTAGAGGCACGCACGTAGCATGTACACGTACGTACAGCAGCCAGGGTGCAAGAAAGTAAATACGGCCATGTACGTACATACAGGTCGGGTCTCGAACGCATACTGGTGCGTATGTATGGCCAGGGCTCGTGTACATGGCTGGGTCGGAACGGAGAAATTGTGCGTCGTCGTGTTCATGGGGAGGCAACGGAATGCGGTGTGTTCATCGGGAGGCAACGGAACGCATGGGAGCCAACCAGCTTGGACGGAACAGCCGATGGAAACGAGGCCTAGCATACCGTAGAATGGAGGAAATGGCCTTGTGTTCGACCGACCACATTCGAAACGGGATCCTGTTCATCGGGAGGGGTCTGGCATACCGCAAAATGGAGGAAACGGACCTCCTACGGTCGAAACAGGGGTCCTGTTGATCGGGAGGGGTGTGGCTTACCGCAAAACAGAGGAAACGGACTTGTGTTGGAGCGCTACGGTCGAAACGGGGGTCATGTTCATCGGGAAGGGTGTGGCGTACCGCAAAATGGGACTCCACGGGATATTGTTCATCTCCACCGTCGACCCCCTCTAGCCTCCACGGGCTACTGTTCATCCACCGTCGACCTCCTTCAGCCTCCACCTGCGACTGTTCATCCACAGGCTCCTGTTCATCCAGCCTCCACCGCGCGCTACTCCACCAGCTACTGTTCAACCAGCCCTCTCCACGGGCTCCTGTTCAACCACCCCTCCACGGGCTACTATTCATCCAGCCCTCCATCGTCTACTGTTCATCCTGCCCTCCCTGGGGTGGTCCTGTTCATCCAGCCCTCCATGGGGTCCTATTCATCCAGCCCCAACCGGCTCGATCGATTGGGGTCCTATTCATCCAGAGGTAACGCCACAGGGTCCTATTCATCCAAACCCCCCAGCAACGCTCACTGTTCATCTAGAGGCAACACCATGGGGTCCTGTTCATCCACCCCCACCGGGAACTGTTCATCCAAACCCCCCAACAATGCTCACTGTTCATCCAGAGGCAGCATCGATCGGCTTCAGTTAGCACCAGTAGCGAAGGAATCGCTCGATCGGGTTCAGTTAATAGCCATCGATCGATCACTCGGGTTCAGTAACGCGTAGCCTGCAGTGCAATCGCTCGGGTTCAGTTAGAGCCCAACGCCTCGCACCCACGTGCGTGCATGTATGAGAGAAACGCGCATCGCTCGGCCTTGACCACCCATCGTAACCGGGAACACCCCGATATTTTCCTCGCCCTCGCTTCTACCACGGTTTTTTTCGTCATGGATGGCCCAAAGAATGTCATGCAGCTCCGTCTCCGGCCCGCCCAGGACGAAAAGCCCATTTTTTGTCACAGAAGTAGGACCCCACCACATCTATGATGATACCGGGTTTTTTCACAATTATCGTCATAGAAGTGTCATAAGTATGACAGAAAATTTTTCGTTCGGCCCAAAATGTCACGGATGTATCTTTTTTGTAGTGTATGCAACTCTTCTTTAAGATATCCATTAAGGAATGCAGTTTTGACATACATTTGCCAAATTTCATAATCATAAAATGCAGCAATTGCTACCATGATTCGGACAGACTTAAGCATCGCTACGGGTGAGAAGGTCTCATCATAGTCAACCCCTTGAACTTGTCGAAAACCTTTCGCAACAAGTCGAGCTTTGTAGACAGTAATATTACCGTTAGCGTTAGTATTCTTCTTGAAGATCCATTTATTCTCTATGGCTTGTCGATCATGGGGCAAGTCAACCAAAGTCCACACTTTGTTCTCATACATGGATCCTGTCGGTGTCAAAACCGGCGGATCTCGGGTAGGGGGTCCCGAACTGTGCGTCTAAGGAGGATGGTAACAGGAGGCAGGGGACACGATGTTTTACCCAGGTTTGGGCCCTCTTGATGGAGGTAAAACCCTACGTCCTTCTTGATTTATTCTTGATGATATGAGTATTACAGGAGTTGATCTACCACGAGATCGGAGAGGCTAAACCCTAGAAGCTAGCCTATGGTATGATTGTATGTTGTCCTACGGACTGAAACCCTCCGGTTTATATAGACACCGGAGAGGGGCTAGGGTTACACAAGGTTGGTTACAAAGGAGGAGATACACATATCCATACTGCCTAGCTTGCCTTCCACGCCAAGTAGAGTCCCATCCGGACACGAGACAAAGTCTTCAATCTTGTATCTTCATAGTCTAACAGTCCGGCCAAAGGATATAGTCCGGCTGTCCGGAGACCCCCTAATCTAGGACTCCCTCAGTAGCCCCTAAACCAGGCTTCAATGACGATGAGTCCGGCGCGCAGTATTGTCTTCGGCATTGCAAGGCGGGTTCCTCCTCCAAATACAGCACGGAAGAATTTGAATACAAGGATAGTTTCCGACCCTGCAAAATAAGTTCCACATACCACCGTAGAGAGAATAATATTTCCACAAATCTAATCTGCTGACACGTTTTGGCAACATGACATTATGCCATGGCCCGGTGATTATTTGAACCATTTCCTAGCCCCGCGCATAACGCGAGGCAGTTTCTTGACACGTCTTGTCAAAGCAAAGATCGTGTCCCCCTTATTACGGGATTCTCATCAATATGGGTGTGGGTAACCCAACTGTGCTTAGGACTCCTCGATTTTTAGGCAAGTCCCAAACGGCCACGAGGAGGACGCTTGATATTCACCCTCTTTATAAAGGGACAAGGCCTTTACTTTCTTCCTCCCGTGCTCAATCGAATCCTTCCCCCACCTCAAGTTCTAACACCCAAAGCCTAGGTCAGGAGCTTCGGACCTTGAATCATGTCCGGATCCAGCCTCCAAGGCCGGTGGATGCCCTCCTCCATCACGGAAGAGGATATCAAGAAGTTGAGGGAGGCAAGATACCTGACCGCCAAAGTTTCGCATCGGCTGCCTGCCTGAGGGCAGGTCGTCCCTACTCCTGAACCCAATGAAGACGTCGTGTTCATCCCCCACTTCCTCCGAGGACTAGGCCTCACTCTGGATCCCTTCATTAGGGGTTTGATTTTCTATTACAGGCTTGATTTCCACGACCTAGCCCCGGATTCCTTTCTCCACATCTCGGCATTTATTGTCGTATGTGAGGCCTTCCTCCGCATTACCCCTAACTTCGGCCTGTGGCTCAAGACCTTTGATGTGAAGCCAAAGACGGTCGAGGGGCAGTATGCAGCGTGCGGGGGTGCATTAATAAGCAAGATAGCTGGAGCTCCGTGGCCAAAAGGTTCCTTTCCAGAGGTGTCCGGATTGTGGCAACGAGAGTGGTTCTACATCACCGCTCCCAGAAGTGCCAAGTGGGTAGCTTCCCCTGCCTTTTGCTCGGGCCCTCCACCACAACTGATGTCATGGATCAGCAGGGGGCTGAGCTAGAGTCCAGCCAAGGATGTGCCCATACTACAGAGCCGCATCTGGGATCTCTTCGAGGGAGATTTTAATTTAGTTATGGTAGTGCAAGTCATGCTGGTTCGTCAAGTCCAGCCTTGCAAACGCCGGCCCCTCCGCTTGTGGGAATTCAACCCAGAAGGACCGCGCGCTATTCAGAGTTTCCTCGGTCTGACGCACGAGGAGATGTACAAGTCGTTCTTCGGACCCCAAATAGAGTGTCCAGACACCTCCGAGGACGTGGGCCTGAGTAGCAACTGCACCGCGGCCCCAGTAAGTAATCCTCTAGCCGAACACACTGTCTTTCATTTATCATGACGTCATTCTAAAGAATCGCTTTTTGACCAGGACTGGATAACAAAGGCGAAGATGATCTGATGTTCCCCCCCCCTTCCCAAAGGCTTGGACAATTCGGTGCTGGAAAAAATGCTCGAGCCAGCACCTTCCCTGCTGCCCTCAAAGGAAGATGAAGGGAGGGATAAAGAGGGCGAAAGCGGGCCCCACCGCTACCTATTCCAACCAAGGGAATGGGCGCCTCTGTGAGGGAGGATAACCAAGGGAAGGAATCTAACATTCCCTCGCCCCGGGGGAGGAAGAGGACTACCTCTGATGACCCGGAAACCAAGGTTTCCAAACGGGAGAAGAAACCTCCACCAGAGGGTCCCGCCTTGGAGGGTGCTCTTGCCGCACAGAGTCCGTGTGGGGATCAGCTCTCTAATGAGTTGTAAGTAATCACAAAGTACTTAATAGTGAAGATATTCTACCTTACTTTTGAGGAAGATAACCGGAGCATCTATGTTGCAGTTCGGATCTGAGCCCTTCTCAGCAGAGCTCGTCTTCGGGGGATCTTCTTCCGAAGATGATGGAGAGTGAAACGCCTCCCCCGGACTCCCTGGCTCAAGAAGCGGGCGACCTTGAAGTGTCATCATGGAGAGTTTCTCCGGATCCGGCAAGGCCAGAAGGTAATCCCATGGTCACCCGAAGCCCTCAGTATCTGGCTCTTGAAGAGAGTAACCAAAAGAATCCGGCTCCGTCTGGTATGCGGTCGGACATACTGAGGGATCTGCTAGGGCGAGCCACTATCTCAGAAGAGCACTGTACATTGATGGGTACAGTGATTGAAAGGATTTCGTCCGCCGAAAGCGGATTGCATGAAGCCTTTATGAGTCTACTGACGGGCTTTGAGGTACATGAAATGATATGCATCCTCACATTTTTAGGTGTGCCCTGTGTAGATAGTAGCCCCTGAGACTCTGGTTGTCGTCGAAAACAGCGGCGAACAGAGGATCGTAGTCCCTGGAAATAACCAGACCGCTTTTATGTGCAGGTGTCTGGAGCTCCGGTGGCTAGCCAGACTGATGGGGTTGCCGAACTAAAGCGGCAACTGGATGCTGCGGATGCCAACATCGAGCTTGTTAACAAGCGGCTTGACGAGGCCCAGGGTAGGTGATATTTATAGTGGATGTCACATAGTAAGAGCAGCGTCATGCCAGTATCTTTAATATGTTGTGACTGCAGATGGAGCTGCCACCGTGGAGGCCTTGCGGGCGGAGCTTGCCCGAGCCAAGGAGCAAGCAAGGAGTAGCAATACGGCCGCTTTGAAGGCGGCCGAAGAGTTGAAAGCCGAGAAGGCCGCTCATAGCGAGAGCAAAGAGAAAATGGCCAAAAATGGCTGTGAAGTTAAAAGACACTGCCGACCGCTACCAGTTTCTTGAAGAAGAAAACCGGGCGAAGGCTACGGACCTTGAAAAAGGCCACAATGGCGACCAAAGACACCCGCTCTGCAATGAGAGTGAAGAAGGAGGAACTACGTGAAGCCGGGGACATTGTGGCTGGCAAGCCCTTTATGCTGCGGAGGAAGTTTGGCGATCTGCGGTATGCGCCTCTGGATCGGCTGTGGAGTTCGGCCGACACATATCTGGACTTAGCGGCGAGCGCTATCGATGCGGCCTAATACTTCCGAGATCAGACAGATCGTGAAGTGTACAAGCTGTTCTGGTCACAATTTAACATTCCAGAGCGTCCGCTTCCATTGTCTGATCAGCTTGCCGAATGGGCCAAACTCAATAGATTGTCCGGACTCGCCATGAGGTCTGTCGTGGATCATCTGTGGCCGGAAAGGCCAAAGCCGAACAGCTATTTTAGCTTGGTGTAGTAGTTCCTTGGTGCGGTGCCGCGCATTAATGTGATGAAGAGGTCGGTGTGCATAGAAGGCTCACGGATGGCCCTTGCCCGTGTCAAAACATACTGGGAGGAGATGGATGCCACCACTGTCGTGGCGTAGGGTTCGGCCATAGGCCGAGTGGCTGCCGAGCACTATTTTGAAGAAGTTCTTGAGGGCTCTCGTACAATAGAGGCCCAGTGCTTGAAGAATGTTATGTTTGAGTGACATGTATTCCCATTGTAAAAACAATGTTTTATTGAATTTATCAAGGCTGTATTTATACTTTTGCCCGAAAGTATTGTGATGCCTCATGTGCGGACGTTTATGTATACATGTATATAACCTGAAAGATTGCAGTCGTCGGCTTCAGCCCCCATGCATATAATGCGGGGGTATTCGCAGAAGACGCGTATTCACACTTAATCCAACGTCTTTGTCCTAATAAGGAGGTGATAGCGCAGCGAACTAGGCAACCGGACTATAATGCTTTAACACTTTCACTTAGCCATAGGAGTTTGACAGTGGGGCTACTATATAGCCCCTGGTGGCTCTGCACTCGCCCGGATTCGGGGTGCGTACATGCCTGGCCGGGAAACGGCCCTTCATTAATGCAGAGGAATCCTGAAGACTCCAATAGGTCATCGAGTGGTTGACCAGTCTCACGCTATATCATGACAGTCAGTTTTCGGCTTTCTATACTGAGGTGCTCGTCCGGATGAGGGCACAATCGTAGTAGTTCTCCTGGTGCCGCCTTAGCCGATAGAGCGGAACGTAAGGCAGCAAAACACAGGAGCCGGGCAAACCCAACATTTGACCAAAGACATGATTCGGAGCTGATGCATATAAGGCCAAACTCACGACGCCGAACACTCCCTAAGGTATTCGGTCTTTATGGTGTAAACCGGGTATAAACAGTACCCTTTGTAATAAGCCCCTGGTGTCCAGGTACGTGCATTATTCTGGCGTGGCCACATGCCAAGACGTCAGCATCCCTCTCGGTTGTACTGAGAATCCGAGGGATGTAAATCAACAAGAGACGGTAAAAAAGGTTTACGCAGGGTCTTAATCTACAAAGAATCTTTGGAATGGGTCCCTGTTGCACGTCTGCGCCTGTGTCTCTGTTGTGCCGTATCCTGGACGGGTGTAGCATGATGGTCATCTGAAAAAGAGAGGAACTTAACTGAAAAGTTGTCATGCAAAAGTTAAGTTATACTAAATAAACGATATATAGTTGGAAATGAGTAAAGGTGAGCCTTATTGCCACTTTTGCGTGCGTGTTGAGCCCCTTGTATTGTAATAGGGGTGTAGCCATTAAACCTGTATTAATTACATATAGCTGAGCCGGACTCGCCTAGCCATGTCCGTGGTCTTAACGACCTGTCAAATGCTTGAGTTGGTGAGGCCGTTTAGTGTGCGGCAGCCAAGGCGGCCGCACCGCATTCGGCGCGCAAGGAGCGCTCAATATTTCCATTTACTGTAATGATGCCACGTGGACCGGGCATCTTGAGCTTGAGGGAAGCGTAATGTGGTATTGCGTTAAAGAGAACGAAAGCTTCACGTCCGAGTAGTGCTTGATAGCAACTTTGGAACGGAGCGACGTGGAAAGTAAATTTTCACTGCGGAAGTTATCGGGGAAGCCGAATATAACCTCTAGTAGTAAGGAACCCCTGCAGTGAGCCTCCGGGCCTGGCGTTACTCCTTTAAAGGTAGCATTGCTGCGGCAAAAAAAATTTGGGTGTATCCCCATTTTGCGGACTGTGACCTGATATATCATATTCAAACTGCTGCCGCCGTCCATCAGGACTCGGGTGAAGTGGTATCCCTCTATTATTGGATCTAATACCAAGGCAGCCCATCCTGCACGCCGGATACTTACCGAGTAATCCCGATGGTCGAAGGTGATTGGTTGGGACGACCAGTGGCGGAGCTCCGCGGTGATAGGCCCTGGGGCATGTTCCTCTAAAGGTTCCGCTTTGTTTCTCCCTTTTATCACATGTAACACGTTTACTGTTTTGACTTCTGGTGGGAATTTCTTCTGCTCCCCTGTGCTTTGCTTGCGAGGTTCATCCTCGTCTTCACTTGGTGTATCCTGCCCCTTGTGTTTGGCGTTGAGCTTGCCGGACTGTTTGAAGACCCAACATTCTCTGTGGGTATGATTTGCAGGTTTATCAGGGGTGCTATGGATCTGACATATTTGATCCAGAATTTTGTTTAGGTTGGATAGTTCATCTCTGTTGCCTTTGGAGGGCGGCTTCTGCTGGCCTGGCCAAGAGCTTCTAAATCCGGCGTTTACCGCCATCCTCTTCGGGCTGTCTTCCTTATTCTGGCGTTTATTCTTGCTGCGTCGTGATTTCCCGTTTCCATCCCTGACTTCGGATGTACTTGGGTCGCTGGTGCTACATCTGGCTAACCAGCTGTCTTCGCCCGCGCAAAAATGGGTCATGAGGCTTGTTAATGCTGCCATTGTTCTCGACTTTTCTTGATTGAGGTGTCTGGCAAGCCATTCGTCTCGGACGCTATGCTTAAAAGCTGCTAAGGCTTCGGTGTCTGGACAGTCGACTATTTGGTTCTTTTTAGTGAGGAACCTGTTCCAAAGTTTTCGGGCTGACTCACCAGGCTGTTGAGTTATATGACTTAAGTCGTCTGCATCCGGTGGTCGGACATATGTCCCTTGAAAATTTGCCCGAAAGGCGTCTTCGAGCTCTTCCCAGCTTCCGATGGAGTTTTCGGGGAGGCTTTTAAGCCAGTGTCGAGCTGGCCCTTTGAGCTTGAGGGGTAAGTACTTGATGGTGTGGAGATCATCTCCTCGAGCCATATGGATATGGAGGATGTAATCCTCAATCCAGACCCCAGGGTCTGTTGTTCCGTCGTATGCCTCTATGTTTACGGGTTTGAATATCTCTAGAAATTCATGATCCAGCACCTCGTCGGTGAAGCATAGAGGGTGTGCGGCACCCCTATATTTGGGTGTACCGTGGTATTCGGATGTTTGTTGTGTTGCATTGTATGTTGGAGCGCGCCTGCGTGGTCCATAGATGGATCTGGTTGCGCCGTCCTTTTGATGCGAGCCCTTACGTGGATCGCGTACTGGTTTATGTGCGGCGTCGATTGCCACTTTATGTTGGCTATGAGGTCGTCTATCCGACCGGATGGCCGTTTTATTTTTTAATTGTGGAGGATCTAAGGCCTCCTCATCAAATTCAGGTAGCAGCTTTCGCTTCGGATAGCTCTTGGTGTGACGATTACTGCTGTATTTCGCTGCAGTGTTGAGTACTTCACTCCATTTGATTTTGAGTGTGTCTTGTGCAGCCTTGAGCCTTTGCTTCTATTTTTTCAGACTCCTCGCCATGGCAACAAGACCTTGGTGGGCATTATGTTGCTCCTGGCGCCTGTCCGGTGTGATGTCGTCCGGACTGTTATCTTCGACGGGGTTGGGTTGTTCGGCTTGATTTTCCGTGTTGCCGTGGTCGGGCAATGGTTCACCCTACTCTAACGCTAGGTCTATGTGATCGTTATTTCTGCCGAGGCGGGATTTGGAGCGGCATTTACACCGCCGCTTTGACTACTGCTCGAGGGAACCACCCTTCGATGTGTCCTTCCATTACTCGTTGTTATTTTCTTTGGGTGTGTCCACCATGTATACGTCATGTGATGAAGTGGGCGTCCAGTGCCCTGTGGGCAGTGGTTCCTCTTCGCATCCCGCATCGTCGTCCATACGTCGATGTCTTCGGGGTCGAAGTCGAGCATGTCGGTTAAGTCATCGACAGTGGCTACTAAGTGGGTGGTGGGTGGGCGGCGAATTTCCTCGTCCTCCGCATCCCAATCCTACCGGACGTAGTTCGGCCAGGACTCTCCTGACAAGGAGAGAGACCTTAATGAGTTCAGTATATCATCAAAGGGCGAGTGCTGAAAAATATCTGCGGAGGTAAAGTCCATGATCGGCGCCCAATCGGATTCGACAGGAATGGGCGCAGGCGGTTCGGAGTCCGTGTCCGGAAAAGGGTCCGGCAGTTTGGGAACACGGCTCTCGTGAAGGGTAAGGTTGATATTCGGCTCGATCGCCGCTGAGGATACGGCCTCCGTGACGGGGTCCATCCACCCGTGCATGGATGGCGCAACTGGCTACGAATTGAGGCTCGGAGCGGCTGCCGATGCGATCTCCTGAATACGGTCCGATGGTAGAGCTAAATCATACTCATCGTGACCGTGCGGCGCACAAGGCAGGGGCTCGAATCCGTCGAAGATCAAGTCTCCGCGGATATCGGTCGTGTAGTTTAAGCTTCCAAACCTGACCTGGTGGCCAGGGGTGTAAGTTTCGATCTGCTCCAGATGGCCAAGCGAGTTGGCCCGCAGTGCGAAGCCGCCGAACACAAAGATCTGTCTCGGGAGAAAAGTCTCACCCTGGACTACATCGCTATCGATAATCGTAGGAGCCATCGAGCCTAACGGTGACGACACAGAGGAACTCTCAATGAAAGCACCAATGTCAGTGTCAAAACCGGCGGATCTCGGGTAGGGGGTCCCGAACTGTGCGTCTAAGGCGGATGGTAACAAGAGGCAGGGGACACGATGTTTTACCCAGGTTCGGGCCCTCTTGATGGAGGTAAAACCCTACGTCATTCTTGATTTATTCTTGATGATATGAGTATTACAAGAGTTGATCTACCACGAGATCGGAGAGGCTAAACCCTAGAAGCTAGCCTATGGTATGATTGTATGTTGTCCTACGGACTAAAACCCTCTGGTTTATATAGACACCGGAGGGGGGCTAGGGTTACACAAGGTCGGTTACAAAGGAGGAGATACACATATCCGTACTGCCTAGCTTGCCTTCCACACCAAGTAGAGTCCCATCTAGACACGAGACGAAGTCTTCAATCCTGTATCTTCATAGTCTAACAGTCCGGCCAAAGGATATAGTCCGGCTGTCCAGAGACCCCCTTATCCAGGACTCCCTCAGATCCCATCTCAGATTTCATGGCCTCAAGCCATTTCATGGAATCTGGGCTCATCATCGCTTCCTCATAGTTCATAGGTTTGTCGTGGTCTAGTAACATAACTTCCAGAATAGGATTACCGTACCACTCTGGTGCGGATCATACTCTGGTTGACCTACGAGGTTTGGTGGTAACTTGATTTGAAGTTTCATGATCATCATCATTAGCTTCCTCACTAATTGGAGTAGGAATCACTGGAACTGATTTCTGTGATGAACTACTTTCCAATTCGGGAGAAGGTACAATTATCTCATCAAGTTCTACTTTTCTCCCACTCACTTCTTTTGAGAGAAACTCCTCTAGAAAGGATCCATACTTAGCAATGAATATCTTGAAGGAAATATGCCCTAGAGGCAATAATAAAGTTGTTATTTATATTTCCTTATATCATGATAAATGTTTATTATTCATTCTAGAATTGTATTAACTGGAAACTTAGTACATGTGTGAATACATAGACAAACAGAGTGTCACTAGTATGCCTCTACTTGACTAGCTCGTTAATCAAAGATGGTTAAGTTTCATAGCCATGGACAAAGAGTTTTCATTTGATGAACGGGATCACATCATTAGAGAATGATGTGATTGACTTGACCCATCCGTTAGCTTAGCATGTTGATCATTTAGTTTACTGCTATTGCTTTCTCCATAACTTATACATGTTCCTATGACTATGAGATTATGCAACTCCCGAATACCGGAGGAACACTTAGTGTGCTATAAAACATCACAACGTAACTGGGTGACTATAAAGATGCTCTACATGTGTCTCCGATAGTGTTTGTTGAGTTGGCATAGATCCAGATTAGGATTTGTCACTCCGTGTATTGGAGAAGTATCTCTGGTCCCTCTCGGTAATGCACATCACTATAAGCCTTGCAAGCAATGTGACTAATGAGTTAGTTATGGGATGTAGCATTACGGAACGAGTAAAGAGACTTGCCGGTAACGAGATTGGACTAGGCATTGAGATACCAACGATCGAATCTCGGGCAAGTAACATACCGATGACAAAGGGAACAACGTATGTTGTTATGCGGTTTGACCGATAAAGATCTTCGTAGAATATGTAGGAACCAGTATGAGCATCCAGGTTCCGCTATTGGTTATTCACCGGAGATGAGTCTCGGTCATATCTACATAGTTCTCAAACCCGTAGGGTCCGCGCGCTTAACGTTCGGTGACGATCGGTATTATGAGTTTATGTGTTTTGATGTACCGAAGGTTGTTCGGAGTCCCGGATATGATCACGGACATGACTAGGAGTCTCAAAATGGTCGAGACATAAAGATCGATATATTGGATGACTATCTTTGGACATCGGAATGGTTCCGGGTGAGTTCGGGCATATACCGGAGTACCGGGAGGTTACAGGAACCCCCCGGGAAGTATATGGGCCTTATTTGGCCATAGTGGGAGAGAGGAGAAGGGAGCCTAGCTAGGAGGGCCCCCCCAAGCCCAATCCGAATTGGGTGGGGGGCCAGCCCCCCCCCCCTTTCCTTCCCCCTCTCTCCACCTTCCTTCCTCTCCTAATCCAACTAGGGAAGGGGGGGAATCCTACTCCCGGTGGGAGTAGGACTCCCTTGGGTGCGCCATAGAGAGTCGGCCCCTCCCCCTCCTCCACTCCTTTATATACAGGGGAGGGGGTCACCCCATAGACACAGAAGTTGACAATTGTCTTAGCCGTGTGCGGTGCCCCCCTCCACCATAATCTACCTCGGTCATATCGTAGCGGTGCTAAGGCGAAGCCCTGTTCTGGTAGCTTCGTCATCACCATCATCACGCAGTCGTGCTGACGAAACTCTCCCTCGACACTCAGCTGGATCTAGAGTCCGTGGGACGTCACCGAGCTGAACGTGTGCAGATCGCGGAGGTGTCGTACCTTCGGTGCTAGGATCGCTCGGATCGTGAAGACATTCGACTACATCAACCGTGTTGTCATAAAGCTTCCGCTTACGGTCTATGACGGTACGTGGACAACACACTTCCCCTCTCATTGCTATGCATCACCATGATACATCTTGCGTGTGCGTAGGAATTTTTTTGAAATTACTGCGTTCCCCAACGGTGGCATCCAAGCCAGGTCTATGTGTACATGTTATATGCATGAGTAGAACACAAAGGAGTTGTGGGCGTGGGTATATATATTGCTTGTCGTCACTAGTTGTTTCTTGATTCAGCGGTATTGTTGGATGAAGCGGCTCAGACCGACATTACGCATACGCTTACGCGAGACTGGTTCTACCAACGTGCTTCGCACACAGGTGGCTAGTGGGTGTCAGTTTCTCCAACTTTAGTTGAATCGGATTCAATGAACAGGGTTCTTTCTGAAGATCAAAAAGCAATCACTATACCGCGTTGTGGTTTTTGATGCGTAGGTAAGAACGGTTCTTGCTCAGCCCATAGCGGCCACATAAAACTTGCAACAACAAAGTGGAGGACATCTAACTTGTTTTTGCAGGGCATGTTGTGATGTGATATGGTCAAGACATGATGCTAAATTTTATTGTATGAGATGATCATGTTTTGTAACAGAGTTATCGGCAACTGGCAGGAGCCATATGGTTGTCGCTTTATTGTATGAAATGCAATCGCCATGTAATTGCTTTACTTTATCACTAAGCGGTAGCGATAGTCGTAGAAGCAATAGTTGGCGAGACAACAACGATGCTTCGATGGAGATCAAGGTGTCAAGCCGGTGACGATGGTGATCATGACAGTGCTTTGGAGATGGAGATCAAAGTCACAAGATGATGATGGCCATATCATATCACTTATATTGATTGCATGTGATGTTTATCCTTTATGCATCTTATTTTGCTTAGTTCGGCGGTAGCATTATAAGATGATCTCTCACTAAATTTCAAGGGATAAGTGTTCTCCCTGGGTATGCACCGTTGCTACAGTTCGTTGTGCCGAGACACCATGTGATGATCGGATGTGATAAGCTCTACGTTCACATATAATGGGTGCAAGCCAGTTTTGCACACGCGGAATGCTCAGGTTAAACTTGACGAGCCTAGCATATGCAGATATGGCCTCGGAACACTAAGACCGAAAGGTCGAGCATAAATCATATAGTAGATATGATCAACATAATGATGTTCACCATTGAAAACTGCTCCATCTCACGTGATGATTGGACATGGTTTAGTTGATATGGATCACGTGATCACTTAGATGATTAGAGGGATGTCTATCTAAGTGGGAGTTCTTAAGTAATTTGATTAATTGAACTTTAATTTATCATGAACTTAGTACCTGATAGTATTTTGCATGTCTATGTTGTTGTAGATAGATGGCCCGTGTTGTTGTTCCTTGAATTTTAATGCGTTCCTAGAGAAAGCTAAGTTGAAAGATGATGGTAGCAATTACACGGACTGGGTCCGTAACTTGAGGATTATCCTCATTGTTGCACAGAAGAATTATGTCCTGGAAGCACCGCTAGGTGACAAACCCGCTGCAGGAGCAACGCCAGATGTTGTGAACACCTGGCAGAGCAAAGCTAATGACTACTCGATAGTTTAGTGTGCCATGCTTTGCGGCTTAGAACTGGGACTTCAACGACGTTTTGAACATCATGGAGCATATGAGATGTTCCAGGAGTTGAAGTTAATATTTCAAGCAAATGCCCGGATTGAGAGATATGAAGTCTCCAATAAGTTCTATAGCTGCAAAATGGAGGAGAATAGCTCTGTCAGTGAACATATACTCAAAATGTCTGGGTACCACAACCACTTGACTGAGCTGGGAGTTAATCTTCCTGATGATAGTGTCATTGACAGAGTTCTTCAATCACTGCCACCAAGCTACAGGAGCTTCGTGATGAACTATAATATGCAAGGGGTGGATAAGACGATTCTCGAGCTCTTCACAATGCTAAAGGCTGCGGAGGTAGAAATCAAGAAGGAGCATCAGGTGTTGATGGTCAACAAGACCACTAGTTTCAAGAAAAAGAGCAAAGGGAAGAAGGGGAACTTCAAGAAGAACTGCAAGCAAGTTGCTGCTCAAGTAAAGAAGCCCAAGTCTAGACCTAAGCCTGAGACTGAGTGCTTCTACTGCAAAGGGACTGGTCACTGGAAGCAGAACTGCCCCAAGTATTTGGCGGAGAAGAAGGATGGCAAAGTGAAAGGTATATTTGATATACATGTTACTGATGTGTACCTTACTAATGCTCGCAGTAGCGCCTGAGTATTTGATACTGGTTATGTTGCTAATATTTGCAACTCGAAACAGGGGCTACAGATTAAGCGAAGATTGGATAAGGACGAGGTGACGATGCGTGTGGGAAATGGTTCCAAAGTCTATGTAATCGACGTTGGCACGCTACCTCTACATCTACCTTCGGGATTAGTTTTAGACCTAAATAATTGTTATTTGGTGCCAGCGTTGAGCATGAACATTATATCTGGATCTTGTTTGATGTGAGATGGTTATTCATTTAAATTAGAGAATAATGGTTGTTCTATTTATATGAATAATATCTTTTATGGTCATGCACCCTTGATGAGTGGTCTGTTTTTACTAAATCTTGATAGTAGTGATACACATATTCATAGTATTGAAGCCAAAAGATATAAGTTTAATAATGATAGTGCAACTTATTTATGGCACTACCGTTTAGGTCATATTGGTGTGAAGCGCATGAAGAAACTCCATGCTGATGGGCTTTTGGAATCACTTGATTATGAATCACTTGATGCTTGCGAACCACGCCTCATGGGCAAGATGACTAAGACTCCGTTCTCCGGAACAATGGAGCGAGCAACAGACTTGTTGGAAATAATACATACTGATGTATGTGGTCCGATGAGTGTTGATGCTTGCGGTGGGTATCATTATTTTCTTACCTTCACAAATGATTTGAGCAGATATGG
This sequence comes from Triticum aestivum, assembly GCF_018294505.1. Lineage (NCBI taxonomy): Eukaryota > Viridiplantae > Streptophyta > Magnoliopsida > Poales > Poaceae > Triticum > Triticum aestivum. The sequence goes on along the minus strand of NC_057809.1, from coordinate 591,531,101 downwards.
GTATATCTACTTAATGAAACATAAGTCTGAAACATCTGAAAAGTTCAAAGAATTTCAGAGTGAAGTGGAAAATCATCGTGACAAGAAAATTAAGTTTCTACGATCTAATCGTGGAGGTGAATATTTAAGTTATGAGTTTGGTCTTCATTTGAAACAATGGGGAATAGTTTCGCAACTCACGCCACGTGGAACACCACAGCATAATGGTGTGTCCGAACGTTGTAACCGCACTTTATTAGAAATGGTGTGATCTATGATGTCTCTCACTGATTTACCACTATCGTTTTGGGGTTATGCTTGAGAGACAGATGCATTCACGTTAAATAGGGCACCATCAAAATCCGTTGAGACGACACCTTATGAACTATGGTTTGGCGAGAAACCCAAGTTGTTGTTTCTTAAAGTTTGGGGCTGCGATGCTTATGTGAAAAAGCTTCAACCTGATAATCTCGAACCCAAATCGGAGAAATGTGTCTTCATACAATACCCAAAGGAGACTGTTGGGCACACCTTCTATCACAGGTCCGAAGGCAAGACATTTGTTGCTAAGAATGGATCCTTTCTAGAGAAGGAGTTTCTCTCAAAAGAAGTAAGTGCGAGGAAAGTAGAACTTGACGAGGTAATTGTACCTACTCCCTTATTGGAAAATAGTTCATCACTGAAATCAGTCCCAGTGATTCCTACACCAGTAAGTGAGGAAGTTGATGATGATGATCATAAAACTTCTGATCAAGTTACTACCGAACCTCGTAGGTCAACCAGAGTAAGATCCGCACTAGAGTGGTACGGTAATCCTGTTCTGGAGGTCGTGTTACTTGACCATGACGAACCTACAAACTATGAGGAAGCGATGATAAGCCCAGATTCCGCAAAATGGTTTGAGGCCATGAAATCTGAGATGGGATCCATGTATGAGAACAAAGTGTGGACTTTGGTTGACTTGCCCGATGATCGTCAAGCATAGAGAATAAATGGATCTTCAAGAAGAAGACTGACGCTGACGGTAATGTTACTGTCTACAAAGCTCAACTTGTTGCAAAAGGTTTTTGACAAGTTCAAGGAGTTGACTATGATGAGACTTTCTCACCCGTAATGATGCTTAAGTCCGTCTAAATCATGTTAGCAATTGCCGCATTTTATGATTATGAAATTTGGCAAATGGGTGTCAAAACTACATTCCTTAATGGATACCTAAAAGAAGAGTTGTATATGATGCAACCAGAAGGTTTTGTCGATCCAAAAAGTGCTAGCAAAGTGTGCAAGCTCCAGCGATCCATTTATGGACTGCTGCAAGCCTCTCGGAGTTGGAATATATGCTTTGATAGTGTGATCAAAGCATGTGGTTTTATACAGACTTTTGGAGAAGCTTGTATTTACAAGAAAGTGAGTGGGAGCTCCGTAACATTTCTGATATTATATGTGGATGACATATTGCTAATTGGAAATGATACTGAATTTCTGAATATCATAAAAGGATACTTGAATAAGATTTTTCCAATGAAAGACCTCGGTGAAGCTGCTTATATATTGGGCATCAAGATCTATAGAGATAGATCAATACGCTTAATTGGACTTTCACAAAGCACATACCTTGATAAAGTTTCAAAGAAGTTCAAAATGGATCAAGCAAAGAAAGGGTTCTTGCATGTGTTACAAGGTGTGAAGTTGAGTCAGACTCGATGCCCGACCACTGCAGAAGATAGAGAGAAAATGAAAGTCATTCCCTATGCTTCAGCCATAGGTTCTATCTTGTATGCAATGTTGTGTACCAGACCAGATGTGTGCCTTGCTATTAGTTTAGCAGGGAGGTACCAAAGTAATCCAGGAGTGGATCACTGGACAGTGGTCAAGAACATCCTGAAATACCTGAAAAGGACTAAGGATATGTTTCTCATTTATGGGGGTGACAAAGAGCTCGTCGTAAATGGTTACGTTGATGCAAGCTTTGACACTGAACCAGATGGCTCTAAGTCACAAACCGGATACGTATTTTTATTGAATGGTGGAGCTGTTAGTTGGTGGAGTTCCAAGCATAACATTGTGGTGGGATCTACATGTGAAGCGGAGTACATAGCTGCTTCAGAAGCAGCAAATGAAGGAGTCTGGATGAAGGAGTTCATATCTGATCTAGGTGTCATACCTAGTGCATCGGGTCCAATGAAAATCTTTTGTGACAATACTCATGCAATTGCCTTGGCAAAGGAATCCAGATTTCACAAGAGAACCAAGCACATCAAGAGACGCTTCAATTCCATCCGCGATTAAGTCAAGGAGGGAGACATAGAGATTTGCAACATACATACGGATCTCAATGTTGCAGACCCGTTGACTAAGCCTCTCTCACGAGCAAAACATGATCAGCACCAAGACTCCATGGGTAGTAGAATCATTACAATGTAATATAGATTATTGACTCTAGTGCAATGGGAGACTGAAGGAAATATGCCCTAGGGGCAATAATAAAGTTGTTGTTTATATTTCCTTATATCATGATAAATGTTTATTTTTCATGCTAGAATTGTATTAACCGGAAACTTAGTACATGTTTGAATACATAGACAAACAGAGTGTCATTAGTATGCCTCTACTTGACTAGCTCGTTAATCAAAGATGGTTAAGTTTCCTAGCCATGGACAAAGAGTTGTCATTTGATGAATGGGATCACCTCATTAGAGAATGATGTGATTGACTTGACCCATCCATTAGCTTAGCACGTTGGTCGTTTAGTTTATTGCTATTGCTTTCTTCATGACTTATACACGTTCCTATGACTATGAGATTATGCAACTCCCGAATACCGGAGGAACACTTAGCGTGCTATCAAATGTCACAACGTAACTTGGTGACTATAAACATGCTCTACACGTGTCTCCGATGATGTTTGTTGAGTTGGCATAGATCGAGATTAGGATTTGTCACTCCGTGTATCGAAGAGGTATCTCTGGGCCCTCTCGGTAATGCACATCACTATAGACCTTGCAAGCAATGTGACTAATGAGTTAGTTATGGGATGTAGCATTATGGAACGAGTAAAGAGACTTGCCGGTAATGAGATTGAACTAGGTATTGAGATATCGATGATCGAATCTCGGGCAAGTAACATACCGATGACAAAGGGAACAACGTATGTTCTTATGTGGTTTGACAGATAAAGATCCTCATAGAATATGTAGGAACCAATATGAGCATCCAGGTTCCGCTATTGGTTATTGATCGGAGATGAGTCACGGTCATATCTACATAGTTCTCGAACCCGTAGGGTCCGCACGCTTAACGTTCGGTGACGATCGGTATTATGAGTTTATGTGTTTTGATGTACCGAAGGTTGTTCAGAGTCCCGGATATGTTCACGGACATGACGAGGAGTCTCGAAATGGTCGACACATAAAGATCGATATATTGGATGACTATGTTTGGACATCGGAATGGTTCCAGGTGAGTTCGGGCATATACTGGAGTACCGGGAGGTTACCGGAACCCCCGGGAAGTAGATGGGCCTTATTGGGCCATAGTGGGAGAGAGGAGAATGGAGCCTATAAGGAGGCGCCCCCCCCCAAGACCAATCCGAATTGGGTGGGGGGACGGCCCCCTTCCCCCTTTCCTTCCCCCTCTCTCCCCCTTCCTTCCTCTCCTAATCCAACTAGGGAAGGGGGAATCCTACTCCCGGTGGGAGTAGGACTCCCTTGGGCGTGCCATAGAGGGCTGGCCCCTCCCCCTCCTCCACTCCTTTATATACGGGGGAGGGGGGCACCCCATAGACACACAAGTTGACAATTGTCTTAGCCGTGTGCGGTGCCCCCCTCCACCATAATCCATGTCGGTCATATCGTAGCGGTGCTTAGGCGAAGCCCTGTTCCGGTAGCTTCATCGTCACGCCGTCATGCTGACGAAACTCTCCCTCGACACTCAGCTGGATCTAGAGTTCGCGGGACGTCACCGAGCTGAACGTGTGCAGATCACGGAGGTGCCGTACCTTCGGTGCTAGGATCGGTCAGATCATGAAGACGTTTGACTACATCAACTGTGTTGTCATAACGCTTCCGCTTACGGTCTACGAGGGTACGTGGACAACACTCTTTCCCTCTCGTTGCTATGCATCACAATGATAGATCTTGCGTGTGCGTAGGAATTTTTTTGAAATTATTGTGTTCCCCAACGTATCTTGCCTTTGGATCTGCGATAGAAGGTGTACCGAACAGTCTCCTTTGGGTATCCTATGAAGACACATTTCTCCGATTTGGGTTCGAGCTTATCAGGTTGAATATTTTTCACATAAGCATCGCAACCCCAAACTTTAAGAAATGACAACTTAGGTTTCTTGCTAAACTACCGTTCATATGGTGTCGTCTCAATGGATTTAGACGGTGCCCTATTTAACGTGAATGCAGCCGTCTCTAAAGCATAACCCCAAAATGATATCGGTAAATCGATAAGAGACATCATAGATCGCACCATATCTAATAAAGTACGGTTACGATGTTCGGACACACCATTACACTCTGGTGTTCCAGGTGGAGTTGCGAAACTATTCCACATTGTTTCAAATGAAGACCAAATGATAACTCAAATAATCACCACCATGATCAGATCGTAGAAACTTTATTTTCTTGTTACAATGATTTTCCACTTCACTCTGAAATTCTTTGAACTTTTCAAATATTTCAGACTTATGTTTCATTAAGTAGATATACCCATATCTGCTCAAATCACCTGTGAAGGTCAGAAAATAACGATACCCACCGCGAGCCTCAACACTCATCAGACCGCATACATCAGTATGTATTATTTCCAATAAATCAGTTGCTCGCTCCATTGTTCCAAAGAACGGAGTCTTAGTCATCTTGCCCATGAGGCATGGTTTGCAAGCATCAAGTGATTCCAAAATCCCATCAACATGGAGTTTCTTCGTGCGCTTTAGACCAATATGACCTAAACGGCAGTGCCACAAATAAGTTGCACTATCATTATTAACTTTGCATCTTTTGGCTTCAATATTATGAATATGTGTATCACTACAATCGAGATTCAACAAAAATAGACCACTCCTCAAGGGTGCATGACCATAAAAGATATTACTCATATAAATAGAACAACCATTATTCTCTGATTTAAATGAATAACCGTCTCGCGTCAAAAAAGATCCAAATATAATGTTCATGCTCAACGCTGGCACCAAATAACAATTATTTAGGTCTAAAACTAATCCCAATGGTAGATGTAGAGGTAGCGTGCCGACGGCAATCACATCGACTTTGGAACCATTTCCCACACGCATCATCACCTCATCCTTAGCCAATCTTCGTTTAATCCATAGCCCCTGTTTCGAGTTGCAAATATGAGCAACAGAACCAGTATCAAATACCCATGCGCTACTACGAGCATTAGTAAGGTACACATCAATAACATGTATATCGAATATACCTTCACTCTGCCATCCTTCTTATCCGCCAAATACTTGGGGCAATTCCGCTTCTAGTGACCAGTCCCTTTGCAGTAGAAGCACTCAGTTTCAGGATTTGGTCCAAACTTGGGCTTCTTCCCTTGAGCAGCAACTGGCTTGCTGTTCTTCTTGAAGTTCCCCTTCTTCCCTTTGCCCTTTTTCTTGAAACTAGTGGTCTTGTGAACCATCAACACTTGATGCTCCTTCTTGATTTCTACCTCCGCAGCCTTTAACGAGCTCAAGAATTGTCTTTTCCATCCCTTGCATATTATAGTTCATCACGAAGCCTTTATAGCTTGGTGGCAGTGATTGAAGAACTCTGTCAATGACACTATCATCAGGAAGATTAACTCCCAGCTGAGTCAAGTGGTTATGGTACCCAGACATTCAGAGTATGTGTTCACTGACAGACCTATTCTCCTTCATTTTGCAGCTGTAGAACTTGTTGGAGACTTCATATCTCTCAAGTTGGGCATTTGCTTGAAATATTAACTTCAACTCCTGGAACATCTCATATGCTCCATGACGTTCAAAACGTCTTTGAAGTCCTGATTCTAAGCCGTAAAGCATGGCACACTAAACTATCAAGTAGTCATCAGCTTTGCTCTGCCAGACGTTCATAATGTCCGGAGTTGCTCCTGCAGCGGGTCTTGCACCTAGGGGTGCTTCTAGGACGTAATTCTTCTATGCAACAATGAGGATAATCCTCAAGTTACGGACCCAGACTGTGTAGTTGCTACCATCATCTTTCAAATTAGCTTTCTCTAAGAACGCATTAAAATTCAAGGGAACGGTAGCACGGGCCATTGATCTACAATAACATATATATGCAAAAATTATCAGGACTAAGTTCATGATAAATTAAATTTCAATTAATCATATTACTAAAGAACTCCCACTTAGATAGACATCCCTCTAGTCATCTAAATGATCACGTGATCCATATCAACTAAACCATGTCTAATCACCACGTGAGATGGAGCAGTTTTCAATGGTGAACATCATTATGTTGATCATATCTACTATATGATTCACGTTCGACCTTTCGGTCCCAGTGTTCCGAGGCCATATCTGCATATGCTAGGCTTGTCAAGTTTAACCTGAGTATTCTGCATATGCAAAACTGGCTTGCACCCGTTGTATGTGAACGTAGAGCTTATCACACCCGATCATCACGTGGTGTCTCGGCACGACAAACTGTAGCAGCGGTGCATACTTAGGGAGAACACTTATACCTTGAAATTTAGTGAGAGATCATCTTATAATGCTACCACCGTACTAAGCAAAATAAGATGTATAAAAGATAAACATCACATGCAATCAGAATATGTGACATGATATGGCCATCATCATCTTGTGCCTTTGATCATCATCTCCAAAGCACCATCATGATCTCCATCGTCAATGGCTTGACACCTTGATCTTCATCATAGCGTCGTTGTCGTCTCGCCAACTATTACTTCTACGACTATCGCTACCGCTTAGTGATAAAGTAAAGCAATTACATGGCAATTACATTTCATACAATAAAGCGACAACCATAAGTGTCGGGGATATACCCCGCGGTATGACCTGGCCGGAGTTATAATCCGGCTAGGACTTGGTAAACCGGCAGAGAGTTAAGACACACAGTTAAGATAGATGGTTATAACGGATGGTAATCTGGTAGATGATAACCAGGCAGGTGTTAAGTCAGATGATAACCCGGTAGGTGTTAAGTCAGATGATAACCCGGCAAGGGTTAAGTCAGATCATAACCCGGCAGACAGTCATAACCCGGCAAACAATCATAACCCGGCAGACAGTCATAACCCGGCAGACAGAGTCTCCTGGGGTTAACAAGCCCGAGACATTAAGAAGCCCAAGATGTTAAGAATCCCATGAAGAGAAGTCAAAATAGTTTAAGTCTTAATCCGAGTGGGACTCTACATGTAACCCGCCCCTTCAACATATATAAGGAGGGGCAGGGCACCCCCAAAGGGGAAAATAATCTTAAGGGTTAGAGAGAACTAGGAGAGCCGGTTTACAGCGACTCCCTCATGATGATAATGAGACCTAGCCACAAACAACATGTAGGGTTGTTACCGAATGATGTTTCCCGGGGCCCGAAGCTGTCTAAATCCTTGTCTTGTGTGTTGATCCGCCTCGCGTCTCTCGATTCCGACAAACCCCTTCTAGCTACCGCATTGATGCGTTGGCCTCACGACTAAGTCCTCACACTAGGACATCTGCCGTGAAAATTCCATGACGGTTGGCGCCCACCATGGGGCCGAGTTCTTAGAGGGATTTCTCCGAGGGGTCGAAGAGTTCGCGATTTTTCTAGATGAAGAAGAACCGATTTAGAAGGATATACATCAACTGCAAGTTCATCGGTCAAGATTGAAGAAATCTGTCTTGCTGCGATAAGCCGCCACTCAATGTTTATGATGACCTGGAGACAGACCGGGACTCCAACGCTGCAAGCCGGCTCACCTGCTTCCGTCGTTGACTTTGTCTCCACCATACCAACTTCGCTGTCACTCCATCGCTGAGCCGACCCTGCCCCTTCGCTGTGGCGTCACTCGGCCTAAACCACCGCGGCGGCTTTTCCTGGACGGTCTGGTTGTCTTGTGCTACTTCACGCCGTTCCCCGCCTGGACTCCTCTAAACATCGGATTACGCTTCGCCTCTTGTCTGAATCGCTGTTGTGCCTCGCCTCTGGTCCGAGTCGCCATCGTGCCTCGTCTCTTGTCCGGGTCTCGGTGCGCTGGGCCCCAAACTAAAGCTGTCGCGGATCAACAACGCCCGCTCAGGCACGACCCGGAGTCACCACAGCCAACGGGGCCCTAGGGACGCTCCGTTGAGCCGCCGCCTCACCTTCGCTGTGGGTGAACTGCCTACCGCTGTTCTGTTGAAGCGATGTAGCTCGCCACGGATAAACCGCTGTTGCCTGAGCCACCTCTGAGGCTACCTTGCTGGGTCGACTCTACTCCGAGTCACCGCTTCTGTTGCGATTTAGGCCTCCACCTCACCTCCTCCTGCTCTGCGCACTTGTGCTGAACCGGCCACGACCTCCTTCTGCTTCCAACTCGCCATCGCGGGCGCGCGTTGAACTGCCGCCGCTCGATTTCTGTCGCCGAATCGACCCCGCCCTGTTTTCACTGCGGTTGAGCCGCCTTTGCCGTCGCCTCATCAAGCCAGACCTGCCTCGAGCCACTGCGAAGGACAGACCCGCCTCGATCTGCGGCCGTCACTCGCCTCAGTGGCCTGCGGTGGCCTGCGGTGGCCTGCCGTGGTTTCGACCCGGCGCCCGTGCCTGCTAACTCACCACAGTCAAGTCACCGCTGTCATGTCTTTCGACTCGTTTTTCTGCTTTCAAATCTCCAGTTGTGCCCCGCGCGGTCGTGAATCCTTAAGCCGCCGACCCGGATGCAACTCTACAAACCGCCGCATCGGGTCGCCCTGTTTCCAACGTCGAGCACCACTGGTCACCACACCTCGCGCCGCCGGCTCATTGCCGCTGGTCCCATTTGCTACTCCCATGTCGGTTCATCTCTGCAAGCCCTGGCCGCCTCTGAAGCTGCCTGGCCTCACTCCTCCTCGAGTCGCCGGCCGATTCTCTACCACCTCTGGTTCTAAACCGGCCATGTTTCTGTTTTCCGAGCCGCCATTGAGGTTCTGACCTCCGAGCCGCCGCCGCATCCCGTGCCAGTTTGCCGCTTCGCCTCTCCTCGCTGGGGGTCTCCACGGTGCCCGACAAACCGAAACCACCTTGAGCCACTTCAGCCGCATTCCTCCACGAATTGCCGTTGCCGGTTCACCTCTGCTTGAGCCGCTGCCGGGTCACCACGGACTCGCCCCGCTGCCTATGGGTCGGTCCGCCACTGCAAGTCGCCTGGAGCCACCGCTCGTTTCGAAGCCGGCCGCCGCGCTCGCCTCAACCCACCGCTTTATGCCACCACGCGTTCAGCCGCCGTTGGGTTTCCTCCGCTTTACTATCGGAGTAGGCGCTGAGTCGCACCAAGCCGCCCCGCGTCGAGCCACTGCCGGAGAGCCGTCCTGTGCCTCCAGGTTTCCCCGCATCGAGCGCCGCCACACACGGCCTTTTTCGCTGCGGGGTTACGATAGCAAAAGCAAGTTCTTCTCGCTGGAGATTGGAAAAGTCAAAGGGTTAGTCTGATTCATGCATTAGTAGTATAAACTACTACAAATAAAAGTATTGCCGCTAGTTTGGCATCATATAAAGAAAAGGAGCACCGATGCAAGGGCTACATCACACTTTTTGTTGTATGTCCATCAAATGAAAATACCAGGTGCTATCTTTTCTATGTATCTTATCAGCACATGTTAAATTGTTTAAGAACAATTACTTTAGTCTATGGTATTTTTTCGCAGGATCATTATTCATTACAAAGGTGTCGTAAGGGGCGTGCGCCAAATTATTTTTTGCGCTAGCGCTTGTCCGTATCGTGCTGCTCGACGGATACATGCGCAAATCGCGGCCTCCGCTACATCAACATACACAACTGACTCATCGTCCGTGCCCACAGCCGACTCGCCCGCCTTTAACGGGGTGATCATCAACTTTGCGGTGGATAATTTCTGGCCTAACATATCAGGTGAAATCCATCTAGTATATTTTTTATATTATATATTGCTTTCTTTAAAAGAGCAATTACTCTGGCTTGCAAGTTCTCCAATGCAGGATAAATTGTCTACTACAAAAGGGACTATTATATCACTGAGCTGTTGAATGACTCATACTGGTTTATATCACGGTCAAAAATGGAGAATCTCAAGCCAACTCCTCGAATCATCTTAAGACTCGGGGGGTACAATGACATGACTTGGCAGAATTGGCCGGTTTCAGTGAATTCAAGAACTCCAGGTCGGTGGAGGGAAGATAACCCGGCCTTGGAGGCTACTGCCTTATTGGCGAATATTTAAAGGCCGTCAGAAAATTTCCGGCTTAAAAATAAGGATTCCGGTTTAAAATCCGGCTATCAAGCCCATATTATAAGAGCACAGCTCTGGTTACTTTGGTAATCCGGCTGTCAAGCCCATATTATAAGAGCACAGCTCTATTACCTTGGTAATCTGGCTATCAAGCCCATATTATAAGAGCACAGCTCTGTTACCTTGGTAATCCAGCTATCAAGCCCATATTATAAGAGCATAGCTATGTTACCTTGGTAATCTGGCTATCAAGCCCCTCTTATAAGAGCACAGCTCTGGTTACCTTGGTAATCCGGCTATCAAGCCAATATTACAACTTCATATGAGCATGGCTCTGATTTATTTGAGGCTTCATGCCCGGGTCAAAGGGACCAAAGAGAGTCTGTTGCATAGCACAGCTCAAACATAGGTACCCCTTGGGCACAGCCCACATAATCACTTGGGGGCTTGGTCGTATTCGAACCATAGCTACACCTCTTGATTGGCGTAAGGCCACCAGGGAAATCACTTGGGGGCTTGGTCGTATTCGAACCATAGCTACACCTCTTGATCGGCGTAAGGCCACCAGGGAAATCACTTGGGGGCTTGGTCATATTCGAACCATAGCTACACCTCTTGATAGGCGTAAGGCCACTAGGGAAATCACTTGGGGGCTTGGTTGTATTCGAACCATAGCTACACCTCTTGATCGGCGCAATGCCACAATTATATTGAAGGGTCCACTCCTCAGTTGGTAAAGCACAAAGCTCTTAACCTTGTGGACGTGGGTTCAAGCCCCATGATGGGAGTTACATCATATAATGTTATTTTCAATGAAGTATATATAAAGTCCCAGCTCAGTATTATCTTACTGAACCGGCCCTTGGAGGCTACACGTTGCTGTTAAAGTCTACATGATCATATTTTCAAAGTCCCTGCTCATTATTTGTATAATGACCCGGCCCTTGGGGGCTACACTGGTTGAAGTTTTTATGAGCATAAGGCAATTTCAAGTCCCAGGTTGCTGCAAGCATGACAATCCGGCACTTGGGGGCTACATATGTGGAATATTCAGTTTATGACTCGTGACTGAGATGAACAAATCGGATATCTTCAAGGTTGTGACATTTTTAAGAAAGTCTTAAGTTGTTGCTACGCTACCTTCTTAAGACTTGGGGGCTACAAGTGATAGGCATATAAGGGGTATATTTTCAAGCCTAATGTTAACTACAGTTATGACCCAGTGCCATCAATATTTATAAACCGGCAATTTTGGCTATGATAACCCGGCAAGTTCTACATCCTTAAGCCGGCTGAAGATCAGATGAGGATTTCAAGGACCAATGTTTTTGTTAAGCATTAGGAGCTGAATCAAATGAATTATCCCTCACAATATTTCCGTGTGATAAGCCAACGTCAGCAAATTGATTATGAAGCTGGCCTATTGACCCGGATTTTCTAGAAGAAGGAAATGACAAGGACTTAAGGATGATCAAGATCAGTTTAACATGGATAAATCCAAATTAAACTAGGGGATAATGTCGGGGATATACCCCGCGGTATGACCCGATCGGAGTTATAACCCAGCTAGGACTTGGTAAACCGGCAGATGGTAAACCGGCAGAGAGTTAAGACAGACAGTTAAGACAGATTGTTATAATTGATGGTAATCCGGCAGATGATAACCCAACAGGTGTTAAGTCAGATGATAACCCGGCAGGTGTTAAGTCAGATGATAACCCGGCAGGGGTTAAGTCAGATCATAACCCGGCAGACAGTCATAACCCGGCACACAATCATAACTCGGCAGACAGTCATAACCCGGCAGACAATCATAACCCGGCAGACAGAGTCGCCTGGGGTTAACAAGCCCGAGACGTTAAGAAGCCCAAGATGTTAAGAAGCCCATGAAGAGAAGTCAAAATAGTTTAAGTCTTAATCTGAGTTGGACTCTACATGTAACCCACCCCTTCAACATATATAAGGAGGGGCAGGGCACCCCCAAAGGGGAAAATAATCTTAAGGGTTAGAGATAACTAGGAGAGCCGGTTTACGACGACTCCCTCATGATGATAATGAGACCTAGCCACAAACAACATGTAGGGTTGTTACCGGATGATGTTTCCCGGGGCCCGAAGCTGTCTAAATCCTTGTCTTGTGTGTTGATCCGCCTCGCGTCTCTCAATTCCGACAAACCCCTTCAAGCTACTGCATAGATGCGTTGGCCTCACGACTAAGTCCTCACACTAGCACATCTGTCATGACAATTCCACGACAATAAGGCTCCTACCAGTTGCCGATAACTTTTGCAAAACATGATCATCTCATACAACAATTTATATCTCATCACGGCCATATCACATCACAACATGCCCTGTAAAAACAAGTAAGACGTCCTCTACTTTGTAGTTGCAAGTTTTAAGTGGCTGCTATAGGCTTCTAGCAAGAACCATTCTTACCTACGCATCAAAACCACACCGATTTTTCGTCAAGTGTGTTGTTCTAACCTTCAACAAGGACCGGTCGTAGTCAAACTCGATTCAACTAAAGTTGGAGAACAGACACCCGCCAGCCACCTGTGTGCAAAGCACGTCGGTCGAACCAGTCTGATGAACGCGGTCATGTAATGTCGGTCCGGGCCGCTTCATCCAACAAATACCGCCGAATCAAAGTAAGACGTTGGTGGTAAGCAGTAGGACTATTATCGCCCATAACTCTTTGTGTTCTACTCATGCATATCATCTACGCATAGACCTGGCTCTGATACCACTATTGGGTAACGTAGCATGCAATTTCAAAAAAATTCCTACGATCACGCAAGATCTATCTAGGAGATGCATAGCAACGAGACGGGGAGAGTGTGTCTACGTACCCTCGTAGACCAAAAGCCGAAGCGTTATTAACATGGTTAATGTAGTCGAACGTCTTCACGATCCAAGTACCGAACGTACAACACCTCCGTGTTCAGCACACATTCAGCTCGATGACGTCTCTCGAGCTCTTGATCCAGTAGAGGGTCGAGGGAGAGTTCCGACAGCACGACGGCGTAGTGATGGTGATGGTGATGTGATCCGCGCAGTGCTTCGCCTAAGCACTACGACGCTATGACTGGAGGAGTAAACTTTGGAGGGGGGCACCGCACACGGCTAAGAGATTTATTTGGGTGCCTTTGGGGTGCCCCCCGCCCTCGTATATAAAGGGGGAGGAGGAGGCTGGCGGCCAGGAGGGACGCGCCATGGGGGGAGTCCTACTTGGACTCCTAGTCCAAGTAGGATTCGCCCCCCCCCCTTTCCTTTCTCCACAGGAGGGAATAGGAAGGAAAGGCGGGAAAGGGAAGGGAGCGTGATACATCTCCAACGTATCTATAATTTTTGATTGCTCCATGCTATATTATCTTCTGTTTTGGATGTTTATGGGCTTTATTATACACTTTTATATCATTTTTGGGACTAACCTATTAACCCAGAGCCCAGTGCCAGTTTCTGTTTTTACCTTGTTTTAGGGTTTCGAAGAAAAGGAAAATCAAACGGAGTCCAATTGACCTGAAACTTCATGGAACTCATTTTTGGAAGGAAAGAAGCCCAGAAGACTTGAAGTGCACGTAAGGGAAGCTTTGAGGAGGCCACGAGGTAGGGGCGCGCCCACCCCCCTAGGGCGCGCCCTCCACCCTCGTGGGCCCCCCTGACATACTTCTTCCACCTATATATCTCCATATACCCTAAAAACATCCGGGAGCACAATAGATCAGGAGTTCCGCTGCCATAAGCCTCTGTAGCCACCGAAAGCCAATCTAGACACGTTCCGGCACCCTGCTGGAGGGGGCAATTCCTCTCCGGTGGCCATCTTCCTCATCCTGGTGCTCTCCATGATGAGGAGGGAGTAGTTCTCCCTCGGGGCTGAGGGTATGTACCAGTAGATATGTGTTTGATCTCTCTCTCTCTCTCTCGTGTTCTTGATTTGGCATGATCTTGATGTATCGCGAGCTTTGCTATTATAGTTGGATCTTATGTTTCTCCTCCCCCTCTACTCTCTTGTAATGCATTGAGTTTTCCCCTTGAAGTAATCTTATCGGATTGAGTCTTTAAAGATTTGAGAACACTTGATGTATGTCTTGCCATGCGTATCTGTGGTGACAATGGGATACCACGTGATTCACTTGATGTATGTTTTGGTGATCAACTTGCGGGTTCCGCCCATGAACCTATGCATAGGGGTTGGCACACGTTTTCGTCGTGACTCTCCGGTAGAACTTTGGGGCACTCTTTGAGGTCCTATGTGTTGGTTGAATAGATGAATCTAAGATTGTGTGACGCATATCGTATAATCATACCCACGGATACTTGAGGTGACATTGGAGTATCTAGGTGACATTAGGGTTTTGGTTGATTTGTGTCTTAAGGTGTTATTCTAGTACGAACTCTAGGGCTGTTTGTGACACTTATAGGAATAGCCCAACAGATTGATTGGAAAGAATAACTTTGAGGTGGTTTCGTACCCTACCATAATCTCTTCGTTTGTTCTCCGCTATTAGTGACTTTGGAGTGACTCTTTGTTGCATGTTGAGGGTTAGTTATGTGATCCAATTATGTAAGTATTGTTGAGGAAACTTGCACTAGCGAAAGTATGAACCCTAGGCCTTGTTTCAACGCATTGCAATACTGTTTATGCTCACTTTTATCATTAGTTACCTTGCCGTTTTTATATTTTCAGATTACAAAACTATTATCTACTATCCATATACCACTTGCATCACCATCTCTTCGCCGAACTAGTGCACCTATACAATTTACCATTGTATTGGGTGTGTTGGGGACACAAGAGACTCTTTGTTATTTGGTTGCAGGGTTGCTTGAGAGAGACCATCTTCATCCTACGCCTCCTAAGGATTGATAAACCTTAGGTCATCCACTTGAGGGAAATTTACTACTGTCCTACAAACCTCTGCACTTGGAGGCCCAACAACGTCTACAAGAAGAAGGTTGTGTAGTAGACATCAGGGCGCAACCCCCTCCTCCTTGTCCTATTTGGACTCCCTAGGAGGGGGCGCACGGCCACCCCCCGCGGGCTTCCCTATCTCTCCCTTAGGTGCATGTTGGCCCAACACTTCCCCGGGGGGTTCTGGTAACCCCTCAGTACTCCGGAAAAATACCCGAATCACTCGGAACCATTCCGATGTCCGAATATAACCTTCCAATATATGAATCTTTATCTCTCGACCATTTCGAGACTCCTTGGCATGTTCATGATCTCATCCGGGACTCCGAACAAACTTCGGTCACCAAAACACATAACTCATAATACAAATCTTCATCGAAACGTTAAGCATGCGGACCCTACGGGTTCGAGAACTATGTAGACATGACCGAGACACATCTCCGTGTTGGGGAACGTAGCAGAATTTTAAAATTTTCTACGCATCACTAAGATCAATCTATGGAGTCATCTAGCAACGAGGGAGAAAGGAGTGCATCTACATACCCTTGTAGATCGCGCGCGGAAGCGTTCAAGAGAACGGGGTTGATGGAGTCGTACTCGACGTGATCCAAATCACCGATGACCTAGTGCCGAACGGATGGCACCTCCGCGTTCAACACACGTACGGTTAGGAAGACGTCTCCTCCTTCTTGATACAGCAAGGGGGAAAGAGAGGTTGATGAAGATCCAGCAGCACGACGGCGTGGTGGTGGATGCAGCAGGATCCCGGCAGGGCTTCGCCAAGCGCAAGCGGGGAGGAGAGGTGTTACGGAGGGAGAGGAAGGCGCCAAGAGCAAGGGGTGTGGGTGCCCTCCCTCCCCCCTTTTTATATAGGGGCCTTGGGGGGCGCCGGCCCTAGGAGATGGATCTCCAAGGGGGCGGCGGCCAAGGGGTGGCTTCCCCCCAAGCCAAGTGGGGGACGCCCCCACCCCTAGGGTTTCCCAGCCCTAGGCGCAGGGGAGGCCCAAGGGGGGGCGCACCAGCCCACTAGGGGCTGGCTCCCCTCCCAATTCAGCCCATGGGGCCCTCCGGGATGGGTGGCCCCACCCGATGGACCCCCGGGACCCTTCCGGTGGTCCCGGTACAATACCGGCGACCCCCGAAACCTTCTCGATGGCCAAAACTGGACTTCCTATATATAAATCTTTACCTCCGGACCATTCCGGAACTCCTAGTGATGTCCGGGATCTCATACGGGACTCAGAACAACTTTCGGGTTACTTCATACTAATATCTCTACAACCCTAGCGTCACCGAACCTTAAGTGTGTAGACCCTACGGGTTCGGGAGACATGCAGACATGACCGAGACGCCTCTCCGGTCAATAACCAACAGTGGGATCTGGATACCCATGTTGGCTCCCACATGCTCCACGATGATCTTATCGGATGAACCACAATTCGAGGATTTAATCAATCCGTATACAATTCCCTTTGTCAATCGGTACGTTACTTGCCCGAGACTCGATCGTCGGTATCTCAATACCTCGTTCAATCTCGTTACCGGCAAGTCACTTTACTCGTACGTAATGCATGATCCCGTGATCAACCACTTGGTCACATTGAGCTCATTATGATGATGCATTACCGAGTGGGCCCAGAGATACCTCTCCATCATACGGAGTGACAAATCCCAGTCTCGATTCGTGCCAACCCAACAGATACTTTCAGAGATACCTGTAGTGTACCTTTATAGTCACCCAATTACGTTGTGACGTTTGGCACACCCAAAGCACTCCTACGGTATCCGGGAGTTGCACAATCTCATGGTCTAAGGAAATGATACTTGACATTTGGAAAAGCTACAACAAACGAACTACACGATCTTTGAGCTATGCTTAGGATTGGGTCTTATCCATCACATCATTCTCCTAATGATGTGATCCCATTATCAATTACATCCAGTGTCCATAGTCAGGAAACCATGACTATCTTTTGATCAACGAGCTAGTCAACTAGAGGCTCACTAGGGACGTGTTGTGGTCTGTGTATTCACACATGTATTACAATTTCCGGATAACACAATTATAGCATGAACAATAGACAATTATCATGAACAAAGAAATATAATAATAACCATTTTATTATTGCCTCTAGGGCATATTTCCAACAATCTCCCACTTGCACTAGAGTCAATATTCTAGTTACATTGTGATGAATCGAACACCCATGCAGTTCTGGTGTTGATCATGTTTTGCTCTAGGGAGAGGTTTAGTCAACGGATCTGCCACATTCAGGTCCGTATGTACTTTACAAATCTCTATGTCTCCATTTTGAACACTTTCACGAATGGAGTTGAAGCGACGCTTGATATGCCTGGTCTTCCTGTGAAACCTGGGCTCCTTGGCAAGGGCAATAGCTCCAGTGTTGTCACAGAAGAGAGTCATCGGGCCCGACGCATTGGGTATGACTCCTAGGTCGGTAATGAACTCCTTCACCCAGACTGCTTCTTGTGCTGCCTCCGAGGCTGCCATGTACTCCGCTTCACATGTAGATCCCGCCACAACGCTCTGCTTGCAACTGCACCAGCTTACTGCCCCACCATTCAAAATATACACGTATCCGGTTTGTGACTTAGAGTCATCCAGATCTGTGTCGAAGCTAGCATCGACGTAACCCTTTATGACGAGCTCTTCGTCACCTCCATAAACGAGAAACATATACTTAGTCCTTTTCAGGTACTTCAGGATATTCTTGACCGCTGTCCAGTGTTCCATGTCAGGATTACTTTGGTACCTTCCTACCAAACTTACGGCAAGGTTTACATCAGGTCTGGTACACAGCATAGAATACATGATAGACCCTATGGCCGAGGCATAGGGGACGACACTCATCTTTTCTCTATCTTCTGTCGTGGTCGGGCATTGAGCCATGCTCAATCCCGTACCTTGCAATACAGGCAAGAACCCCTTCTTTGACTGATCCATTTTGAACTTCTTCAATATCTTGTCAAGGTACATACTCTGTGAAAGACCAATGAGGCGTCTCGATCTATGTCTATAGATCTTGATGCCTAATATATAAGCAGCTTCTCCAAGATCCTTCATTGAATAACACTTGTTCAAGTAGGCCTTTATGCTTTCCAAGAATTCTATATCATTTCCCATCAACAGTATGTCATCCACATACAATACGAGAAATGCTACAGAGCTCCCACTCACTTTCTTGTAAATGCAGGCTTCTCCATAAGTCCGCGTAAACCCAAACGCTTTGATCATCTCATCAAAACGAATGTTCCAACTCCGAGATGCTTGCACCAGCCCATAAATCGAGCGTTGGAACTTGCACACCTTGTCAGCATTCTTAGGATCGACAAAACCTTCCGGCTGCATCATATACAATTCTTCCTTAAGGAAACCATTAAGGAATGTTGTTTTGACATCCATTGCCATATCTCATAATCATAGAATGCGGCAATTGCTAACATGATTCGGACGGACTTCAGCTTCGCTACGGGTGAGAAAGTCTCATCGTAGTCAACCCCTTGAACTTGTCGATAACCCTTAGCGACAAGCCGAGCTTTATAGATGGTTACGTTACCATCCGCGTCTGTCTTCTTCTTAAAGATCCATTTATTTTCTATGGCTCGCCGATCATCAGGCAAGTCAGTTAAAGTCCATACTTCGTTTTCATACATGGATCCTATCTCGGATTTCATGGCTTCCAGCCATTTGTCGGAATCCGAGCCCGCCATCGCTTCTTCATAGTTCGAAGGTTCACCGTTGTCTAACAACATGATTTCCAAGACAGGGTTGCCGTACCACTCTGGTGCGGAACGTGTCCTCGTGGACCTACGAAGTTCAGTAGCAACTTGATCTGAAGTTTCATGATCATCATCATCAACTTCCTCTCTAGTCGGTGCAGGCACCTCAAGAACATTTTCTTGAGCTGCGCCACTTACCGGTTCAAGAGGTAATACTTCATCAAGTTCTACTTTCCTCCCACTTATTTCTTTCGAGAGAAACTCTTTCTCTAGAAAGGACCCATTCTTGGCAACAAAGATCTTGCCTTCGGATCTGAGGTAGAAGGTGTACCCAATAGTTTCTTTAGGGTATCCTATGAAGACGCATTTTTCCGATTTGGGTTCGAGCTTTTCAGGTTGAAGTTTCTTGACATAAGCATCGCATCCCCAAACTTTTAGAAATGATAGCTTAGGTTTCTTCCCAAACCATAATTCATACGGTGTCGTCTCAACGGATTTCGATGGAGCCCTATTTAAAGTGAATGCGGTAGTCTCTAAAGCATAGCCCCAAAATGACAGCGGTAAATCGGTAAGAGACACCATAGATCGCACCATATCTAATAGAGTGCGATTACGACGTTCGGACACACCATTACGCTGAGGTGTTCCAGGCGGCGTGAGTTGTGAAACTATTCCACATTTTCTTAAGTGTGTGCCAAATTCGTGACTCAAGTATTCTCCTCCACGATCTGACCGCAAGAACTTGATTTTCCTGTCACATTGATTCTCAACCTCACTCTGAAATTCCTTGAACTTTTCAAAGGTCTCAGACTTGTGTTTCATTAAGTAGACATACCCATATCTACTCAAGTCATCAGTGAGGGTGAGAACATAACGATAGCCACTGCGAGCCTCAACACTCTTTGGACCACACACATCAGTATGTATGATTTCCAATAAGTTGGTTGCTCGCTCCATTGTTCCTGAGAACGGAGTCTTGGTCATTTTACCCATGAGGCATGGTTCGCACGTGTCAAATGATTCGTAATCAAGAGACTCCAAAAGTCCATCTGCATGGAGCTTCTTCATGCGTTTGACACCTATGTGACCAAGGCGGCAGTGCCACAAGTATGTGGGACTATCATTGTCAACCTTACATCTTTTGGTATTCACACTATGAATATATGTAACATTACGCTCGAGATTCATTAAGAATAAACCATTCACCAACGGAGCATGACCATAAAACATATCTCTCATATAAATAGAACAACCATTATTCTCGGATTTAAATGAGTAGCCATCTCGAATTAAACGAGATCCTGATACAATGTTCATGCTCAAAGCTGGCACTAAATAACAATTATTAAGGTTTAAAACTAATCCCGTAGGTAAATGTAGAGGCAGCGTGCCGACGGCGATCACATCGACCTTGGAACCATTCCCGACGTGCATCGTCACCTCGTCCTTCGCCAGTCTCCGTTTATTCCGCAGCTCCTGCTTTGAGTTACAAATGTGAGCAACCGCATCGATATCAAATACCCAGGAGCTACTACGAGTACTGGTAAGGTACACATCAATTACATGTATATCACATATACCTTTAGTGTTGCCGGCCTTCTTGTCCGCTAAGTATTTGGGGCAGTTCCGCTTCCAGTGACCACTTCCCTTGCAATAAAAACACTCAGTCTCGAGCTTGGGTCCATTCTTTGGCTTCTTCCCGGTATCTTGCTTATCGGGCGCGGAAACTCCCTTGCCGTCCTTCTTGAAGTTCTTTTTACCCTTGCCTTTCTTGAACTTAGTGGTTTTATTCACCATCAACACTTGATGTTCCTTTTTGATTTCCACCTCTGCTGATTTCAGCATTGAATACACCTCAGGAATGGTCTTTTCCATCCCCTGCATATTGAAGTTCATCACAAAGCTCTTGTAGCTCGGTGGAAGCGACTGAAGGATTCTGTCAATGACCGCGTCATCCGGGAGATTAACTCCCAGCTGAGTCAAGCGGTTATGCAACCCAGACATTTTGAGTATGTGCTCACTGACAGAACTATTTTCCTCCATCTTACAGCTGAAGAACTTGTCGGAGACTTCATATCTCTCGACCCGGGCATGAGCTTGAAAAACCATTTTCAGCTCTTCGAACATCTCATATGCTCCGTGTCTCTCAAAATGCTTTTGGAGCCCCGGTTCTAAGCTGTAAAGCATGCCGCACTGAACGAGGGAGTAATCATCAGCAAGTGACTGCCAAGCGTTCATAACGTCTTGGTTCTCTGGGACAGGTGCGTCACCTAGCGGTGCTTCTAGGACATAATCTTTCTTGGCAGCTATGAGGATGATCCTCAGGTTCCGGACCCAGTCTGTATAGTTGCTGCCATCGTCTTTCAGCTTGGTTTTCTCTAGGAACACGTTGAAGTTGAGGACAACATGGGCCATTTGATCTACAAGACATATTGTAAAGATTTTAGACTAAGTTCATGATAATTAAGTTCATCTAATCAAATTACTCAATGAACTCCCACTCAGATAGACATCCCTCTAGTCATCTAAGTGAAACATGATCCGAGTCAACTAGGCCGTGTACGATCATCACATGAGACGGACTAGTCAACATCAGTGAACATCTTCATGTTGATCGTATCTTCTATACGACTCATGCTCGACCTTTCGGTCTTCTGTGTTCCGAGGCCATGTCTGTACATGCTAGGCTCGTCAAGTCAACCTAAGTGTATTGCGTGTGTAAATCTGGCTTACACCCGTTGTATTCGAATGTTAGAATCTATCACACCCGATCATCACGTGGTGCTTTGAAACAACGAACCTTCACAACGGTGCACAGTTAGGGGGAACACTTTCTTGAAATTATTACGAGGGATCATCTTATTTAAGCTACCGTCGTTCTAAGCAAATAAGATGTAAAACATGATAAACATCACATGCAATCAAATAGTGACATGATATGGCCAATATCATTTGCTCCTTTTGATCTCCATCTTCGGGGCTCCATGATCATCGTTGTCACCGGCATGACACCATGATCTCCATCATCGTGATCTCCATCATCGTGTCTTCTTGAAGTTGTCTCGTCATCTATTACTTCTACTACTATGGCTAACGCTTTTAGCAATAAAGTAAAGTAATTACATGACGTTTATGTTGACACGCAGGTCATAAATAAATAAAGACAACTCCTATGGCTCCTGCCGGTTGTCATACTCATCAACATGCAAGTCGTGATTCCTATTACAAGAACATGATCATCTCATACATCACATATATCATTCATCACATCCTTTGGCCATATCACATCACAAAACACTTGCTGCAAAAACAAGTTAGACGTCCTCTAATTGTTGTTGCAAGTTTTTACGTGGCTGCTATAGGTTTCTAGCAAGAACGTTTCTTACCTATGCCAAAACCACAACGTGAATTGCCAATTTCTATTTACCCTTCATAAGGACCCTGTTCATCGAATCCGATCCGACTAAAGTGGGAGAGACAGACACCCGCCTGCCACCTTATGCAACTAGTGCATGTCAGTCGGTGGAACCAGTCTCACGTAAGCGTACGTGTAAGGTCGGTCCGGGCCGCTTCATCCCACAATACCGCCGAATCAAGATAAGACTAGTAACGGCAAGATAATTGACAATATCGACGCCCACAAATGCTTTGTGTTCTACTCGTGCATAGAAACTACGCATAGACCTAGCTCATGATGCCACTGTTCGGGAACGTAGCAGAATTTTAAAATTTTCTACGCATCACCAAGATCAATCTATGGAGTCATCTAGCAACGAGGGAGAAAGGAGTGCATCTACATACCCTTGTAGATCGCGCGCGGAAGCGTTCAAGAGAACAGGGTTGATGGAGTCGTACTCGACGTGATCCAAATCACCGATGACCTAGTGCCGAATGGATGGCACCTCCGTGTTCAACACACGTACTGTTAGGAAGACGTCTCCTCCTTATTGATCCAGCAAGGGGGAAGGAGAGGTTGATGAAGATCCAGCAGCACGACGGTGTGGTGGTGGATGCAGCAGGATCCCGGCAGGGCCTCGCCAAGCGCAAGCGGGGAGGAGAGGTGTTACGGAGGGAGAGGGAGGCGCCAAGAGCAAGGGGTGTGGCTGCCCTCCCTCTCCCCTCTTTATATAGGGGCCTTGGGGGGGCACCGGCCCTAGGAGATGGATCTCCAAGGGGGGCGGCGGCCAAGGGGTGCCTTCCCCCCCAAGCCAAGTGGGGGGCGCCCCCACCCCTAGGGTTTCCCAACCCTAGGCACAGGGGAGGCCCAAGGGGGGGGCGCACCAGCCCACTAGGGCTGGCTCCCCTCCCAATTCATCCCATGGGGCCCTCCAGGATGGGTGGCCCCACCCAGTGGACCCCCGGGACCCTTCCGGTGGTCCCGGTAAAATACCGGCGACCCCCGAAACCTTCCCGATGGCCAAAACTGGACTTCCTATATATAAATCTTTACCTCCGGACCATTTCGGAACTCCTCGTGACGTCCGGGATCTCATTCGGGACTCCGAAAAACTTTCGGGTTACTGCATACTAATATCTCTACAACCCTAGCATCACCGAACCTTAAGTGTGTAGACCCTACGGGTTCGGGAGACATGCAGACATGACCGAGACGCCTCTCCGGTCAATAACCAACAGCGGAATCTGGATACCCATGTTGGCTCCCACATGCTCCACGATGATCTCATCGGATGAACCATGATGTCGAGGATTTAATCAATCCATATACAATTCCCTTTGTCAATCGGTACGTTACTTGCCCGAGACTCGATCATCGGTATCTCAATACGTTGTTCAATCTCGTTACCGGCAAGTCACTTTACTCGTACCGTAATGCATGATCCCGTGATCAACCACTTGGTCAAATTGAGCTCATTATGATGATGCATTACCGAGTGGGCCCAGAGATACCTCTCCGTCATACAGAGTGACAAATCCCAGTTTCGATTCGTGCCAACCCAATAGATACTTTCGGAGATACCTGTAGTGTACCTTTATAGTCACCCAGTTACGTTGTGACGTTTGGCACACCCAAAGCACTCCTACGGTATTCAGGAGTTGCACAATCTCATGGTCTGAGGAAATGATACTTGACATTCCGAAAAGCTACAACAAACGAACTACACGATCTTTGAGCTATGCTTAGGATTGGGTCTTGTCCATCACATCATTCTCCTAATGATGTGATCCCGTTATCAATGACATCCAATGTCCATAGTCAGGAAACCATGACTATCTTTTGATCAACGAGCTAGTCAACAAGAGGCTCACTAGGGACGTGTTGTGGTCTATGTATTCACACATGTATTATGATTTCCGGATAACACAATTATAGCATGAACAATAGACAATTATCACGAACAAAGAAATATAATAATAACCATTTTATTATTGCCTCTAGGGCATATTTCCAACACTCCGGTCAATAACCAATAGTGGAACCTGGATGTTCATATTGGCTCCCACATATTCTATGAAGATCTTTATCGGTCAAACCGCATAACAACATACGTCATTCCATTTGTCATCGGTATGTTACTTGCCTGAGATTCGATCGTCGGTATCATCATACCTAGTTCAATCCCGTTACCGACAAGTCTCTTTACTCGTTCTGTAATGCATCATCCTATAACTAACTCATTCGTCACATTGCTTTCAAGGCTTATAGTGATGTGAATTACCGAAAGGGCCCAGAGATACCTCTCCGATACACGGAGTGACAAATCCTAATCTTGATCTATGCCAACTCAACAAACACCTTCGGAGACACCTGTAGAGCATCTTTATAATCACCCAGTTACATTGTGATGTTTGATAGCAGAAAAGGTGTTCCTTCGGTATTCGGGAGTTGCATAATCTCATAGTCAGAGGAATATGTATAAGTCATGAAGAAAGCAATAGCAATAAAACTAAACAATCATTATGCTAAGCTAATGGATGGGTCTTGTCCATCACATCATTCTCTAATGATGTGATCTCGTTCATCAAATGACAACACATGTCCATGGTCAGGAAACTTAACCATCTTTGATTAACGAGCTAGTCAAGTAGAGGCATACTAGGGACACTCTGTTTGTCTATGTATTCACACATGTACTAAGTTTCCGGTTAATACAATTCTAGCATGAATAATAAACATTTATCATGATATAAAGAAATATAAATAAGAACTTTATTATTGCCTCTAGGGCATATTTCCTTCAGCTGTTGCGAGCAATAAAATTCACATCACTAGTTTCTTCGTTAGTGATGAAATTCATGTTTACCTCTTCTTTACCTTTTATCACGGAGATAGGTTCATGAAGTTTGGCTGTCAACTCCGTGCTACTTTCTTCGATTGCATTCACCCTCTTGGTGGTGGCTCTCTCAACATCCTGTCGGGCATGATTTTCCTACATATCAACAAGTAGTTTCTTGACATCATGTATGGGCTTTCCCATGATTGTTCCTCCTGTAGTTATGTCAAGCATAGTTTTTGACATGTGATTTAAGCCATTATAAAACATATGAAGGATTAACCATTCCTCCATTCCATGATTAGGACGGTTCCTTTCTTTCATTCTATCCCATGCAAGCACTAGTGGCTCACGTTCTTCCTGCTTGAAACCTGTAATTTGAGAACGTAATTGCATAATTTTTGTAGATGGATAAAACATAGATAAAAATTTGCTGCAATAATCAACACAAGAAGTAATACTACCTCTAGGTAGAGATAGAAGCCGTTATTTTGTTTTTTCCTCTCAAAGAGAAAGGAAAAAAGACACAACTTTAAAGCATTAGGGTCGTAATCTCTAATGCGTGTCATGTTGCATATTCAGTAAAATTATGCAAGTGCATACCGGCATCTTCGAAAGGAGAGCCTCCAAATTGGTCCTGTTGAACCATGGAAACTAAGTTCGGTTTGATCTCATACTCAGTAGCAAAACTCCCAAGATTATGAGCCATAGTAATCTTGTTGGTTGTTTCAACTTACAAGACTTGCAACAAAGTAAAACTTGAACTAAAAACAAAAAAGTAAAAACAAAAATTAAAACTTAACTTAACAAAAATTCTAAACACAAAGACTAGTAATACACAACTCCTTCCTGGCAATGCCACTAGAAAAAGGGCTTGATACCTCCTTTTAGTGATCCGGTATTGGAATAGAAAAGTGTATCCTACACCTATTTCCCCAGAGGTGACCCTGGGTTATCGAATCCATGAGAGGGAGATTCCCTTGAAGCGATGGTCCCTAGCAAGCTTATGTTAAAGGATCAAATCCAGATTCTGACCGGATCAAGCAAGCATATAGTGATTCAAACAGTTATAGTAAAAAGAGGTACGAGTATGAGGTCTTAATGCTCACAACCATGTATTTGTGTTGGGACAAGATATATGGTCTTAATTTGTGCAGTGGAAGTCACCCGTCGAGATGCGCTTGTTACGAACCAAAATTGGGGATGTGTCCAAATAACATCTTGATCGGCACGAGTCCTGCATCAAGACAGTTGTCCTATCGGGGGCCCTATCCATCATGCGGGGTTGCCTCGGTAACTAAGATAATAAAATCAGACAAGAGCTTTGGGCATTTAATGACCACACCTCATGAATTCCCAAGGATTGGATCCATCTTACCCTACCGAACCTTAATATCACCAGTGTTCAATATAACACTTCACATTCTCTTGCTCCTAGACTCATCGGTGCTCGATCTCCATGATCTTGGGTACCCGCAGGGATGAAGATAGCGGACAAGACAAGAGACATCTACGAAACAATTTTATTTCACACATACGAGATGTTAATTCAAAGCCCTTCCATTAACCCCCACAACAAATACAGAGGGTTGCAAGGCCTATTCCTCAACCCATACCTTACCGAACTACTCACACATAAAGATCAGATAACGGGAAGAAAACATTAAAGAACACATCTTGAAGATTGATTGATTGCAAATATGTCTTACAATGGATGCCTTATGCGATGCACGATTACAAGTATGAACTAGATGAGGAAGCACTATGGTGGTGATGGTGGCTATGGAGATGGAAATGGTGGTGGCTAGGGTTTGTGGATGATGAGGAAGATGATGATGCTCTGGCTTTTGTCGATGCTCCCCTGTTGACATTTCGATGGGGTCCCCTTTATAAAAGTTGTCCAGGTAGACGATCTGCCTCGGTTTCCACACCATATGGGCGCCCGTATGGAACATCGTCTTTTGCCCTGTCTACGTAGGTGCGCCTCCTGGTGATTTCTTCTTCATTTCCATTCCCTTGCATATTCCCACGTGATTTCTTTCCTTTCTAGCCCATTTCTCATGGAAACACACCAAATATAAGATTTATGGAATCCTTTGCATTCATTAGTCATTAGTAGCAATATCGAAGCGAATATCTCTTTTAAATGAAATATCTCAGTTTAAAGAAGGGTGGATGGGTGTAAAAATATCACTCATAAATATGCATGGGTTATTTTCTCCTCCATGGTTAATTTTCGCCTTCATGATTTATTTTTGCAGGCAAGGACGGTCAACAGGCTCTCAGCGACATGGCCGAGCACCGCTTGCCAACATGGACAACGACCACCATGCGCTAATGACATGGACGACCAAGCATTCACCAAGATGGATGACGACCATGCTCTGCATGATGTCCACACACTAACGGTTGCCGAAACGTTCGTGAACGAGTACAACACGACACTACATTGGCCAGGTGGTTCATGTTATAGTAGAAAGAGTGTTCAAGAATAAGACGGAGAAAGAACTAAAGCAATCAAGTGGTCCATGTTGTTGGAGAAGGAAAGAGTTTTCAAGAAAACAAAATGAAAAAAATAAAAGAAGAGTATTCTGGGAAATAAATAGGAACGAGAACTAAAGCTAGCGAGCAAGGAGGAGGAAGAAGATGAGGCGTCAATGACGAACACATTGATGTTAACGTGGTGCTGGTTGGAGCCAACAAAATGGGTTGCACAAAGAGGCTAGGAGTATAAAATGTAGGGAAGGACGAGGAAGAGAAGAATGACAAGTATCCCTTCTTAGCAATGAATGGTGTGTGAGCTGGAGGTGGAGCTTATTGGTGACTAGAAATATGTTCAGGTTGCCACTCTCCTCCCACGTCGGTGTGTATGTGTTTTTTTTCGTCTCATCTAGTTGCAAAATTAAAGGGACATATCATGTTGTTTCATCATGACATTGACATGTTGAACCGAAGGTGTTGCATACTTTAAATAGATGCGAGATATGAGAAATGGAGAAAAATATTAGACCTGTTGTGACACAATTAGAAACCCTAGAAAAGATGACATTTTACTACATGCATTCACAAAGTTGAATGGACCTTTGAGAATGATCTCTATAGCTATTTGTTGTTTTGTGGCAATAGTATGTGTTAGTTTAACCCATTATATATATATATATATATATATATATATATATATATATATATATATATTGTAAATATGAAGAAAAGAACATCCATGTTGCAACGTACGAGGGTGGGGTGGGCGTCATCTGGTTTTATAGGAGAGGGCTCCAGTGAGAAATGTCCCGCTACGGCGGGAAACCGAGCGGAAAGGGGAGAGTCCGGTAGAAAAAGAGAAGGGTGCGTCGTGGGGTGGGTTTTTTGTGTTGGGCTAAGTGTTGAAGATAACATAGCGGATAGTCCGGACAACTGTTTATGGAGGAAGAAGACTGAGAATGGTGATGAATGTAATTCTCTAGCTGGATGGGCTATAGTGTGCCGCCCCAAAAAGAATGGTGGAGTCATTGACCTAAAAGTTCAAAATGATGCTCTCCTGCTAAAATATCTTCATAAATTCTACAACATGCATGCCATACCTTGGGTGAGATTGATATGGAAACCTTACTAGAACACCTTGGTGCCACACGCAATGGAGCCCTATGGCTCATTCTGGTGGCGTGATCTGATTCAACTTATGCCAATTTTTTGAGGCATCATGAAAGTTCAAATTCACCGTGGCACATCAACGCTCATTTGCAAGGACTGCTGGAACCAATCGATACTCTCAGAATCCTTTCCTAGAGCATACTCATTCACCATAGTCGAGGATGCTTCGGTCAAAGAATTCCTCCTCGTTGCTTACTTGCAGGAGATCTTCCGTCTTCCTTTATCTGTATAAGCCCATGATGAGATAAAGGAAATGCAAACTAAGATGATCAACACTGCCATCTTTGATCAAACTCATGATGTCTGGGTTTACCTCTGGGAACCAACAACCTTTCGGACCACTGCATACTATAACTTTTATTTCAGAGAAGTTGTGGTGCACGAGGCATTTAAGTGGCTGTGGAAATCCAAAAGCATACCCAAGATCAAGGTGTTTGGTTGGCTTTTGTTGTCTGTCCGCCTCAACACCAGAAACATGCTCAAAAGAAGGCACTACAACACTTAGGACAAGGTGGAGAGCATATAAAAGAAACAGTGGAGAACTTATTCTTTCACTGCACATTCAACAAGGATGTTGGAGAATCCTGGACATTAACTGGACTATACATGATAACAGGTTTGAACTTGTCGGTCAAATGAAAAAGCTGCACCCTAAAAAATGACCATGGACTGTCCGGAGCATGTGGAAAGGGCGCAACAATAATCACTTCAGGTGGATCCCCCTTCCATCTCATCCTAAAAACAAAGATTCAAAACTGACTTTGCAAACTTAAGCTTTAGAGTGTCTGCTAACAAGAAACATTTTATTAATGCTTTTGTAGCCTTCATCACATAAGCTAGTAGATTGTTGAAACTTTTGTTGTTTGCTCTACCCTCACACTCTTGATAGTAGTGTGTCCCCCCTTTTGTAAATACTAGATCATGAAGACGCGCGTTGCCGCGCCCGCCCATTCTAACACAAGAATAATATATATATTTATGAAATAATTAGAAAATGTTGAATAATAAATATAAAATGAACAATTCTAATTAGACCGAGAGGCCATATGTCAGCTTGAATACTTAGCATCGGTTTAACCTACTTTTTTGTGCAAGCACATATATGTTACCGGCAAAAGATAACGTCCAATTCCGAAGCGGAAAAACATCCTAGGAGTTAAATATTTAAGCTCTTGCTACTTACATTCTACTCAAGAGGTTAAGTATCTATACCTGCAGGGGCAGTTTTTTGATACCTGTTGGCTCCAGGAGAACTGCAATCAACACAGGGAGCAGGATCATAGATACGGTCACCTGATTACTTCTAACATGAATAATGGGGAGATGACATCGAACACAGTATTGCCAATATTAGTACTGTACCATATTAGCAGGCGCTTTACTTGTCCCCTCGATTTGAACCCTGGGCTTATACTTCAGATCTAATGAATGGGAGGATGGGGGATATCTTTGAACATATCTCTCTGCAAGGAAACAAAATAGCAACATCAAATCAGAGTTAAGCAAAAACATTTACCCTCTACATTGGAAAGTGACAATGAGGCCCGGGGTCAGTATGCCGCATGAACGTGGGAACCATAGGACAAACTCGTACTGATATGTGAGGATTAGTAAACAAGATACATTCAAAAACCAAACAGAGACTCTAATCTGCACCATAGAAAACACGCACGTCCCATCGATTGAAGCTGAGAGGAAGTAGAAGGAAAAGGGACGTGCACCGCTTGTACTTTTTTCACCGTCTTAGGCGTGTTTGTTTCCCGTAGTGTGCACGCTGGGGAGAATGGGATTAACAGGGATAGCAATGGGGAAAGGGCTGAGGGCTAGAAGTGGTGGCAGCGGCGTCACAACAGTCTCTCCTTCCCTACCTTTTCTCCCTGATCCGCAAGAAATCCACCGCCGTGGAGGTCCGTAGAGCTAGTGATGAGAGGATCTGAACGCTGGAGGGACGCGGCGACGGCGGGGCACTGTCTCTTGTTCACCCCCCTTTCCCAGTAGCGAGCACACTGATAGCAAAGAAAGCGCCGCAGGCACCACCGCTGCCTGTGGCAGGAGTCCGCCCAAATCAGAGGCGAGCTGCGCCTCGGAGCCCCGCACTGATCGCAACCGTCCAATTAGGATCGGAAATTAGGCTGCATCAGTGAATGAGATGTCGTCCAGGTCAGTCTTCGGAGCGGCAGCCCGCTAACGTTGGGCCGGCGGGGACGCGCGGGTGGGATGATGGGCGATCACGAGCGTTGAAGAATTAATCTAACGGTTCAAAGCGTTAAATCGCTGTGTAGAGCCCTAGGTGGCCGCGTTATACTGTTTCTCAATAACATTCGGTTTATTCCTATAATATACATGCAGTAGAAGCCTTTCTTACTGTGATAATAGTAAAAAAATGACGAATAGTCCGGATAGCGAAATTTCTCCCTCATATATGCTCTAGATTTGAGAGAGGCCGGACTGTCCAAATGATTGAATTTTGTGGAGCATATTGGGCGTCCATTTGATTTCCGAACATATGAGGGAGGAATGATTTTCGACATTTAAGATGAACTTAATCATTATTTGTTTAGTTTGTTTTTATATATGTATTATAGTCCGTAGCAACGTACGGCGTTCTTCTTTTTGAGAGCAAAGCAAAGCTTTATTACTTAACTGAGCTTAGGCATATCGCCTATTACAGAGGCGCCCACATGGGCAGGTATATTCGAGTCCCATTCCATGTACTGGTTGGGATCACAACTACGTCCAATTGTGGCAAGCTCGTGAGCTACAGAATTCGCCGTGCGTCTACACACGGTGATTACAACCTTAGCAAACCAAAGCTTGAGCTGGTACTTCGTGTCCTCAATGACAGATGCGTAGGCAGAGGAATCCACTCTTTGCAAGTCCAAGGCCTCAGCTAGGAGTTGGGAGTCCGTCTCCAGTTTGAGCCGAACGATGCCGAGATCCGCTGCCATGGTGACCGCATGTGACATGGCATAAATCTCCGCGGCGAAGGCATCCGTGACGTGATCCTGCCTGCCAGCCCTGGCGCACACCAGCCGACCATCCTTCGTTCTCACTGCCGCGCCCCAGCCAGCATGGAATTCTCCCGGCACAAACGATCCGTCGACGTTGATCTTGTACTCTGCATTCACTGGGGGCCGCCACTTGTCCGGCTGCGACTTCACCGCAGGCTGTCGGAAGATTTCCCAGTACTCGAGTACATTGGCCCTCGTTTGCCTCGCAAGCATCTCCGCTGTGATTGGCATCTGTCCCTTACGCAGCTTGTTACGATTGGCCCACCACAGCCACCAGAAGGTGAGGATATGGAGGCACTTTTTCTCCTCCAACCCCCACAAGAATTCGAGCATTGCATGCACGGACCCTATTCTCTCCAGCTGCGCACGTTCTCCCTCGAGTGATAGCTCCCGCCACACGCACTTCACCGATTTGCACTTGATGAACAGATGTGCTCCGTCCTTAGCCGCCCGCGCACAAAAGAGACATTTAGTGTCCGTGATCGGGATCCCTCTGCGAGCCACATTGGTACGAAGAGCTAGGGATTCGTGTTTCAACCTCCAAGTGAACATTTGGATATTTCGAGGACACGGCAACTTCCAAATCCTTTTCCACGAATCGTCCCGGATCTCATTCAAGTTCCCCGGGTTGGTTGAGCTCCCACCTACATCTCCGTTCTCTCTCGTTCGCTCAAGCTGAGCCTGCAGCTTGTAGGCACTCTTAACGGAGTGTAATCCCCTTGTGTCATAATGCCAGGCGATAAAGTCTTGGACACCTTCCCTTAGCGGAATCTGCATAATCTGATTTGCATCCTCACTCCAGAAAGTGTCCCTTACGAGCTGCTCATCCCAGTTGCCGGTGACCGGGTCAATAAGATCGCTGACCCACTCCAGAAGGCATTGTCCACGCGGTGTAATCACACTACGAGACCCTGGACGCGGTAACCACGGGTCGCTCCATATTCTAACCCCGGTTCCATCACCTATTCTCCATATATATCCCTCCCGAAAGAGGTCAAGACCATGCAGCAAGCTCCTCCAAGAGTATGAAATGCCGTCGACAGGCCTTGCATCGATAAGAGACCCGGTCGGGAAGTAACGGGCTTTCAGAATTTGTGCACAAAGGGAATCTGGTGATTGAATGAGCCTCCAAACCTGCCTCGACAACATGGCCAGATTGAATCCATGCATATCGCGGAATCCGAGACCCCCCTGCGCCTTGGGTAAGATGAGCTTCTTCCAACTTATCCAGTGGGTGGTGTTCTCCTTGTCTTGCTGGCTCCACCAGTAATTGCCAATGATAGAACTGAGCTCCTCGCAAAATGACTTAGTGAGGTAAAAGCACGACATAGCAAAAGTTGGAATGGCCTGTGCTACTGTGGTGACTAGGGCTTCCTTTCCTGGTTTTGCTATTAACTTCTCTTTCCACCCATACACTCTGCCCGCCATGGCCCCTTTAACGAAAGCGAATGCCTTCTTCTTGGACTTACCTACATGCACCGGCAGCCCCAAATACCTATCATTCCAATTTTCACTTTGAATCCGGAGGGCGTCCTTCACAACAGTTCTGGCCTCTTCTCCGGTGTTCGGGCTGAACATAACTGCCGATTTCTCCAAATTAATACACTGTCCGGAGCAGTTCTCATAGAGATCCAAGATATCTCTCAGTGATTGGGCTTCGTTATGTTTGGCCTTGAGAAGCAGCATAGAATCATCGGCGAACAGTAAATGGGAGACGACCGGTGAAGTCCGGCATAGTTTAACTCCGCTCACTGTTCCTGCAGCCTCGGCGTCATGGAGCAGCGATGAAAGCCCTTCCGCGCAAATAACGGACAAATATGGTGATATTGGGTCACCTTGTCGAAAACCTCGAGATGGGGAGAACTGGGCCGTTAAACTACCATTGATTCTGATCTGGTATTTGACAGTACTGACACAATTCATGACTAGGCCGATCCAGCGCGATCCAAATCCCAGCTTTACCGGCATGGCTCTCAAGAAATTCCACTCGACACGGTCATAGGCTTTACTCATGTCCGCCTTCACAGCAACAATCCCATCCTTTCCTGTCCTCTTGTTCATCAGGAAGTGTGACAACTCATATGCAATGAGAACGTTATCTGTAATCAGCCTCCCTGGCACAAAGGCACTTTGGTTGTCCGAAATAATTTCTGGGAGTACCAACTTGAGTCGGTTCGAGATGACCTTAGACACCAATTTGTAAACCACATTACACAAGCTGATTGGCCTCAGGTCTTTGATTCTGCTCGGGGACTTAACTTTGGGTATTAAGACAACGACAATGTCATTCCATCCCTCTGGCATGGCCCCACCGTTGAGGACCGCAAGCACTTCCTCAATCACTTTCTCCCCCATGAAATGCCAGTGTTTCTTGTACACAATAGAGGGTATCCCATCCGGTCCAGGTGCCTTAAGGTCTCCTATATGATCCAGAGCCGCTTTCACCTCCTCCCTTGTCACCTCCGCCTCCAGAATAGCTCTCATAGCACTAGTTACACGGGGTTGAACTTTCTCGATTAATTCCGCCGTTCTACTCCCTTGGGACGAGGTAAAAAGATCCTGAAAATAAGAACAAACATAATCGTTAAGATCCCCTCCCTCCTTCACCTCCGTACCATCCTCCCTTCTCAACTTCTTCACCCTGTTTGCTTTCCTCCTCGCGGATGCCACAGCCATAAAGTAGCGCGTACTTCTTGCCATCCTTCAACCAAGATACATGAGATCTCTGTCTTGCTTTGATATTCCTCCTCTCTTCCAACTTTTCTACTTGACGACGCAATTTAGCTTCCTCCCGAACTTTCGCCTCACTCACAGGAGCTCGCATAGTCGTTTCAAGATCACGACGAGCCTGCTTCAGCCGCTCCTCCAACTCTCCTACCACCTCCTTTCCCCACTTCGTCATTCTTCTTGCGACATTCCTTAAGCCAGTCGAGACACCCCCGTGTTCCTCCATGCATCCCTCCTCCCAGGCCGCCTGCACTTGTTCACTACACCCATCCTCCTTAAGCCACCATGCCTCAAACCGAAAGCCTCGATCGCCCCCGGGCCCCCTTCTGTTTTCTCCTTGGGTGCACACAATAACCGGCCTGTGATCCGAGTGACGGGGAGGGCCATTGAGTACCGTGAACTCAGGGAACCAATTACACCAACGATCATTAGCTGCTGCTCTGTCAAGCCTCTCACAGATATAAGCATCTACCTCTCGGCTATGGTTTCTCCAGGTAAACTTATCACCCTCATAGCCGAGATCAGAGAGCCCACAGGATTCCAGTGCTTGCCTGAAATTGTCCATGAGTCGATGCGGCCGGACGGCCCCTCCGACCTTCTCATCAAGAGACAAAATCTCATTAAAATCACCCAAACATAACCATGGTCGATCTTGCTGATGTTGTTGTCCTAAGAGCCGCATCATCCGCCAAGTTTCACC
The DNA here is from genome assembly GCF_018294505.1 of Triticum aestivum. NCBI lineage: Eukaryota > Viridiplantae > Streptophyta > Magnoliopsida > Poales > Poaceae > Triticum > Triticum aestivum. The sequence continues at coordinate 591,495,749 of NC_057809.1, read as the reverse complement.
CTTCCGTTCAGAAACAGATTCGCCGTACACCCCGGTGAATCTCCAGATTCTGCCATCTCCCTCAGTTACATCCACGTCAATATGTCTCCGTCCAAATGATCTCAGCTTCACATCCACCTCACGCCTCCAAAAGAGCGCCACCCCCCTACTCCTCCCCTCCGAGCTCCATGCTAACATATGTGCCATACCTAACATCCACCTAAACTTCTCCAACTCCTCCACTGTCATCTTTGTTTCAGCCAGAAAAAGAACGTCGGGCTCCTCCACCCTCCCCATCTCAAGGAGGCTTCGAACTGCCGGGCCATTGCCCAAACCCCGGCAGTTCCATCCGATGATTTTCATTGTGCTCGGCGGGGCTGCGTGGACAGCCCGGCCGCTTCTGTTCCAGTAGTCACCTCCTCCTGACTAGAAACCGTCTCACCCACCACAGTATCCTCCTCCATCCTCCTCTCCTTCCTTCCTTCCTCCATACCCTCCGCATCCACCCTCTCCCTCTTTGACCCTACTATCCCCTCCCACTCCCTGTTGCACTCCACCCTCGGTTTATCCCTCCCCTTCTTCTTGAAACGCTTCCCCCCGGACTCTTGCTCAGACCGTCCTGGCCCTTAGATTCTTTGCCTGAACCCTGCTGGATCACTCCGGACGGAGTGTTTTGTTTGTTCTCCCCCGTGGCATTAAATAGCATCTCAACCTTGTTGCCAGCTTCCATAGTATCAACAATGTCCCTCTTCTGGCCTACCACATCCTCAGGCCTCTGTATTTTTTCCGCCCCCAGGTCCAACTTCCTCGGTTCACCAGTCATGATGGGAGCAGTGAGCTGTTTGACTGGGTTATTGACCTCCACCCCTACCTCATTCTTCCTTCATCCTTCTTCACTGGACCTGGAGTCGTTCTTCCTCCAGCTCAGGCTGTCGCTTCCGCTCCCCGACCGCCCTCCAGAACGGCTGTAGCCATAGCTTCTGGCTCATCCTCCACTCCTAGCCCCACTCCTCCACCCCACTCCTTCCGAAGCACCTCTCCTATGGCCCAGTTCAGCCTTGATCCATTTACCATACTGTTGTTTCTCCCCCTTCGCTACCTTGATCGAACAGTCTTTGTCACCATGCCCTATGATACCGCAAGTATAACAAAAGTCTGGGAGGAACTCATACTCAAACCTACACCATCCTCTGTCAGCCTCCTCCTCTTCCTCTCCATTACTATCTCCTACCCCCCGCTTCCCTTTATCTTTCTCCTCCTCATCCTCCAGCGTGAATCCCCGCATAAGCGGTTTGTCAATACGCATCCGAATCTTGGTCCTCAAAAATCTCCCAAAGGCGCTTCCATCTGCACTTGTGTCAGCTTCAACAAACTCACCAATGAGGTTTCCTATATCCTCTGCTGAATCACCATTCATCATGCCAAGAGGAAGGTTGTAAACCCTAACCCATATTGGGATGTTATTGAACTGATAATCCTCCGGTCTCTTCATTGGCACATACTCCTCCACCACCACCAACTCTTTGTCAAACATCCACGGCCCATCTTCGAGCGCCTTCCTCTTCCCCGATTCATGGAAGAACGTGAACATGAACTGATTCACTCCTATCTCCTTGCAATCAATCCCCTTGATCGGGCACCAGACTTTGCCTAAGGTAAGACAGATGGCATCTGGGTGGGCTAGCTTCTCCGACATGACCTTGCCTACCGCCTGTATCAACCACTCCTTCCCCTTACCTTGCATCGCGCATCTGATCTTCACTCCCTTCTTCTCCTCTTCCGACAACTTCAAACCCCGCAACATACCGGCGACTCCGTCCATTGTTCAATCCCTCTTCCTTCTTTCCCCACGTCCTCCAACCTAGGGTTCCTGGTGGTGAACGACCCTAGGCCCTAGGGAGACGCACCGCGCTTCGCTAACGGGGAAAGAAGCCGATCCTGGGCGGCGAGATGGAGGAACCCTAGAACACCAGAGACTAGGTCGCCATCGCCTCCCGATCGCCTCCGCAATCTCCGGACCAGACCGCGAACCGTCACCAATCGGGACTGACCTTACTTATATTTTTGCTTTATGAGCGTTATTTGCAAGGCAACCTTCACCTCTGCTTCAAATTTGAAGGCATACCGGTAGGTGAGAGGGTCATCCCCAGCCGTCCATCCGGAGCTGGAGTTTGCATCCCAGCCGTCGATTCGCGATAGAGGCGACGCCGCACCAGCGAGCGCGTCCTCTGGCTGGCTGGCCACCACGCACCCCACCACCCCCTCCCCCGGGTCTAAAAATATCCAGAGCCTTCCCCCATCCCACCCACCATCCCAATCCGACCAAACCCTAGGAAATCTGCCGGCCATGGCGATGTCGGATCTCGCGGCCGCGGTGATCTCCAAGGCCAACGGCGGCGTGGACGGCGAGGAGCCGGTGGAGATCCGGGAGGTGTGGGCGGACAACCTGGAGGCGGAGTTCGCGCTGATCCGCGACGTCGTCGACGAGTTCCCCTTCGTCGCCATGGACACCGAATTCCCGGGCATCGTCTGCCGCCCCGTCGGCGCCTTCCGCTCCCCGGCCGACTACAACTACGCCACCCTCAAGGCCAACGTCGACATGCTGCACCTCATCCAGCTGGGGCTCACCTTCTCGGGCCCCACGGGCGAGCTCCCTGCCCTCGGCGCCGGACGCCGCCGATGCGTCTGGCAGTTCAACTTCCGGGAGTTCGACGACGAGCGCGACATCTTCGCCACCGACTCCATCGAGCTGCTCCGCCACAGCGGCATCGACTTCCGCCGCAACGCCGAGCGAGGCGTCGACGCCCGCCGATTTGCGGAGCTGCTCATGTCCTCGGGCGTTGTGCTCAATGACGCCGTCTACTGGGTGACCTTCCACGCGGGATACGACTTCGGCTACCTGCTCAAAATCCTCACCTGTAACAGCCTCCCAGACACACAGGCTGGGTTCTTCAAGCTGATGAAGATATATTTCCCCACCGTCTATGACATCAAGCATCTCATGAAGTTCTGCAACAGCCTGCACGGCGGGCTGAACAAGCTCGCCGAGTTGCTCGATGTGGAGCGTGTTGGAGAGTCACATCAGGCCGGGTCCGATAGCCTGGTCACGTCTTGTGCGTTCTGGAAACTCAAGGATTCCTTCTTTGCTGGATCAACCGAGAAATATGCAGGCGTGCTGTATGGGCTCAACGCAGAGAATGGTGTCAGTGCACATTGATGGATGATGCTCCCTTCGAATAGCTCTGTGAATGGGTTGATTTAGGACAGAAAGAGGTGGCGAGTGAGCTAGCAGGCAAAATGATGCCAACTTTGTAGGTTGAGCTTGTCTCACTCAATTAGTCAATTCCATTTTGTTGGATGTAATTTGAACGTAGTGTTTTTCAGTTGTTTCCATTGAACTAGTGTTTTCTGCTTATGCTGTTAGCTTTCTCTTGCATATTACTTAAATAGAAAAGTATCACCTCTATATCTCCTGTTTGACCAATAACTTCAGTCCAGTTCAATATGGCAAAAAGACTATTTTGTCATTGATATGTTTAAAACCTATATGTAGGTAATAGTACATCTAAGTTTTCAGAGACATACACTATATAACACTACAAGAGAAAATGCCACCATCCGTGTTCTGATGTTCACATGTATATTCCTCAAGGCTAATATTTTAATTACCCAGTCAATATGCAAGTAGTAACCACTGTCCTTCTGGAGAATGCCATCACATAATTTGCAATGAGAATAAGTGTTAATCTCCATTTAGATCTCAGTGATTATTATGCAAAGTATTTTCTGATGCTGTCAGTAAGATAGCATGACTTGGTACCCATAATAGCAATTTGTAGATATGTTCACTTGATTGAAAAATGTGTTGTTGATGGATTTTTTTTTTGGCTAAAGTGTTCTGTTATCTACTCACGAGTTCTCTAATATCTACTTCCTGCCTTGTGCTGGCCGATCAATTTCATGCGTGAGTTCCTGCATTTTTTTACTACGCTGTTATTGCTAAAATATTTCAAATTTGTTCATACTGTTATTTTTGTTTATTTGTAGCATGTACGGATTATGCACAGGAGTTAAAGTCCCAGTAATTTAATTCATCCTGGACATGTTTTTTCATGATGCGATGCTGATCAGAACAAGTATATCTGTCTTAAGATAATAAGCTATTGCTGTTGATGCTAATTACCTTAATCTCCTGTGAGACTTGGATTTGGTATCTACTCCAAACTACATTCAAGAGATATGCATTAGATTTATTTACTTTCTTTGCCAACAACCGACTAAGTAGGGGAGTTCTCATCGCAAGTTACATCCTTCGACACATTCTCCTGCTTTGAAACCTCTACTATTAGACTGTTGATTGCTTTGGTGCTAACACACTCTTCTCCTTACTGAGTTATCTTCGAATGTTGAAGTGTGTCTTTTGGAGGTAGACGGCAGGACTGGTGGCTTTGCATAATTGAGGGGTATAGTTGCCAGTGTGGCTGTTTGCATCCAGTCAAAGAAAAAATGGAGACAGTATCTACATTTAGCAATTACATCTCCATTTACCCTTTTACACCTATAATTCACTTACATGCTTACTTTTGCAGCTCTTCCTTATTGGTGCAGGTTCTAGCAGATGATCTCCTGGAAGAAAACTAAGCTTAGCTCAAATCAGTTCCATCCAAACTTTATATATTGTTAAGGTTAGATCATCTATCCTAATTCGCTTCAACTTGTTTTATCATTATGAGCATACTTGGTTTAATTTTTTCTGTGAAGGATCTTTACTTTGTTGGTTCATTAAGAGAGCTTTGTCGGTTCATTAATACAGCTAGTCTAACTGAACTCTGTAAGGGGACCCTACAAAGTACAGACCGCCGAATCTTGACAAGGTTGATTAGCGAGAATTTTTGCAAAATTAATCTTCCATGTTCTTCATGATGGTGCCTGTGCACATTGATGATGATGCTCTCTTTGAATTATAACTCTGTGAACGGATTAATTTAGGACAGAAAGAGGTGACAACTGAGCTAGCGGGCGAAATGATTGACAAGTTAAGGCCTTCTTTGGTTCATAGGGTAGAAAAATCGTAGGAATAGGAAAGTCATAGGAAATGAGATGACATGTATCTCAAATCCTATGAGTAGGAATAGGAAAGGAGATGCCCTTTGATTCACATCATAGGATTTTTTCCATTGAGTCTAGGCTAATGTTTATTTTCCTATGAAATGTGGAGGATAGGAAGAATTCCTTCATAGGAATAGGATTCCATTCCTACAAACCAAAGGGCTCTAAAGGAATTTTTCCTATAGAAATCCTATCCTATGAAATTCCTACAAGATTCCTCTAAACCAAAGGAGACCTAAGTAGGTTGAGCTTGTCTCACTCAATTCCATTTTTTGGATGTAATTTGAATGTAGTATTTTTTTCAGTTATTCTTGTTGAACTAGAGTTTTCTACTTGTGGTGTTTAGCTCTCTCTGCACATTAATTAAATAGGAAAATATCGCCTTCATATCTCAGACAAGGACTCCTCTGTTTGAAAGATAACTTCAACACCTTTAGTCCAATTCAATGTGGCAAAAAGTGCCGATTTTTTGCTCTTTTGTCATCGATATGTTAAGAACCACTCTTGCTGCATCAGTAGACTGGGGTGAAAGTACATCTATCTAAGGTTTCAGAAACGTGCACTTTACAACATTACAAGAGAAAACTTCACCCTCCTTGTTCTGATTTTGAGGGAATGTTCTGATGTTAACGAGGATATTCCTCAAGGCCAATCTTTAATTTACCCAGCCAATATGAAAGTAAATATAGCACTGTCCTGAAGAACGCTATCACATAATTTAGAATGAGAATGAATGTATCTTATGATTCCAATCACACCATCTTTAGCTATTTATTATTTGGTTTCCATTGAGATCTCAGTTATTATTATGCAAAATGATTTCTAATATTTTCTACAAGATAACATGATTTGGTATCCGTAATAGTAGCTCATAAATATCACCACTTGATAGAAAAATGTATTGTTTATGGATTATTTTTTGGCTAAACTGTTCTGTTACTCGGTAGTTCTAGTATCTATTTTCTCTCTGGTGCTGGCCAATCAATTTCATGTGGGAATTGCTGTAATTTTTTTCCTACATGTGATTTCAGTTAGAGATATTTCTTGTTGATACTGCACACAATATTTCAAATTCATTCATACTGTTATAGTGTTATATAGTTCATATGTTCAAGTACAGATCATGCACAGAACTTGAAGTCCCAGCAATTTAATTTCATCCTGGACATGTTTTTTCATGATTCGGATCAGTATAAGTAGATCTGCCTTCTGCTATTTCTGCTGATGCTAATTACTCCCTTCATTTCTGTATACAAGGCCACTTCATATTTTTATGTCTAACTTTGACCATTAATTTCACCAACAAAAAGTGAGTTATGTGCCACAAAAAGTATTGTCATTGGATGCACATTTCAAAGAACTTTCCGATGATATATTGTTTATGACATATAACCCATATTTTGTTGACCAAAACTATAAGTCAAAGTTTGACACGAAAAACGAAGTGGCCTTGTATAAAGAAATGGAGGGAGTAACTTACTCTCCTGCAACACTTGGATTTGGTATTTACTTATCCAAACTATATTCAAGAGATATGCATTGGGTTCATCACTTCATTTACATTTTTGTCAACAACTGAACAAGCAGGAGTTCTCATCACAAGCTGCATCCTTTGACACATTTTTCTGCTTTGAAACCTATATGACTGTTGCTGATTGCTTTGGTGCTAACAGCATCTTCTCATTTGGTTATAGTCCATTGCTTAAATGTGTCTTTTGGAGATAAAAAATGGTAGGATTGATGGCTTTACATAATTAAGAGGTGTAATTTGCCAGTGTTGTTGTTTGCATCCAGTAAAAAAAATGGAGACAGTTTCTTCTCTATTCTACATTTAGCAATTAAATCTCCATTTAAATGGAAGAAAGCTAGGTTTGGCTGGAATCATTTTGCATCCATGCTTTAAATATCGTGAAGGGTTAGACCATCTTTCCTAATTCGCTTCAACTTGTTATATTCATTGTGAGCATAGTTTGGTTTATTTTCTTTTCCCGAAGGGTCTTTACTTCGTCAGTTGATTAAGAGAGCTAGTCTAACAGAATTCTGTAAAGTGACCTTATCAGGTACAAATCACTAAAGCCTGATAAGTTTGGGTAGCAAGAGATTCACAATATAATCTTCCATGTTTTGCAGGTATGCCCGACACGTACTTGTCTAGCATGTCATTCTTGAAGCGGGTGCAGTTCTGGCGTTATACTTATTTTGCCAATCTGTGCATATTTTTTACTGAGGGAGGCTACATTGTGTTAGTGTATCAAAATGAACCCCTCCATGTCATCGTTATCACCAAGGTGCCAGCAGCAACCATCTCCAACAACGAGGTGATTGCTTTTTCAACTGTGTAATGCTTGTGAAGTAGCAATGTATGTAGTGTGGTTTTCTAAGGATGGCTGGAAGACATTTCTATTACTGATCTCTACATAGATATCTCTATCCAGCAAGCGGAAACATGTCTGGTTTAACTTTCTAGCCATCTTTTGCCAGTCATGATTGGATTGACAAAATATTTTCTAAGGATGACTGGAAGACATTTCTATTACTGATCTTTACATAGATATCTCTATCCAGCAAGCGGAAACATGTCTGGTTTAACTTTCTAGCCGTCTTTTGCCAGTCATGATTGCATCGACAAAATATTGTCCAATTCCCATTCCATCCAACCTCCGATTCCCATTTCGTCCCTTTGCTGATTCCTCATGATGGCACGAGAGAGCGTGACCTATGGGTCAGTCGCACCAGATGATAATGATGGTCGCCGTAGCTAGTCCACCTGTTGCAGGTTGTGATCCTGGTGGTCCATCGGTAGTTCCTGGTGTCTTCTATGCCTATGCCTATCAAATTCGTATCCCTACTGCACAGAGACACAACAAATAATTCATAAAATGGAACTGCATAATTCCAAGCCCCCAAGGTAGACAAGTAAAATGAGAAATATACTAGTACTACTCATCCTTTCCTTGCGTCTTGCTCCTTATAAAGGCTTGGGTAGTAGGCAGTGACATGAAGTCTTTCATCATCCGGTAGGTCAATAGATAAGAATCCATCGGTTATGAGCTTGGTCCTCTGGTAGGTTAGGGCTACAACAGCTTTATCATTCCCTCGAACAAGATGAATTTGCTCATGTCGTTGTTTGCGTTTAATCAAAGAAAATTGAAGGGGACAACATCTTCTCAATTGTACATTTAGCCCTTTTCACATGACTCATTTACATGCTCTGGGCTTTTGGCACATGATCTATTGCGTGAAAGAATTAAGCTTAGCTTAATCAGTTTGCTTTTAAGCTTTAGGTATCAATAAAGGACAGACCCAGTGCATAGAAGCTCCCACACAAGGTGGGGTCTGGGGAGGGATTAAGCTTTAGATATCAATATTAGACCATTTTTCCTAATACACTTCCACTCGTTGTATTAATTGTGAGCATAGTTGGTTTAATTTTTTAATAGGTTTGTCCTTTGTCAGTTTATAAACGAGCTAGTATAATAGAAGTCTGTAAAGAGAGCTTACAAAGTTCATAAGTATATATGTCCTGAGCTATTGCTTCTGATGCTAATAAACTTAATAACTGAATAAGTAGGAGAGTTTTCTCACTGCAATTTACATCCTTTGCTGCGAAATCTAAACAGGTTCAGCGCAATGTTATTGCTTCTGCATCCTACTAGTCATTTTGATTTGCAACCTAGTAGAATATTAGACGGTTGATTGCTTTGGTACTTACAGGCTCTTATTATGGCCGGGTTATGGCCAGTTGCTTTAATGTATCTTTTGGAGATAAAATGACAGATCATTCAGCACTGATGGCTTTTCATAATTAAAGGTAATGGAGGGCTGTAATTTGCCTGCGTTGTTGCGTTCATTCAAAGAAAAATGTGAGGCAGTATATTCTCGATTCTTCATTAAGCCCCTTCCCTTATTCATTTACATGTTCTAGCAGACATGACAATCTCATGGAGAGAACTAGGCTTAGCTCACATCAGTTTGCATCCAAGCTTTGGATATATCAAGGTTAGACCATCTTTCTGTTCCATTCAACTTGATATGAGCATAGTTGCTTTAATTTTTGAATCGTCTGTCCTTTTTTATTTGTTTATTAAGAGAGCCAGGCTGATAGAAGTATGTAAAGAAAGCTTAGAAAGAACAGATCAATGAAGCCAGAAACTTTACAAAATAATCGTCCATGTTTATGCAGGCTTGCTTGGCACTGTACTTGTCTAGCGGGTCATTCTCAATAAAAAAAGTGGGTGCAACTTTGGTGCTCTACTCATCTTGCCAAGTTGTGCGCATGATTTCACTTACAATGCAGTTTCATTGGTTCAACAGGACCATCATTGCATTACTCTGACCGTGGCAATGCTCATCGCCAGCAGTAAGGCCTACCATCTGTAGCGACAGCTTGGTTTTCAACATGTGTAACACTTGTGCAGTTGTAAGATGTGTAGTGTGAATGCTAAGGATGACGTTTCTGCGACTGATATTTATGTAAGATGTGCGAAATCTCTAATCCTTGCATAGTATTGTATCAGAAATTATGATTTGGCAAAGTTCAGCAATCCACAGTTGCTAGCACCATTTTCTGTCGATTGTAGGTCGAAGGACCGTTCAAAGCCATTTATTTTGAGTGGAATTCCAAGCCATTGTGATGATCAGCTTTTTGTCAGGTTAGATGCATCCTTCTGACATTGTCGTCCTCGGCATCAGTGCTGTGAATCTGTCTCCTCTGATTCACGTTCCATACTAGGAACAAAGAGTAATACCCGATTGATGCTTCCTAGATGGCATGAGAGCATGGCATATGAGATTATGAGAGCCCTGCAGCCAGAAAGCAAATACCACATCTATGCTATGAGAGCATCCTGGCCAAGAAAGAAAATCCCGCCTCGATGCTTTCTAAAGATGGCATGAGAGCGTAGCATATGAGGCAAGCAGAGCAGTAGAGATTGAGGGAGAGTAGCTTATGTGGTGGAGTAAGAATGAGAGGCACGGCGCCTAGCTGAGCAGGAGCGTGCATGTTGTGATTCCACAAATGCATAGATAATTCCTAATGCCTTCCATGCCCATTCCTAATCATATACCTAGTGTGTAGAGACTCAAAATTACCATATGGCCATTAGAATACTTAGGGATGCGAAGTAAAAATGAGAAATAGACTACTCTTTTTCTTAGAGATGCTCGGCTTCTTATGGAAGACTTGGTGCTAGACAGTGACATGTAGTCATTACTCCTTCGGTAGGTCAATAGCTAATAATTCCTTGATTATGTTCTTGCTCCTTGGGTAGGTCAGCGGATATGAAACCTGTATCAATTATTTAACCTAACAATGAATTTTCTTTGAAATTTTTTACTTGAAAAGGAAGGTTTGTATTGCTCTTTTTACCTTTTAGCAAGATCAAAACGATCCACCTAGTCAACATAGTTCATTGTTAAAAAGTTCACAAAAATAAATACAAATGGCTGTCATTTCGTCCCCAAAGAGAAAAGAAAATGTCCTAAGTAGAGCCAACATCCTCTAGTTTCATCTATTCCAGAGAAATTGAAGATGAATAACTATAGCAGCTGGAGACAAGAAGTCTTAAAGGAAGAAAATATGTCTCATACATCACCGAGGCTATAAGAGCCACGCCACATCATCCGACTCTTCCAAAAGTATGAAGACCTGCGAAATTCTTAGATTTGTCTCTTTACTAGCCACAATGGAGATCTGCCACAATAACATAGCCGTAATTTTTGCTACTACTCATAACAAAGGTAGACATTCACTGTGCTTGAAACCTTATCTAAAGAGCAATGCACTATTGCCAGTCTAATTTGCAGTTCTAATTTTGTCCTTAGGTTGTGAGCTGAATTGTTGCTTAATATCACCTTCGAAGCTTTGTCAGGGACCCTTCTGTTTGAATGCTAACATTAGCACTGGGTCAATGCTGTATCGTCAGGGCAAAAAGTTTTTTTTGCTCTTTTGTCATCGGTATGCTTAGAACGTATATGTGATTTTTTCCCCATACGTTCCAAAATTTGGACAAGGTTCCACTATCATAGAGATAACGAGACAACAAACAAAAAAAAGCGTCCAAAGCGCAACAAAAGAAAAACGAGGAACATAACCTATATGTGATGGCACCTGAGCATCGAGAATTGAACACTGTAACAATAAAGGAGAATGAACCTCCTAAAAGCTGCTCTTTTTTACTTAGGTTGTCAATAAAAGAGTAGCTGACGCGGTAGAGTAGGAGGGAGAGACATGCCGACTAGTTGTAGAAAAGTTTGAGGGGTAGTGGCTCATATCATGGAGTAGGAGGGAGAGGCACGATGGCTGGCTTACCCCAAGAGTGCATATTGTGATTCCACTGATTCATCGACAATTCCTAGTGCCTTCCATGCTGATTCCTAGCCATATACCTAGTGTGTAGAGGCACAAAAGCGTCGTATATAGTCATTAGAAGACTTAGGGATGCCCTTCTAGATATTTCAAAGATGGAGAAGTAAAATGAGAAGTAAGTTATTCCTCTTTTGCTTAGGGACGTCCTTAGACTTTGGTGCTAGACAATGATTGTAGTCCTTAGTCCTTCGGTAGGTCAATAGCTAATAATTCCTTGATCATGTGCTTGGTCCTTGGGAAGGTTAGTGGAAATGAAATCTTTATCAATTCTTTTACCAAACAATGAATTATGTTCGCTTTTTTCCTTGAAAAGGAAGGAAGATTTGTATCGCTCTTTTGACTTTGTAGCAAGATGTAGGATTGAAAGTAGGCCTAGAGGGGGGGGGTGATTAGACTACTTGACCAAATAAAAATCTAGCCTTTTCCCAATTTTAAGTCTTGGAGGATTTTAGCAACTTAGCACAAGTCAAGCAATCAACCTACACATGCAATTCTAAGAGTGTAGCAGCGGAAAGTAAAATATTGCATATGAAGGTAAAGGGAAGGGTTTGGAGAAGGCAAACGTAATGTAGACATAGAGATTTTTGGCGTGGTTTCGATAGGTGGTGCTATCATACATCCACATTGGTGGAGACTTCAACCCACGAAGGGTAACAGCTGCGCGAGTCCACAGAGGGCTCCACCCACGAAGGGTCCACAAAGAAGCAACCTTGTCTATCCCACCATGACCATCGCCCACGAAGGACTTGCCTCACTCGGGTAGATCTTCACGAAGTAGGCGATCTCCTTGCCCTTACAAACTCCTTGGTTCAACTCCACAATCTTGTCGGAGGCTCCCAAGTGACACATAACCAATCTAGGAGACACCACTCTCCAAAAGGTAATAGATTGTGTGTTGATGATGAACTCCTTGCTCTTGTGCTTCAAATGATAGTCTCCCCATCACTCAACTCTCTCTCACAGATTTGGCTATGGTGGAAAGATGATTTGAGTGGAAAGTAACTTGGGGAAGGCTAGAGATCAAGATTCTTGTGGTTGGATTGGAATGTCTTGATCTCAACACATGAGTAGGTGGTTCTCTCTTAGAAAATGAGTAGTGGAAGTGTAGGCAAGCTTTGATGGCTCCCTCTTGAATAGAGAAGGGGTGGAGGGGTATATATAGCCTCCACACAAAATCTAACCTTTACATGCATTTGACCCAACTCGGTCAGACCGAATAGGAGAACTCGGTGAGACCGATTCAGTTCAAAATGTGAACGTTAGGAATCTCGGTGGGACCGACATGATCAACTCGGTGGGACCGATGTGCTAGGGTTAGGGCAAAACATTGTCTTAGTGTGACCGATTGCATGAACTCGGTGAGACCGATTTCATCAACGAGCAAATAGAGTGTTGGTCAGGCAAACTCAGTGGGACTGATCGCTCATTTCGGTAAGACCGAAACGTTACGAAGGGAAACAGAGAGTTACATTGCCATCTCGATGAGACTGAGATCCCGGTCGGTGAGACCGAATTTACTAGGGTTTCTGGCAGTGGCTATGTCAAAAGAACTCGGTGGCGCCGGATAGATCAAATCGGTGGGGCCGAGTTTGACTTTAGGTTTTTGACATATTTGGAAATGAGAAAGTGGTTGGGGGCTTTGGAGCATATCACTACGCACTTTTGAGCAAGTAGACCATTAAGCAACACCTCATCCCATTTTAATAGTATTGGCTTTTCCTATGGATTCAATGTGATCTTGGATCACTAAAATAAAAATGAAGAGTCTTGAGCTTTTGCCAATCTTTATCCTTAGCATCTTGAGGGGTCCACATCTCTAATCCATGCCATGCCAATCATTGAACTTTCTGAAATATTTAACTTGAATGGATATTAGATCAATGAGCTATATGTTGTTATGAATTACCAAAACCACCCAGGGATTAGTTGCACTTTCACAAGATCAAGACATCCACGTTGCAAACATAGTTCACCGTTACAAAGTTCATGAAAATAAACACCAATGGATGCCATCCCATCCCCATAGAGAAGAAAAATGAGCTAAGTAGAGCCAACATTCTATAGTTTCATCGAACACTAGAGATATTGAAGGTCAATAACTATAGTACCCAGAGACAAGTCTTAAAAGAGAGAAAAAATATCTCATACATTACCGATGCATAAGAGCCACCTAATACAGCTCTTCCAAAAGTATGAAGCCTACAAAATTCTCATATTCGTCTCTTTTACTAGCCACCATGGAGATCTGCTACAATATCATAACCATCACCTGTGTTAAGAAATAATCATTTCTCGTAACCAAGGCAGAAATTCACTTTGCTCAAAACCGCAACTGTTAAGCAATGAACTCCTATTGGTATAACTTACAGTGCTAATTTATTTATCCTAGTGAGCTGAATTTTTGTTTAATATCACCTTCGAAGCTTTGACAAAGACCCTTATATTTGGACGCTATCAGTAGACTTGGAGCCCAATTCAATGTTCTATCGTCAAGGCAAAAAGGTGTTTTATTTTTTGTTCTTTTGTCATCAATATGTTTAGAATCTATATGTGACGGCACCTAAGCACTGAGCATTGTACACTATAACAATGAAAGAGAGAGCACCTCTAGAAGGTTTCTCTTTTACTTACGCTATCAATATAAAGGAAATGTGGCACTGGTCTTTCTAGAGGATGCATGACATTATGTAATTGGCAATGAGAAAAATCGTATCATTTCTCTCTTTGATAATAGGAATTGTCATACCCTTTGCTAACCAGGATTATGGTTCCAATCTCTGTTCATATATTAGGAAATGCAATGTGCTTTCTGATGTTGTTGTTGAGCTAACATGAATTTTGGAATCCATAATATTAGATCGTTGATTGCTTCGGTGTTAATGGGCTCTTCTCCTCATTTGGTTATGGCCAGCTTCTTAAATATGTCTTTTGTAGATATAAATGGTAGGACTGATGGCTTTGAATAATCAAGAAGGTTATTGAGCGATGTAATTTACCAGTGTTGTTGTTTGGATCCAGTCAAAAAATTGAGACAATATGCTCTTCGTTCTTCATTTAGCAATTAAATCTTCAATTATCAGACCCTTTTGACCTCATTCACTTACATGCTTACTTTGCAGCTGCCCCTTATTGATACAAGTTTAGGAGATGATCTCCTAGACTCCTCGAAGAAAAACTAGGCTAAGGTCTAATCAGTTTGCACCCAAGCCTTAAAATTGTGAAGGTTGGACCTTCTTTCCTAATCCGCTTCAACTAGTTATATTCATTGTGAGCATAGATTTATTTTGCGAGAGAAACTTTCAATCTATTCATCATCTATCAGGGGAGCATAGAGAAATTGAAGTAAAATAATAGTAACCTGGTTCGTGGACCACCTAGAGACCATAGCAAGCACTGGAGCAAGACGAAGACGTGCCATCATCATCGTCCTTCCCTCGATGGAGGCGGGCAAACCTTTATAGTAGACAGTCATGAAGTCATTGTGCTAAGACTCCATAGGACTAGCGTACCAGAACGTACAACAACCGTCGCCACTGAATAGAAGAGTAGACCAAAAGGATCAAACTCGTAGACACACGATCAAAGAATGGGTCCAAATAGATCCATTCAAGGCCAGCACCAACCGAATCACGAGAGATCGAGAGGAGACACACCTCCACACGCCCTCTGGCGACACTAGACACACCATCGGCTAGGGATCAAACATGAGAGACACAATTCCTATTAGGGGACATCGTTGCCGCCGTACCACCCCAACCGAGACGACGAGCCAAACTAGAACGAGAGCGAGGTCCCTTCTGCTGGCGGGGTGCCGGCATCCTCCGCACCCCATGGCCCAAACGCCATTAGGGGCAGGGCGGACCGGCTGCGGCGCAGATGGGAGGAGGGGGACCCTAGTGGCTAGGAGTTGCTTCTTAGGGAGGAAAACTAATCGTGTCTTCATGCAAGCATAGTTAATTTTCTTACTGAATGATCTTTACTTTGTCGGTTGATTAAGAGAGCTAGTTGAACCAAACTTGGTAAATTGGGCCTTATAAAGTACATATCACTGAAGCTTGACAAGTTTGGGTAGTCAGAATTTTGCAAGATATAATTTTCCCTGTTTTGCAGGTATGCGTGGCACAATACTTGTCTAACATGCCATTCATGAGGCGGGCATGTGTACTCCTCGCATTCTAGTCATCTTGTCGTGTTCTGCATGCTTTTATTTTTTTTTTACTGAAAGAGGATGTATTGTGTCAATGGATCAACATGACTCATTGCGTATTCGTCTCTGTTGCCAAGATACCAGCAACATTGGCTTGCAGCAACAAGGCCATCACTTTTTCAACTGTGCATGTTTGTAAAGTTATAAAACGGACTAACATTGGTATGATGAAATCGCTATGCCGAGAGGACGGGGCGTCGACCCGTTGGCTGGGCAACTGAGGTTGCTGCCAGTCCACCCGAGTTTGAGTCCTGGCACGGACGCGCGATGCTCACGGAGTTTCTCCTATAAAAAAAAGCCAATGAGGATTAGCCTTTGGGTTGATTTTTTTTTTTTTTGAAATCGCTATGCGAACAAACCGGTAAAGAAAGCTGGCAAATATAAAGGCTCCCCAGCCAACACCATAGACCTTTTTTTCGAACCGGATTTTCCTCTTTCCATTACTTTCATAACGGAAATACACTGTCTCAGGAACTGAAACTATCAGGACTAGAGAAAGAGTAAAAGCGAGTTCAGAGCAATAACAAGAAACCCACTATCTGCGCCCGTCATCAGGAACGGCAGATCATGGGGCGAAAACTTGAATGTCACCCAAATCTGCACTGCGAGCACCTAAACAGGTACCGCACATATTACATACGCCATCATCAGGCCCAGGCCACAACACCAACAGTTTTCAAAAGAAAAAGACTCCCAACATGAACCTAGAGCACTCAGATAGAAGACGATAAGCAAAAAACTTCTGTTGTCACCCAGCAGGATCTTCAAGGGCGTCGACTTTTCCTGGCAGCACAAGAACATGATGAGCGAGACCTGCAACATCTTCCTTTATCTCAGTTCCCATCGCGCCCGTCCATGGTTGGAGCCGGAGGACCACATAGCAGCATCATCTGCCATCATAGACCTATATTGCCTTATTTTACCAACCTTAGGTCTTCTTTGATTTATAGGATAGGAATATTATAGGAATATGAACTTCATAGAAAGTGAGATAACATGTATCTCAATTTTTATAAAGAAAAAGATGTCATTTAATGCATAGAAATTTTTCCACTAAGTCTAGACTAATATTTTTTCCTTTAAAATGTAAAGAATTGGACCTTGTCCTACATAAGAATAGAAATCCATTCCTACAAACCAAAGGGCTCCATAAGAATTTTTCCTATGAAATTCCTACAAGAACTACGAATAGCAAATCTGCCACCATCCCAATTCCACCCAGGTCTCCGACCCCCATTTCCTCCCAGCCAAACATGCAAATATCTCTATGCTGCATGCTCAAGACGCACGGTAGCATGGCTAGTGGTCCAGCTAGAGAACAAGGGATAGCAGTCAACACAGTCACCGACTGTATGTTGTGGTTCCAGTGATCCATCAGTAGGTGTTGGACTTCGTCCATGGATCGATCACATTAAAATATACGAACAAACAGACACATGTCCTGCCTTCTTCTTCTTCTTTTTATTTCCTTTCCAGATTTTCTCCACGATACAATATTGCACAGCCTTCTGTGTGGCTGCATGCACAGGGCCGTTGCAATCTGTTGGAGGCAGCCGCGTCGTGCGTGCGGCCGGAGCGTGCGGATCAAGCGGCAGAGTGTGGTGTGCATGCATGGAGCTAGTGCATGCATGTGCTAGTAATATTTTCCCATAGAGTATTTGCTTTGACTATTAAACAGACCTAGTCTAACAGAAGTTTAGTGGGGCCTAATAAAGCACTCCTTTCGTCTTAAAATAAGTGACTTAACTAATAGAAAGTTAGTAGTACGAAGTTGAGTCACTTGTTTTAGGACGGAGGAAGTATATTTCGCTGAAGCTTGACAAGTTTTGTTAGCCAGAAATTTTAAAGAAAAATCTTTGATCACTCTCGCCCTTGTTTCCAACCGTCACTACGGACAACTCTGGCACCATCCCTATTCCATCCCAGCCACTGACCGGTCACTCCATCCCGCGAAAACAAGCAAATATCACGGTGATGCCTCCTTGTGATGGCGCGTGAGCGTGCCGTAACGGCCCAGTCAAACCAAGAGAGGTTGAAAGTCAACACAGCCATAGAGTGCATGTTGTGATTCTAGTGATCAATGGGTAATTCTTGATGCCTTCTACGCCTATACCTATCAAATTCATATCCCTAGTTCGCGCAGACACAACGAATAATGCAGGGCATGGGACTGCACAATTTTCTTACAAACAATTGACTTGGTCCTTGGTAGGTTAGCGACTGCGAGCGATTTATGATTCTTGCAAACAAGATGAATTTGCTCTTATCGTTGTCTGCGTTCAATCAAAGATAAAAGACTATTTTTGTCCCTCAAAACTAGTCGCATGGTACATTTTCGTCCATCAAAATCAAATAGCTTACACCTTGAGCTCTCCAAACAGGACAAGTTTCACCCCTTGACCTAGTTAAAGCAGTTTCCATGCCGACTCAACATGGTTTTGACCAGAGCTGGCTAAATTGACATCCACCTCGTCATCTTCTTCATTATATCCCCACTCTCGTTGCAGTAGACATTTAATCGAGCACTTGGCGTGCAATGTCAGGCCACCGCCACCGTTGAGTGCTATCTCCTCGCAGTGCCACCGCAGGTGGCCCCCGAGTTGCTTGTCCTTGTCGACGCGCCACCGCTGTTCCATGATTTCCCTGGCGACGCCGGCGCTGAGCTCCAGGCCATGCCAGCTCAGCATCCGGAACGACACGAAGACCTGGCTGCGGGGAGGTACTCTGCTTCGTGCACGACGAGAGCCACGGCAGCCGCCGACGGCACGTCGTCGGAGATGCTTGTAGTCAACACTGGGGACACGCGCCGTACCGGCCTTCGCTTTAGGTGAACTGAGTTCGCGTGTACCACAGCCGTCCGTCGCCGTGGCACGCGTCGCGCACCGTCTCATTGGACAGCAAGCACGCGCCAGGAGCAGCTTGTTATCGGCGCCGGACGCGCAGAAGACGCGCCCCGTCGAACCGGCTTCGAGGACCAGTGCAGCACGAATGTGGGGGTCTCGCCAACGCACGCGCTGGCCGCTGGGGCAAGAGAGTGGCCGGCGCTCATGGAAACCGACGACGCGACGTTCCGGCGTTTCAGAGCTACTGCGCCGTTGTGGGCCGGCTCACGACGCGCCGCGCGCGTGGCCTGGGGACTCCGGGCTGGCATGGCGGAGCCGAGACGTGCAGTAGCAAAGTCGCCCCTGACGACCCGAGCGGCCGACGGGCGCGAGTCCCGGCTCAGCCTGGGCCACAACTCAGGCTCCTGAAGCAGCTGGGCCACGGCGGCATCGGCAGCGTGTACCTCGTCGAGCTACGGGGCACCGCGCGGAGTCGGACCTCGCAGAGACTGTTGGAATAGTTGTATTGAGATAGGACTAGTGTTTAAACTTGTAATTCTTTTCTATCTCTACTTCTGTCTATCTCCTCATGTACCGACCTTTTTCTGTATCAATCTCCTGATCGTCAGACTTGTAAGCCACTACATCCCCAATATAAATACAATTGCGGCCCGAGAAAAAGGTTTAACGCTTCCACAATATTTACATGGTAATCAGAGCATCTTCTTCCTAGATCGAGAAGAGATCGCATCTAGCGTTCCCCAAAACTTCGCCAAACCTCGCTATGACTTCGGCCTCCACCCAATCCAGCACCTTGAGTGCGCTCACCACCTCCCTCGCCTCCACATCCACCTTCGCCCCTTCATCCAGTAGTTCTCAGGCCATGTCCCTCGGAGCACCACCGCAGGAGAAGCTTACGAGGAACAATTTCCTCATGTGGAAAGCCATCGTGCTGCCACAAATCAAGGGCGCCCAGATGGCGCACCTGAAGGAAATATGCCCTAGAGGCAATAATAAAGTTATTATTTATTTTCTTATATCATGATAAATATTTATTATTCATGCTAGAATTGTATTAACCAGAAACATAATACATGTGTGAATACATAGACAAACAGAGTGTCACTAGTATGCCTCTACTTGACTAGCTCGTTAATCAAAGATGGTTATGTTTCCTAACCATAAACAAAGAGTTGTTATTTGATCAATGAGATCACATCATTAGGTGAATGATCTGATTGACATGACCCATTCCATTAGCTTAGCACACGATCGTTTAGTATGTTGCTATTGCTTTCTTCATAACTTATAGATGTTCCTATGACTATGAGATTATGCAACTCCCGTTTGCCGGAGGAACACTTTGTGTGCTACCAAACGTCACAACTTAAAAGGGTGATTATAAAGGTGCTCTACAGGTGTCTCCAAAGGTACATATTGGGTTGGCGTATTTCGAGATTAGGATTTGTCACTCCGATTGTCGAAGAGGTATCTCTGGGCCCTCTCGGTAATACACATCACATAAGCCTTGCAAGCATTGCAACTAATGAGTTAGTTGTGAGATGATGTATTACGGAACGAGTAAAGAGACTTTCCGGTAACGAGATTGAACTAGGTATGGGATACCGACGATCGAATCTCGGGCAAGTAACATACCGATGACAAAGGGAACAACGTATGTTGTTATGCGGTCTGATCGATAAAAGATCTCCGTAGAATATGTAGGAGCCAATATGAGCATCCAGGTTCCGCTATTGGTTATTGACAGGAGACGTGTCTCGGTCATGTCTACATTGTTTTCGAACCCGTAGGGTCCACACGCTTAAGGTTTCGATGACAGTTATATTATGAGTTTATGAGTTTTGATGTACCGAAGTTAGTTCGGAGTCCCGGATATGATCACGGACATGACGAGGAGTCTCGAAATGGTCGAGACATAAAGATTGATATATTGGACGGCTATATTCGGACACCGGAAGTGTTCCGGGGAAGTTTCGGATAAAACCGGAGCACCGGGGGGTTACCGGAACCCCCCGGGTGGTTAATGGGCCTCATGGGCCTAAAGTGGAGAAGAGGAGGGGCTGCCAGGGCAGGCCGCGCGCCCCCTCTCCCCCTAGTCCGAATTGGACAAGGAGGGAGGGGCGGCGCCCCCCTTTTTCTTCTCTCCTTCCCCCTCTCCTACTTGGACAAGGAAAGGGAGGGGAGTCCTACTCCCGGTAGGAGTAGGACTCCTCCTGCGCACCTCCTACTAGGGCCGGCCGCACCCCCCTTGGATCCTTTATATACGGAGGCAAGGGGCACCCCTAGACACACAAGTTGATCCACGTGATCATATTCTTAGGCGTGTGCGGTGCCCCCTTCCACCATAGTCCTCGATAATATTGTAGCGGTGCTTAGGCGAAGCCCTGCGACAGTAGTACATCAAGATCGTCACCACGCCATCGTGCTGACGGAACTCTTCCCCGACACTTTGCTGGATCGGAGTCCGTGGATCGTCATCAAGCTGAACGTGTGCTAGAACTCGGAGGTGCCGTAGTTTCGGTGCTTGATCGGTCGGGCCGTGAAGACGTACGACTACATCAACCAAGTTAACGCTTCTGTTGTCGATCTACAAGGGTACATAGATCACACTCTCCCCCTCTCGTTGCTATGCATCACCATGATCTTGCGTGTGCGTAGATTTTTTTTTTAAATTACTACTAAACCCAACAGTGGTATCAGAGCCTAGGTTATATATGTTGATGTTATATGCACGAGTAGAACACAAGTGAGTTGTGGGCGATATAAGTCATACTGCTTACCAGCATGTCATACTTTGGTTCGGTGGTATTGTTGGACGAAGCGGCCCGGACCGACATTACGCGTACGCTGACGCGTGACCGGTTCTTCCGACTGCTTTGCACATAGGTGGCTTGCGGGTGACAGTTTCTCCAACTTTAGTTGAACCGAGTGTGGCTACGCCCGGTCCTTGCGAAGGTTAAAACAGCACCAACTTGACAAACTATCGTTATGGTTTTGATGCGTAGGTAAGATTGGTTCTTGCTTAAGCCCGTAGCAGCCACGTAAAACTTGCAACAACAAAGTAGAGGACGTCTAACTTGTTTTTGCAGGGCATGTTGTGATGTGATATGGTCAAGACATGATGCTAAATTTTATTGTATGAGATGATCATGTTTTGTAACCGAGTTATCGGCAACTGGCAGGAGCCATATGGTTGTCGCTTTATTGTATGCAATGCAATCGCGCTGTAATGCTTTACTTTATCACTAAGCGGTAGCAATAGTCGTGGAAGCATGAGATTGGCGAGACGACAACGATGCTACGATGGAGATCAAGGTGTCGCGCCGGTGACGATGGTGATCACGACGGTGCTTCAAAGATGGAGATCAAAAGCACAAGATGATGATGGCCATATCATATCACTTATATTGATTGCATGTGATGTTTATCTTTTATGCATCTTATCTTGCTTTGATTGACGGTAGCATTATAAGATGATCTATCACTAATTATCAAGAAGTGTTCTCCCTAAGTATGCACCGGTGCGAAAGTTCTTTGTGCTAAGACACCACATGATGATCGAGTGTGATAGGCTCTACGTTCAAATACAACGGGTGCAAAACAGTTGCACACGCGGAATACTCAGGTTATACTTGACGAGCCAAGCATATACAGATATGGCCTCGGAACACGGAGACCGAAAGGTCGAGCGTGAATCATATAGTAGATATGATCAACATAGTGATGTTCACCAATGAAACTACTCCATCTCACGTGATGATCGGACATGGTTTAGTTGATTTGGATCATGTAATCACTTAGAGGATTAGAGGGATGTCTATCTAAGTGGGAGTTCTTTAAGTAAATTAATTGAACCTAAATTTATCATGAAACTTAGTACCTGATAGTATCTTGCTTGCTTTTGCTTGATTGTTGATAGATGGCTCGTGCTGTTGTTCCGTTGAATTTTAATGCGTTCCTTGAGAAAGTAAAGTTGAAAGATGATGGTAGCAATTACACAGACTGGGTCCGTAACTTGAGGATTATCCTCATTGCTGCACAGAAGAATTACGTCCTGGAAGCACCGCTGGGTGCCAGGCCTGCTGCTGGAGCAACACCAGATGTTATGAACGTCTGGCAGAGCAAAGCTGATGACTACTCGATAGTTCAGTGTGCCATGCTTTACGGCTTAGAATCGGGACTTCAACGACGTTTTGAACGTCATGGAGCATATGAGATGTTCCAGGAGTTGAAGTTAATATTTCAAGCAAATGCCCGGATTGAGAGATATGAAGTCTCCAATAAGTTCTATAGCTACAAGATGGAGGAGAACAGTTCTGTCAGTGAGCATATACTCAAAATGTCTGGGTATAATAATCACTTGATTCAATTGGGAGTTAATCTTCCAGATGATTGCGTCATTGACAAAATTCTCCAATCACTGCCACCAAGCTACAAGAGCTTCGTGATGAACTATAATATGCAAGGGATGAATAAGACTATTCCCGAACTCTTCGCAATGCTGAAAGATGCGAAGGTAGAAATCAAGAAGGAGCATCAAGTGTTGATGGTCAACAAGACCACTAGTTTCAAGAAAAAGGGCAAAGGGAAGAAGAAGGGGAACTTCAAAAAGAACAGCAAGCAAGTTGCTACTCAAGAGAAGAAACCCAAACCTGGACCTAAGCCTGAAACTGAGTGCTTCTACTACAAGCAGACTGGTCACTGGAAGCGGAACTGCCCCAAGTATTTGGCGGATAAGAAGGATGGCAAGGTGAACAAAGGTATATGTGATATACATGTTATTGATGTGTACCTTACTAATGCTCGCAGTAGCACCTGGGTATTTGATACTGGTTCTGTTGCTAATATTTGCAACTCGAAATAGGGACTACGGATTAAGCGAAGATTGGCTAAGGACGAGGTGACGATGCGCGTGGGAAACGGTTCCAAAGTCGATGTGATCGTAGTCGGCACGCTACCTCTACATCTACCTTCGGGATTAATATTAGACCTAAGTAATTGTTATTTGGTGCCAGCGTTAAGCATGAACATTATATCTGGATTTTGTTTGATGCGAGACGGTTATTCATTTAAATCTGAGAATAATGGTTGTTCTATTTATATGAGTAATATCTTTTATGGTCATGCACCCTTAAAGAGTGGTCTATTTTTATTGAATCTCGATAGTAGTGACACACATATTCATAGTGTTGAAGCCAAAAGATGCAGAGTTGATAATGATAGTGCAACTTATTTATGGCACTGCCGTTTAGGTCATATCGGTGTAAAACGCATGAAGAAACTCCATACTGATGGACTTTTGGAACCACTTGATTATAAATCACATGGTACTTGCGAACCGTGCCTCATGGGCAAGATGACCAAAACACCGTTCTCCGGTACTATAGAGAGAGCAACAGATTTGTTGGAAATCATACATACAGATGTATGTGGTCCGATGAATATAGAGGCTCGTGGCGGATATCGTTATTTTCTCACCTTCACAGATGACTTAAGCAGATATGGGTATATCTACTTAATGAAACACAAGTCTGAAACATTTGAAAAGTTCAAAGAATTTCAGAGTGAAGTAGAAATTCATCGTAACAAGAAAATTAAATTTCTACGATCTGATCGTGGAGGAGAATATTTGAGTTACGAGTTTGGTGTACATTTGAAAAATTGTGGAATAGTTTCGCAACTCACGCCACCCGGAACACCACAGCGTAATGGTGTGTCCGAACGTCGTAATCGTACTTTACTAGATATGGTGCGATCTATGATGTCTCTTACTGATTTACCGCTATCGTTTTGGAAATACGCTCTAGATACGGCCGCATTCACGTTAAATAGGGCACCATCAAAATCCGTTGAGACGACGCCTTATGAACTGTGGTTTGGCAAGAAACCAAAGTTGTCATTTCTGAAAGTTTGGGGCTGCGATGCTTATGTGAAAAAGCTTCAACCTGATAAGCTCAAACCCAAATCGGAGAAATGTGTCTTCATAGGATATCCAAAGAAACTATTGGATACACCTTCTATCACAGATCCGAAGGCAAGACTTTTGTTGCTAAATTCGGAAACTTTCTGGAGAAGGAGTTTCTCTCGAAAGAAGTGAGTGGGAGGAAAGTAGAACTTGACGAGGTAACTGTACCTGCTCCCTTATTGGAAAGTAGTGCATCACAGAAAACTATTTCAGTGACACCTACACCAGTTAGTGAGGAAGCTAATGATGATGATCATGAAACTTCAGAACAAGATACTACCGAACCTCATAGATCAACCAGAGTGAGATCCGCGCCAGAGTGGTACGGTAATCCTATTCTGGAAGTCATGCTACTAGATCATGATGAACCTACGAACTATAAAGAAGCGATGGTGAGCCCAGATTCCGCAAAATGGCTTGAAGCCATGAAATCTGAGATGGGATCCATGTATGAGAACAAAGTATGGACTTTGGTTGACTTGCCCGATGATCGGCAAGCAATTGAGAATAAATGGATCTTCAAGAAGAAGACTGACGCTGACGGTAATGTTACTGTCTACAAAGCTTGACTTGTCGCAAAAGGTTTTCGGCAAGTTCAAGGGATTTACTACGATGAGACCTTCTCACCCGTAGCGATGCTTAAGTCTGTCCGAATCATGTTAGCAATTGCCGCATTTTATGATTATGAAATTTGGCAGATGGATGTCAAAACTGCATTCCTGAATGGATTTCTGGAAGAAGAGTTGTATATGATGCAACCAGAAGGTTTTGTCGATCCAAAGGGAGCTAACAAAGTGTGCAAGCTCCAGCGATCCATTTATGGACTGGTGCAAGCCTCTCGAAGTTGGAATAAACGCTTTGATACTGTGATCAAAGCATTTGGTTTTATACAGACTTTTGGAGAAGCCTGTATTTACAAGAAAGTGAGTGGGAGCTCTGTAGCATTTCTGATATTATATGTGGATGACATATTACTAATTGGAAATGATATAGAATTTCTGGATAGCATAAAGGGATACTTGAATAAGAGTTTTTCAATGAAAGACCTCGGTGAAGCTGCTTACATATTAGGCATTAAGATCTATAGAGATAGATCAAGACGCTTAATTGGACTTTCACAAAGCACATACCTTGACAAAGTTTTGAAGAAGTTCAAAATGGATCAAGCAAAGAAAGGGTTCTTGCCTATGTTACAAGGTGTGAAGTTGAGTAAGACTCAATGCCCGACCACTGCAGAAGATAGAGAGAAAATGAAAGATGTTCCCTATGCTTCAGCCATAGGCTCTATCATGTATGCAATGCTGTGTACCAGACCTGATGTGTGCCTTGCTATAAGTCTAGTAGGGAGGTACCAAAGTGATCCAAGAGTGGATCACTGGACAGCGGTCAAGTACATCCTGAAATACCTGAAAAGGACTAAGGATATGTTTCTCATATATGGAGGTGACAAAGAGCTCATCATAAAACCGCAAATCTGGACGATTCTAAATCGCAAACCGGATACGTGTTTACATTAAACGGTGGGGCTGTCAGTTGGTGCAGTTCTAAACAAAGCGTTGTAGCAGGATCTACATGTGAAGCGGAGTACACAGCTGCTTCGGAAGCAGCAAATGAAGGAGTCTGGATGAAGGAGTTCATATCCGATCTAGGTGTCATACCTAGTGCATCGGGTCCAATGAAAATCTTTTTTGACAATACTGGTGCAATTGCCTTGGCAAAGGAATCCAGATTTCACAAGAGAACCAAGCACATCAAGAGACGCTTCAATTCCATCTGGGATCTAGTCCAGGTGGGAGACATAGAGATATGCAAGATACATACAGATCTGAATGTTGCAGACTCGTTGACTAAGCCTCTTCCACGAGCAAAACATGATCAGCACCAAGGCTCCATGGGTGTTAGAATCATTACTGTGTAATCTAGATTATTGACTCTAGTGCAAGTGGGAGACTGAAGGAAATATGCCCTAGAGGCAATAATAGAGTTATTATTTATTTCCTTATATCATGATAAATGTTTATTATTCATGCTAGAATTGTATTAACCGGAAACATAATACATGTGTGAATACATAGACAAACAGAGTGTCACCAGTATGCCTCTACTTGACTAGCTCGTTAATCAAAGATGGTTATGTTTCCTAACCATAAACAAAGAGTTGTTATTTGATCAACGGGATCACATCATTAGGTGAATGATCTGATTGACATGACCCATTCCATTAGCTTAGCACACGATCGTTTAGTATGTTGCTATTGCTTTCTTCATAACTTATAGATGTTCCTATGACTATGAGATTATGCAACTCCCGTTTGCCGGAGGAACACTTTGTGTGCTACCAAACGTCACAACGTAAAAGGGTGATTATAAAGGTGCTCTACAGGTATCTCCAAAGGTACATGTTGGGTTGGTGTATTTCAAGATTAGGATTTGTCACTCCGATTGTCGGAGAGGTATCTCTGGGCCCTCTCGGTAATATGCATCACATAAGCCTTGCAAGCATTGCAACTAATGAGTTAGTTGTGAGATGATGTATTACGGAACGAGTAAAGAGACTTGCCGGTAAGGAGATTGAACTAGGTATGGGATACCGACGATCGAATCTCGGGCAAGTAACATACCGATGACAAAGAGAACAACGTATGTTGTTATGCGGTCTGACCGATAAAAGATCTTTGTAGAATATGTAGGAGCCAATATTAGCATCCAGGTTCCGCTATTGGTTATTGACAGGAGACGTGTCTCGGTCATGTCTACATTGTTTTCGAACCCGTAGGGTCCGCACGCTTAAGGTTTCGATGACAGTTATATTATGAGTTTATGAGTTTTGATGTACCGAAGTTAGTTCGGAGTCCCGGATATGATCACGGACATGACGAGGAGTCTCGAAATGGTCGAGACATAAAGATTGATATATTGGACGACTATATTCGGACACCGGAAGTGTTCCCGGGAAGTTTCGGATAAAACTGGAGCACCGGGGGGTTACCGGAACCCCCCGGGGGGTTAATGGGCCTCATGGGCCTAAAGTGGAGAAGAGGAGGGGCTGCCAGGGCAGGCCGCGCGCCCCCTCTCCCCCTAGTCTGAATTGGACAAGGAGGGAGGGGCGGCGCCCCCTCTTTTTCTTCTCTCCTTCCCCCTCTCCTACTTGGACAAGGAAAGGGAGGGGAGTCCTACTCCCGGTAGGAGTAGGACTCCTCCTGCGCGCCTCCTACTAGGGCCGGCCGCACCCCCCCTTGGATCCTTTATATACGGAGGCAAGGGGCACCCCTAGACACACAAGTTGATCCACGTGATCATATTCTTAGGCGTGTGCGGTGCCCCCTTCCACCATAGTCCTCGATAATATTGTAGTGGTGCTTAGGCGAAGCCCTGCGACAGTAGTACATCAAGATCGTCACCACGCCATCGTGCTGACGGAACTCTTCCCCGACACTTTGCTGGATCGGAGTTCGGGGATCGTCATCGAGATGAGCGTGTGCTAGAACTCGGAGGTGCCGTAGTTTCGGTGCTTGATCGGTCGGGCCGTGAAGACGTACGACTACATCAACCAAGTTAACGCTTCCGTTGTCGATCTACAAGGGTACGTAGATCGCACTCTCCCCCTCTCGTTGCTATGCATCACCATGATCTTGCGTGTGCGTAGGATTTTTTTTGAAATTACTACGAAACCCAACAGCACCACCTCGATCCGACGAGCCAGGCGCCGCCGGAAACTCTCACCATCACCAAAGATGGGAAGGAGGAACAGATTGCAAACTTCGCCAGGCATCTCTGGTACGCACAATAGCAGCATGTTCAAAGTTTCTTGATGGGTTCCTTGTCTCGCGAGATTCTTGCACAGGTCGTTACCTTGGAGACTCCAGTGGAGGTGTGGGCGGCGATCCGAGCTACGTTTGCTGCCCAAACCCTAGCTCAAGCCATCAACACTCGGATAGAGCTCACAAATCTGAAAAAGGTAACCTAACCATGACTGAATATCTTGCCAAGATTAAGATGCTGTCAGATGAGATTGCATGCACGGGAGTGGCACTAGGCAGTGCTGAGATCGTCTCCCATGTTCTGGCCGGCCTCGACCTCGACTACAACCCGGTCGTGTCGGCCCTCGCAGCGCGGGTTGAGCCCGTGACTGTGCAAGAACTCTTCACCCAACTGCTGAGTTTTGATGCGCGTCTCAACCTGCTCCATGGGACGAACATCCGCCAATCTTTTGCCAACGCTGCCTCACGAGGACGTGGAGCAGGACGTGGGCACGATCACCAAGGGCGCGGCCGCAACAACGGAGGAGGCGGTCGCGGACGCGACAACAGCCAGAACACGTGCTCTGGTGGGGGCGGCTTCACCACCAACAACAACGCCCCCATGCGCTCTGGAGGAGGTGGCTACTCCAACAACAACAACACCTCCTCTGGATCTTCCTCCTCCAACCGTCCTAGATGCCAGCTATGCAAGAAGGCAGGCCATGAAGTCATGGATTGCTGGCATCGTTACGACGAGGACTTTGTCCCTGATGCACGTCTCGTTGCGGCTGCAATGAGGGAGCAAGGTGGTGGAGATGGCTCTGTTTGGTACGCTGACTCGGGAGCTACTGACCATGTCACCAACGAGCTAGAGAAGCTCTCCATGAGGGAAAGATACTTCGGCAACTCCCAGATCCACACCGCTAGCGGAGGAGGTATGGACATACGTCATATTGGTCAAGCATCTATTAATTCCCCTACTCTTAAACATGATCTAGTTCTTAAAGATGTCCTTCATGTTCCACAAGCCGATAAAAACCTTGCATCTATGTCTCGTTTGACCGCCGATAACAATGTCTTCTTTGAAACTCATCCTACATATTTTTTTATTAAGGATCGGGCAACGAGGGAGCTCCTCCATCACGGTAGATGCATTGGAGGCTTGTACCCCATCACATCCGGAGCATTTAGTCGAAAGCGTCATCGTCAAGTCTACTCCGTCGTCAAGCCCTCATTGGCAAGATGGCATCAAAGATTAGGACATCCTTCTTCGATCATAGTCAAGCAAGTAGTGAATAAAGGCAATCTTCTATTGTCATCTAGTCAACATGTTGAGTCCGTTTGTGATGCTTGTCAATGTGCCAAAAGTCACCAACTCCCTTATCCTAGGTCAAACAATGTGTCTCATGCTCCTTTGGAACTTATTTTTAGTGATGTATGGGGTCATGCAAGAGATTCTTTTGGAAGAAAAAAAATATTATGTTAGTTTTATTGATGATTTTAGCAAATTTACTTGGATATATTTGCTTAAGTTCAAATCTGAAGTTTTCTCCGTATTCCAAGAATTTCAGAAGCTTGTTGAACGTCAATTTGATAGAAAAATCATCACAGTCCAGAGTGACTGGGGAGGAGAGTATGAAAAGCTCAACTCTTTCTTTCATGATATTGGCATTGCTCATCATGTATCTTGTCCTCATGCTCATCAACAGAACGGCTCTGCTGAGCATAAACACCGTCATATTGTCAAAGTTGGTTTATCCCTCCTTGCTCATGCATCAATGCCATTAAAATATTGGGATGAAGCCTTTATCGCAGCCACTTATCTCATTAATTGTCTTCCTAGCAAAGTTATTGGTAACATCACTCCTTTGAAAAAATTGTTCCAACAAAAGCCAGACTATAATTCTCTCAAAATCTTTGGGTGTGCTTGCTATCCCAATCTTCGTCCTTACAATCGCCATAAACTTGAGTTTCGTTCCACTCAATGTGTTTTTCTTGGCTATAGTAATCTCCATAAAGGATACAAGTGTCTTGAAATTTCTACCGGACGAATATATATTTCTCGTGATGTTGTATTTGATGAAACAATCTTTCCTTTTGCCACACTTCATCCCAATGCCGGAGCTTTACTTCATGCAGAAATTGCACTTCTTCCTGACTATATGTCTAGTCCAGATCATGGAGGAGAGTTAAATAGTGCTGATCATATGACTAGTCCCAAAGAAGATTTTAATTCTAATGCTAAGTGTGCAGATTCAGATTGTCATTTTATGCAAGCAAATGAAGACAAACTGGGCGCTGGATCCCAGGCGGATCTGGCTGGCAGCAATGGCGTGGGATCCAGAGGAGACGCGCGATCCCAGGCGGATCTCAACAGCGCGCTGCATGCATCGGACGCAATGGCCGATAGCCCCAGCAACACGGGCCCCGCCAGCCCACCCAGCGTGGGCCACCGCAAATCACCTAGCGCCACCCGTGCGTGGAACGGGCCAGCAGCCGACCAGGCGACAGGGGTGGGGTCTGGCGCAGGAGGCGCGTCCGACCCAACCGAGCGGCTGGCCGCTGTGGATGCCACGCGGCGCTCTCCTACTAGCGCACCGATCGCTAGGAGGATTTCTGACTCCCCGATTGCCTCAGATCGAGAGCAGGATCAGGAGCTGCACAATGCACGGGATCCGGTGGGATCTTCTGAGGTAGAAAACTCTACTCAAACTTGTGTGCCAGTTTCTGCATTGGAACTTCCACGTCGCCACACAAGATCAAAATCTGGTATTGTTAAAGAAAAAGAATACAAAGATGGAACTATCAAGTATGATAAGATTAAACGTGCCTTTCTTACTAGTATGGGTGAGCCAACTCATCTACATGATGCACTTGCTAGTAAAGATTGGAAAGAAGCTATGGATAATGAATATGAGGCACTCATGAAAAATAAAACTTGGCATTTGGTACCACTAGGAAAAGGCAAAAATATCATTGATTGCAAGTGGGTTTAAGATTAAAAGAAAGTCTGATGGAAGTATAGACAGATACAAGGCTAGATTAGTTGCAAAAGGGTTTAAACAAAGGTTTGGTATTGATTATGAAGATACCTTTAGCCCTGTTGTTAAAGCAGCTACTATTCGACTTGTATTGTCCATTGCTGTTTCCAGAGGCTAGAGTTTAAGGCAGCTAGATGTTCAGAACGCGTTTCTTCATGGTTTTCTAGAAGAAGAGGTTTTTATGCGGCAACCACCAGGTTATGAAAACAAGAGCACACCTCACTATATTTGCAAATTGGATAAAGCTTTGTATGGGTTGAAACAGGCCCCAAGAGCCTGGTACTCAAGGTTGAGCACTCAATTACAACAACTTGGGTTTATACCATCTAAAGCTGATACTTCGTTATTCTTCTACAACAAAGGCAATATTATTATCTTTGTCTTAGTATATGTTGATGATATAATTGTTGCTAGCTCAAGTCCAAGTGCTACTGCTTGTCTGCTTAAGGATTTAAAGATGGAATTTGCTCTTAAGGATCTGGGTGATCTTCATTATTTTCTTGGCATAGAGGTCAAACAGATGAAAGATGGCATACTTCTGTCTCAGGAAAAATATACCAAAGATATTCTCAGGAGAGTAGGATTGGAAAACTGCAAGCCGGTAAGCACACCAATCTGAACTTCGGAAAAACTTACTATTGATAGTGGAGAAACTCTTGGGCCTGAGAATGCAACAAACTATAGAAGTGTTGTAGGTGCATTACAATACTTGACTCTTACACGTCGTGATATTTCCTATTCTGTTAACAAAGTATGTCAGTATCTACATGCACCAACTACTGTTCACTGGACTGCAGTTAAAAGAATTGTGAGGTATCTCAGTTTTTCAGGAGATCTTGGACTAAAAATTGTCAAGTCTCCCTCCTTGCTTGTATCTGCTTATTCTGACGCAGATTGGGCAGGATTTCCTGATGATAGAAGATCTACAGGTGGATTTGCTGTCTTTCTGGGATCAAATCTTGTATCATGGAGTGCAAGAAAACAGGCTACAGTCTCAAGGTCAAGCACTGAGGCTGAGTATAAGGCTCTAGCAAATGCTACTGCTGAAGTGATGTGGATTCAGACATTACTGTATGAGCTTGGAGTTAAAGCTCCACAAGCTGCAAGATTGTGGTGTGATAATATTGGAGCAACTTATCTTTCACCTAATCCTGTTTTCCATGCACGTACAAAGCATATTGAGGTTGATTTCCATTTTGTCAGAGAAAGAGTAGCTCGAAAGCTACTGGACATAAGATTCATTCCTACTGGTGATCAACTAGCTGATGGCTTTACAAAACCTCTTACCATGAGAAGGCTCAATGAATTCAAGTACAATCTCAACCTTGGTGTTCCTTAGGTTCAGATTGAGGGGGAGTGTTGGAATAGTTGTATTGAGATAGGACTAGTGTTTAAACTTGTAATCCTCTTCTATCTCTACTTCTGTCTATCTCCTCATGTACCGACCTTCTCCTATAACTTCACGATCAATCTCCTGATCGTCAGACTTGTAAGCCACGGCATCCCCAATATAAATACAATTGCGGCCCGAGAAAAGGATTTAACGCTTCCACAATATTTACAGAGACACGGACCCATCCGGGATGCATGATACTAGTAACCGACTGGAAATGAACGCTCCTCAAGGCCGTCCAGGCGACGCCAATAGAAAAACCATGTGGGTTCATTAGTATCTAGACATCTACTCCGTAGTAGTGCTGTAGTGCTTCAATGTTTCAAACTGTATTCAAATTCAAGAGATGTGCATTGGATTCATTTTTTTGTCAACAAAATGAATAAAAGCGGGAGAGTTTGCATGTTACTTCCTTTGACACATTCTTCTGCTTTGAAACTTTTTTTTTGCGAATTTGCTGCTTTGAAATGTCACGCTTACTGCACTTGGATCTAGATGCCGATTTTTAGAAGCTAAAGGCTTACGTGACACCTCCAAAATAGTTTGGGGACATTTCGTGCATTTCAATCCTGCTAGCAATAAGGCCAACCATCTGCAGCAACGAGCTAGGGTTTCAACATCTAAAGCTTGTGAGGTTATAATATGTATGGTGTGAATGCTAAGGGCGACATTTATGTAGCCGAATTACTGTGCATACAATGGTTGGCGCCCGAAAATCGTATAACACTCATGATCGACAGTTGTGGCCCACTGAATGAATGGGATACATGGCAACAATTTCATGTCGTATGGAAATTGGTCCGAAAATATCGTACATGTAGCAGTGCTCCAAAAATGCTGAT
Organism: Triticum aestivum; assembly: GCF_018294505.1. Classification (NCBI taxonomy): domain Eukaryota; kingdom Viridiplantae; phylum Streptophyta; class Magnoliopsida; order Poales; family Poaceae; genus Triticum; species Triticum aestivum. Next base: position 591,462,263 of record NC_057809.1, on the reverse strand, counting down.
TCAACTAACTATAGTAGACCAAAAAGAGCGCTGCTATGCCAACGATAAAAATGCGGCCGATTCATGGCTGACGTGCTACGACCACCATCAGATGCAATTAGTGAGCACTTGTACTCTGCTGGATTGCAGCGTCGTCTGCATATCGGCCGGGAAGTGTCATGTGCCTGGCAGTTTCAGACCAAAAATCGGTAGTCACTGTTAGGCTCGCCATCTTATCATCTGGCACCGTAAATCATGGGTGGATGCAGAGTAATTCGGCTATCCTGCAAGTTGGGCTAAAAGCAAGAAGTACATGGTTGACATGTGAGTCAAGCCATCTCTCTTCTCTGTGTAAGTTTCAGAGCTCGCGCTCATTGCTGCACTGTTGCTCTTCCGGCTCTATCGAGCGATGGTGACGCCTGCTTTCTCTAGCCATCCATCCCAGCCAAGCTTGGGGAATTGTTGCTTCCTCAAAATGCCAGGAGATGGTGGCGAGTTGGATAGCCCTGATAGACGGGCGCGTCAGATGGAAATGAAAGTTCTGATCCAGCAATTCATCGGTAGTTCCCGGTGCCTCCTATGCCCATACCTATCAATTCCATGTCCCTATGTGTGTAGAGACACAAATAACTTATGTACAAAATTGGAATTGTGTAATTCCAAGTAAGATAAGTAATATGGTAAAAAAGATATTCATCTTTAGCTTAAAGAAGCACCCCTCCTTATAAAAGAACTTGGATGGTGATGGTAGGGAGTGACATGAAGCCATTGGTCCTCCGATAGGTCAATGGCTGTCCTAGTACTTCTCACCTTAAACTTCTACTCCTGTAGGTAGATAGCTGAAAGGAATTGGGGTAAGAAAACCCATGAGCTTGGTCCTTGGTAGGTTAGCGGGTGCGAGAGCTTTAACAGTACTTTAAACAAACAATGTATTTCCTTACTAGGAAGAATTGTGGCATATATTGCCATTCGAAACTCTGTACTGAGATCAAGATTTTAAGGTGAAACACCTATCATATGCAGTTCATTATTGCAAAGAGAAAAGGCAAGCCAAGTACAACCAATGTTGCGTGGTTTCACTAAACTCCATGGATGATATTGAAGATGAGTAACTACAGTACTCGGAGAAAACAAGTCTTGAAAAAAAAATATCGCACATAATTACAAGATTATTCATCCCTATAAAGCTATAAGAACTACCTTATCCTGTTCTTACAGAAGTATGAAGCATTCCAAGCTTCTCAGGATTGTCTACATATATACAACAATGATCCTCCACAATAAAAGCATATAATCATCCTCGGTTAAGAAACAATTACTTCACAAAGAAAAGCCAAAAAATAACCTTGCCTGCTAAGTAATGAAGTGTTGTTTTGTCATGTGATGATCTCGGTCTAATCTTCAGTTCTATTTTTCCACGTAAGCTGAAATGCTATATACCATGTGACTGGGTCACAGGTTGTTACATTTCATAGTTACACATTGCCTGTTATATCTACCTTGCTAGCACGTATGATCAAGTGGTCCATTTCTTCATCTATAACCATGTCATCTCTTGCCATCATCTCGGAAACGTGTGTTGGCAGCATGATATCTGCTTTAAATATATGGTCGAAGAACGGACTTGTACAGGGGCAAACTTATTAGGTTAAACTTTTGAAGAAGCTTAATGTATCTGCTTGCATCGCCCGCACTTCCTTGCTCCTCGAAGAACATTGTGATGGCCTCAGCTAGTTTAACTGGAGGTCTCCAATGGCAACTCTTCATTAAGATAAAGCTTTCTTCATGGCATTGACAGCTTTGTCCATCTACCTACTCTGAACAAATCCCTCCATCAATATCTCTCACATCTTGTAGTTTGGGCATGCGCCTTTCTGTAGCATGTGGAGATGAAGCTTCTCAGCCTTTTCAATCCATCTATTCCTCACATAAGCACCTAGAAGAACATTTGAAACCCGCACATCATGCTTCCTGCACTCCGCTTCCCAGCTTCCAAAAATCCAACCATAGGGTTCTCAATAGAGTTTCCAACCGTGCTAGAATGCTTTCATCCTTATGACAACCATCTCCAACTTATCCTCTTCCTGCAACCCGCACATCTGGCCTACTGTACTTTTTTTTTCAACCAAGCATCCCCTTTTCCATTAATCACTTAATAGAAAGATAACCGAGTTTTCATCCTTATTACAACCATCTCCAACACTACTAATCGACATACTAAAGATGGAAACTAGGAAAGAGAGAGCGAGTTGGAGCACTACCAGGAAACCCGCTATAAATGCTCGACCTCGGAACATCTATCACGGGACAAAAATCTGATAGCACCACAATCACCAAATAACACCATAACACTTTCACAAGAAAATGCACAAAAGAACAAAGTCAACAGAACCAAAAAATCACGATCAGATAGAACGCTCTGCTTCTCAGGGACATCAAAGCAGCAAAGAGGCGACTTCCAGGAATACCCCGCGCACCATGATATCAACATCCTGCTTTCAGCAATAGAGCAGGATCCACACGCGGCGGTTTCAACTGATGCGCCAGTAATGTAGCTTCTTTCAACACGCATGTACTACTGTACTAGCCGAACAGAGGCACGATGGATTTGCCTAGCTTCAGTGCATCCTATGTCGGTCTTGTTGCCATCAAATTGAGGCGTCTTGTGTGTGCTCGTCACGCGGCGGATCAATCCGGCTAGCTTTGTTCTCTTCGTACGTGCAAGTCTCCTGAGATCAATAAACTTGCTTAGGTAGCCTGCTTCGTACGTGCTATAAGGAACAACCGAGCTGACAAGCTCTTGTTAAGCAACTTCAAAATTGAAATTAAATTATGATATTATAGGCCATTTGATTAAGAAAACGGAAAAAATCTACTCAACTGAACAAAACGTCAAAAATTTGGAGGAAAAGCTAGAACTTAGTGTGATTTCAAATACGCCAGGGCCGACCAAAAACACTGACGACTAAGGTTTAACTTAGTATTCCCACAAAAAAAAAGGTTTAACCCAGTACATAGAGAATGACCAACAAGTTTCTACAATGTTCGCTTTATAGCCTTACAGGTCCATGGTAAAAGAGAAAAGGTAGGGAGCAGGTAATGAAACAGAGTAGCGGAGTTTCAGAAAGTTAGTAAGTTAATAGTAACACACAAGAGCTTGACGTCCGTTCGATTGAGGACCACGGTCAATAGTCATTCTCGAATGCCTAAAGCGGTATGTGATGTAGTCAGCGTCGGATCAAAGGCAGATGACGAATGGAGGGTGCAGAGAGCTTGCTGCCAAAACGGTACATGATTTGAATTAACTGAAGATGACGAATTCTTCAGACTAGAGGGTGCAGAGATCTTGCCGCCGAAATGGAGGGTGCAGAGAGCTTGCCGCCACAACAACGATCAACCATGTACTTGTGTCAAGGGTGTCAAGATAGTGGTCATAGTTCTTCCGCGAGATTTCTTTGATAAGAGTTGTGATCCTGTAGTCCATCGGTAGTTCCCGGTGCATCCTATGCCCATACCTATCAATTTCATATCCCTATGTGTGTATAGACACAAATTGCTAATGCACAAGATTGGAATTGTGTAATTCCAAGGCAGAGATGTAAAATGGTAAATAAGATATCATCTTTCGCTTAGAGAAGCATTGCTCCTTATAAAAGAACTTGGGTGGTGATGGTAGGGAGTGACATGAAGGCATTGGTCCTTCGGTCAGTCAATAGCTGGCCTAGTACTTCTCATCTTAAACTTCTACTCATGTAGGTAGATAGCTGAAAAGAATTGGGGCTAAGAAACCCATGAGCTTGGTCCTTGGTAGGTTAGCGGGTGCCAGAGCTTTAACAATTCTTTAAACAAACAATGAATTTCCTTACTAGGAAGAACGGTAGTATCTATTGACATTCGGAACTCTGTGCCGAAATCAAGATTTAAAGGTGACACACACCCTAGCCAATGCAATTCATTATTACAAAGAAAAAAGGCAAGCCAAGTACAACCAATGTTGCCTAGTTTCACTAAACTCCATGGATGACATTGAAGATGAATAACTACAGTACTCAAAGACAGCAAGTCCTGAAAAAAAATGTATCGCATAGAATTACAACACTACTCATCCCTATAAAACTATACGAGCCACCTTATCTCGTTCTTCCGGATCCATCTAGCGACTGTGACGCCTGCTTTCTCTAGCCATCCATCCCAGCCAAGCTTGGAGAACGGTTGCTTTCTCAAGATGGCAGGAGATGGCGGCATGTCGAATGATTCTGACAGACAGGCATGTCGGTAGGAAATGAATGTTGTGATCCATCGGTAGTTCCTGGTGCCCCCTATGCCCATTGCTATTAATTTCCAATCCCTATGTGTGTAGAGACACAAATAACTTATGTACAAAATTGGAATTGTGTAATTCCAAGGCAGAGAAGTAATATGGTTTTTTCAAAAAGGAGAAGTAATATGGTAAAAAGATATTCATCTTTAGCTTAAAGAAGCACCGCTCCTTATAAAAGAACTTGGATGGTGATGGTAGGGAGTGACATGAAGCCATTGGTCCTCCGGTAGGTCAATAGCTGGCCTAGTACTTCTCATCTTAAACTTCTACTCCAGTAAGAAGTGTGGCTAAGAATGCCATGAGCTTGGTCCTTAGTAGGTTAGCGGGTGCGAGAGCTTTAACCATTCTTTATAAACAAATAATGAATTTTCTTAGTAGGAAGAATGGTATTGCCTTTCGGAACTCTGTACCAAGATCAAGAATTTAATGTGACACGCCTAGCCAATGCACTTTATTATTACAAAGAGAAAACACAAACCAAGTACAACCAATGTTGCCTAGTTTGACAAAACTCCAGGGATGATATTGAAGATGAATAACTACAGTATTCAGAGACAACAAATCTTTGAAAAAGGAAAATACACACACAAGTACACCACTAATCATCTCTATAAAGCTATAAGAACCACCTAATCCGGTTCTTACAGAAGTATGAAGGCCTCCAAATTTCTCAGGATCGTGTACAGGCAACAGAGATCCTACACAATAAAAGCATATAATCGTCATCTCTGTTAAGAAATAAGAATTCACTTTGCTCATGACTAATCATCCCAATAAAGCTATAAGAACCCATTATCCGGTTCTCACAAAAGTATGAAGCCCTCCAAATTTCTCAGTCTCGTCTCAAGTACATACAACGGAGATCCTCCACAATAAAAGCATAAAATTGTCATCTCTGTGAGAAATCATCACTTCAGATGACAGACAAGAATTCACTTTGCTTGCCTGCTAAGCAATGAAATGTTGTTTTATCATGTGTTGTTCTCAGTCTAATCTGCAGTTCTATTTTGCGACATCAGCAAAATGCTATATAGCATGTGTATGGATCACAGGCTGTTACATTTCATAGTTACACATCGCCTCTGATATCTATCTTGCTAGCACGTATGATCAAGTGGTCCATTTCTTCATCCATAACGATGTCATCTCTTGCTATCATCTCGGAAATGTTTGTTGGCACCACGGTATCAGCTTTAATATATGCTTGAAGCACGGACTTGTACAGGGGCAAGCTTGTCAGGTTAAACTTTTGAAGAAGCTTAATATATCTGCTTGCATCATCCGTGTTTCCTTGCTCCTCGAAGAATGCTGCGATGGCCTCAACCAGTTTGAGTGGAGGTCTCCAATGGCAGCTCTTCATTAGAGATAAAGCTTTCTTCATGGCATTGACAGCCTTGTCCATCTGCCTACTCTGAACAAATCCCTCCATCAATATCTCCCACGTATTGTAGTTTGGCCGTGCACCTTTCTCGAGCATGTGCAGATGAAGCTTCTCAGCCTTTTCAATCCACCCGTTCCTCACATAAGCACCTAGAAGAACATTTGAAACCCGCACATCATGCTTCCTGCACACCGCTTCCCAGCTTCCAAATATCCACTCAGCCCGGTCAATGTCGCCAACTTTTATCAAACATAAAATAGCAGTCATGTAGTTAGCAGCGGGGATTCTACCTGGGACACATTTACTAGCCTCCCACAGTCTCATAACCCCATCGTTGTCACCCAGAGCAGCGTAACATGTCATTACAAAAGAATATCCTAAGCGCTGTGTTGTTGATAATGTTGTTTCGGCCGTCCTAAGGCAAGCCAGGGCTTTACTATTCAGTCCATGTTTCTTGAAGATGTTGGCCAATGTACAGTATGTGCTCCAACCAACCTCAATTGTGCCATCATTATCCATCTCCTTGAAGACTGATTGTACAGACGAAACATCAGAGACAGAGCATGCGTTCATCCAAAGGTTATATGAGAGAGCATTCCTGGGAATGTTGTTGCGTTTCATCAGATCGATTACACTGAACACCTTCTCATACTGACATGTTGCAACATAGAGTTTCATCATTTCATTGAACGAGTGAGGATCGACGGGCAGCCCAATACTCTGCAGGCTAGCCATAAAGGACTCTGCTTTCTGAACATTTCTGTCAGCAACATAGCAATGGAGGAGAGGGAATGAGGCAGCTTCCCTTGAAGCAGAGTTTGTTAATTTGTTGTAATATTCCTCAGCTTGAGAAGTACCGTGCACTTTCGCAATCAAGTCCAGTCTAGCTGCATGATCCAATGGTAATAGTTTAATTTCTTTGCGTGAGTCCATCCATGATAAAATCTGCAGGACAACAGAAGTTTTTTTAGGCTGTGCCAGTTGTAATTTTCAACTCTAGCCTACATGGGACTAAAACAATCACGAATTGCCAATCGGCAGAAGTGCCAGATTCCCGTCTCGAGAGTTTCGATCAAACAATATGAAGAGTTTGAATTGACCAGTTCTTCCTCTGCAAGCAGAGATTTTAAAGGGTCTGAAATTTTTACAGAGTTGCGGTTAATCAGTTCTTCCTTCGCAATTAACCTCTCAATACTTGCTGTCAGTCAATAAAAACAGGGGAACGAAGGTGCAATTATTCCTAATAAGATGTAAAGCGACGACCGAGGAATGGCCTAATTGGGTTCATCTCCATGTTATCAGATTTTTCAGTTCAAAAATGGCATATGAGTTAGTGTCACTGTACAAGGCAAATAGCTGGATTTTCAGTCGATGAAGAGCCTGAAGTTTAAAACTAGAGTTCAGAGAGGGGACTACTGGTTGAAGCCGCTGACCTCGAGAGCGTGGCCGTAGCGGCGTGCGCGGCGGAGCTGGGAGACGGCACGCTGGAGGTCCGGCCGCCAGACGCGGCCGCGCTCCTGGGCCCATCCGTCGATGGCCGCGGCCGCCGCGCCCGGCGACCGGAGGCGGAGGAGGCGCCACGAGAGGGGGTCGCCCTCGCGCTCGCCGGCGGTGGCCGGAGTGTCGAAGGAGGAGGAAGAGGAGCAGGAGGAGAGGGAGGCGGGTTTAGGGTTCGAGCGCGAGGAGAGCAGGCGGAGGAGGCGGCGCGCGACAGCGGCGGCCATGGCCATGGGGCCGGCTCGGTACCTGTCGTGGACTGCCTTTGGGTGTGTCCGTAACCTGAATCCATTTAGACGGCGGTTTTACATGAGAAAAGTCAATTCCTCGAGCATGAAACACATTTGGAAAACGCTTCCTTCCAACCAACTGATTTCTCGCTCGCGTAAATCTCCTCACGCACCGTCCGATCGCGAGAGATCCGACGGACCCGGTGTAGCGCACGACGCGAGCTGACAAGGACGCGTCTATCGGGTCGGGTTGTCTCACCCGCACCCCCTTCCCTCACCCCTACCCACATTGCAACATTTTCCCTTTTTCTGTTCGTTCCTCTCCCCCAAGCTCGCTCCAAATCTCCGATGCGACGGTCGTCGCGGCGTCCAGCTCCCGGGGCGGCGAAGCTGACGCGAGGTCGACGAGGGGAGGCGCGCGAGGAGGTCCGCGAGGAGGCGGCTGAAGACATGGACGTCGACAATCTGCAGGACAGGTACCTCCGATCCTTCTCCAAAATAATCCGGAAATGGCCGCAGTAGAAATTCGTAGTAGAAATCTTGTAGGTTCGACGTCCCAGACGATCTATTTTAGGGGAGGCGGATCGCTGGCTTGCCGGAGTTTTAGGGGCGGGCTCGCCGGTAGACATCTATTTTTTGGGAGAGGCGCAGTGGTCTTTGTTCTGGATCTGGAGCAGGAGTTTTGCCAGAGCCCATACACTCTCTCCGGAATCTCGTGCTCGCAACTGCATCTGTTTCAAGCTTGTTGCAATCTTCCACGTCTTTGCACTGCACCTTGCTGAAGGTCATCAGTGATGGTATATGTGTGTGTGTGCTGCTGCTTTTTTGACAGGTTTCGGTGGTGCTCACGACTACTGCTGCAATGTCGTTGACTGCATGTGGATTTATGCAGACGGTTGCTGCTGTTTTTATGTGTGTAGCAGGTCTGATGATGCAGAGATATGATTAGACGGTTTTTTTGCACTTGTAGTACTTGTGAGTTGTAGATTTTAGTGTAGTTTTGTCTGTTGTTGTGTTTGTTCAGGAGGCAGTTGTGTTGCATTGCAGTACATGTTACCCCAGGATTTTTACCCATATTGCATGGAAATTGCAGAAGTAGTTGTTTGTGTTTGTTTTTATTTGATATCTGTTAGTGATAGCTATATAGGTTTTCCCTTTCAGAAGTTAGTGAAGATGCTACATTGCATTTTTATGTGGCCTCCTAAAATGAATGACCAACCAACATTTTCATGCAATGACCAAGTATATTTCAGATTTTTTCACGAGTTTCATATTTTCATGCATTCTTCTCTATAGCTTTTAGTGTTGTTAATGGGTGTTCTGAACATTTCCTTTTTGTTCTTTTTTTTTTGCAGTGATCCAAAAATGGATGATGATGAATCTTCCGATGGGTCGTTTTCAACGCGCTTTTCAGCTAGCCGTGAGGTTGCAGACAAGGAGCTGAATGCTAACAAGAAGGCAGTGCTAGAGAAGTCAAGTTTTGGTTCGTTGTTGAAGATCAGACCATTTTCTGTACCTATCGAGCTGATTGACTAGGTAGTTATGAGAATTGACACTAAGCATTCTTTGTTCAGGTACCTTCAAATCACCCTCTGGCACATTTCATTTTGTGTGTGTCTCTGTTGCAATGTTCTTTATTTGGAATTGCATAGCAATGTTCTTCGTCCTCGAATTTGACATGTGCCTTTTTGTCAGCCATAAAAAGAAGACTATATTGTTCACTAGAGACATGGTGCACAAAATTTTTAATGTCCCATCCGGACCAAGGGTAGTGGAGCTGCTGAAGAGGAACGAACGTTGCGAGCTGCGCGACATATATCAAGAAGGCACAAGGGCTCCAATGAAGAAATCCATTTCTGTAATCAAGAAAGTATCGGATAATGACGTTGTTACTTTAGAGAGGACTTGGGTTCTTTTATGCCTTGCTCTCGTGCTAGTTCCTGGCACCGGCAACATGGTCTCGTTGGACTACCTTGCTAGCTTGAAGGACTTGGATGAACTGAATGAGTTTGCGTGGGACGAGCATGTGTTGGCAACTGCGTTGAGGGAGGCGAGGAATTACCAACTAAAGAGGGAGGCTGGGGCAAGTGGCTCCTGGATAGGCGGCTGTCTACCTATGTTCGTGGTATGCCAAACGCAAATCATTTTGTCTATGTTTTCATTGGTTCATATTTTTGCTTTACTTTATTTTATTTTATTCTGCTCGCAACAATCATATGTACGATACAACCTTCTGATTTGTTTTCTTTTTCAAAAATATATGTAGTTAATTTACATGGATTTCCTGGATGTGCCTCGGTCATTGATTAGTGAGGAGACGTTCAACTACTCGCTGCCCAGGGCTTGCTTTGTGTGCAATGCAGATTTTGAGCTTGTTAAAGAATTTGACAGGAACAAGCTCACCCTCGAGAAGGTTGATTTTGGAAAGCGCAATGTAAGAGCAGACCCAATCTTCCTTTTTTTAAAGATTTCTTTCGGTGATAAACATCTTACTTTCTTCTTTTGGTGATTGTTGTATGCAGCATCGTCCTTTGTCTCAAACGCCATATGCAGTACTGAAGGCGGACAAGCAATGTGAGGGTCAGAATCAACATCATCCGGCAAATATCACTAATAGAGCTGACAAAGCCAACACTCAAGTCAGTGTTGAGGGTGATTTAGGTGCTAAGTTTCGCGTCTCTCTGGATGAGTGGCTGCAGCCGCTCCCTTCCTGCCAAGAGTTAGAGGTAGAAATGCACTACCTTGTTAAATTATTAGTGCATGATTTTGCTTCTTTGTGTTCTTTTGATCTTCTTTTCATTTTATTTATGCTTACCCCCATTTGTTTGTTTCTTATTTTCTGTGCCAGATACCTTTGCACTTGAAGCCTATATATGAGAAGCACAAAAATCTCTATACGGCAGAGTTGAAGAATGTTGTTACCTCTTTTGGGCAGGTCCTGCAGTCAACTTTCTGCAAGCGGTTGGGTCTCATGTTGATGGAAGCGCACTCCAATGCAGTGTCAAACCATGAGCACAGGAGTGAAGGTTTTGTCGCCCCAAGAGTCATTGCAACAAGCAGTGTCGAGCGCACGGGAGCGGTGACTTTTGGCACCCCAACAGCCACTGCAGCAGGCATTGCTATCCACTCTTCCAAGTGTCCATTATCGGATCCTGATTCCCGGGCAGAAGCAGGTGCTGATGATCAGAACAAGGCACAACCTGGTGGTGTAGTTGCTGCTCCCAAAGTAGTGGAGACCGGTGCATTAGGTGAGAAGGTTGGGGTGGAAGCGGAACAGGGGGCGGGTCAAAGCACAAGCGTTGCTAAGCGTTCCAGGGCTGCTGCGTTGCAACAAGGTGAGAGTAGCAATCATTCTCATGGGAAGGATTGTGTGGAGCAGGAGGAAGTTATACATCAGGGCGGAAAGGTGACCCCCAAAGATGTTTGCAACATGGATCCTTCGGGAGCTTTTGATAAGGTTGAAACACCAGTTCTTTCCCAGGGCACGATGCAGGCAATGATGGTAACTGCCTTGGAGTGGGAAGATGGCCCATCTTGTGCTCTTTTCGTGGAGGGGACCGAAGACTATGAGTGGATGAATCAAAAAGTAGACATACCAGTCAAGCATGTGCAGACACCAAATGCTTCTAGCTCTGATGTGCAGAATTCAATCCCATTAGTGCCAAACTTTGACAACACTCCTCAAGTTGAAAGGCCTAGCAACCTCCCAACCGCAGGCCTAGCAACCTCCCAACCGCAACATTTGACACAGCTCCAAAGCTCCCTAGGGCAAACGACATTCCGGGGCCTGTGTTTGATGTGTCCCCCATCTCATTCAAAAACGCTTCCTCCGATGGACCTCAAGGTTTTTTCTTGCTTCAGAACACAAGCTCTTTTTATCTAAGAGTTTTCTCAGTGCGTTTCCTTTTTGCATTCTCATTTTTCTCTTTGTTTTTGTGTTGTTGCAATGCTGTGCAGTAGTAGTGGATTTGCACGAGACAACCGAGGCGAATGTTGCGGTCAGGGGTGAGTCCAACAGTCTTGGTAAACAGTCAAAGAAGAAAAGGGTGGCTCTCTCCCCAGACAATGTGCCAACGATGAAGAAGATTAAGGTTGATGCACACGGTGATGCCTTACACCATCAGTATGTAATGACCAGATACAAGACAAGAAAACCAAAGAAAAACGAGCTTCTGTGAGTCATATGATGATGCTTTTCTATTACTCATTTTTGCCTGAAATCTTTTTTTGTGTGTTTTCATAGATGAAAGAGTTTGATATGTGAGCATATCTCTTGCTGTTTTTATCTAAAATCAACACAAATTTTCTTTTTACAGGCCCGACTTCATTGAAATAGATGGCTTCCATACATCTCTCGAGAATTTTCATGCATCTCTAAAGCCAAGAGCGGAGATTGACAATGAGGTCATGACCTTATACCTGAAGACATTCAACTATGATCAGTCAGTGAAGAAGAAGAAGCCAAAAAAAATTGTTTTCTCGGTGTTGATGAGTGTTAGTGTTCAAATCTCTTTTCTCTATCTGTTGTTTCAATGCTTTTTTGATTTATCATATAGTTGTGGTCTGCCCTCTAATATTTTTTTTGTTTTCTGATTTTCTCCATCAGTTGTAACTCAGTGCTGAGCCAGATGTGTTTGATCCGAAGGCGTGTGAAAAAGAATTTAAGAATGCTTGCTTACAAAATCACATTTCAAAATCTGACCTGGTAAGTTCTTATCTTGTTCCATCTTGCATTCTTTTTCTATTTTTTTTACATTTTTTTTTCTAAATGGATTTTCTGGTTCTGTGTTGTTTTGATGCATTGCAGCTATTCTTCATGGTTGTACACAAAAAGCACTGGGCAGTAGTAGTTGCTAACATCACCCAAAAGGAGTTCAATATATTTGACTCCATCAGGAACTCGGAAGACCTTTTTAAGATGGACAGGATCACTAAGAATGTGGTAATGCTCCTGTTGGAGTTTGGCGCAACAAATCTTTTCCTTCTTTTTTGCTTTTCCACACCGCACACTTATGCATTTTGTTTGTCCATATTTTCTCGGGTTTGATCAGGTCGCAAACATCAAGAGTGTTGCAAGGAGGGAGCCACTTTTTAAGCACAATCTCGAGTCTTGCTCGCTATTCACCCCACTTGATTACCCTCAACAAAAAACTTAGTAAACATTTTTGTCCCAGTAGAATATGTGTTTATTTTGCATTTAGAGACATTTTTCTATTTTTTCACCTAAAGCTGCTTTTGCATTTTATAACTATATACCTTCTATTTTTTCAGCTATAACTGTGGCTACTATAGTATTTTATACGTGGAGAATTGGGATGGCCTTGTTATGCTGTCATTTGGCGAGGTATTTTCTTTAGATAGAAAACCATATTTTTTTGTGTAATTCTTCTCAACTTGATTGGGATCTGTTTCATGACTAAATTTTTACTTGTTTCTTGTCTTATTGCTTCCTAGGATTACATCCCAAACCTTCGGAAACGCATTGCAGTAGATCTGTTGAGACACCCAAGCAACAAGTTGGACCCCGCGCATCAGCTAAAGCTGCTTCTTCAGCGTTAGATGGGGTTTTTCAAGCTTCTGCAACAGGAGGAGTCTTGGCGGCGGTGGCCTAGTACTGCTGATGCGAGTTTTTGTAGCTAGCTCGAGTGTAGTTGGGAGCATGTTCTTGTAGCCAGCTCGAGTGTAGTTGAGAGCTTGTTCTTCTAGCCAGCTCGACTGAACTTTTTTCACAATGCAACTCTGAATGAAGTTCACAGGAATGTTTCATTGTGTGACTGTATGCAAGGATTTGTTTTTTGTGAAGCCTATTCAAGATTGTTTGTCAGCTTATGCAAGGATTATTTGTTTTTTACTTACCTTTTCAAGAAGATTGTTGATATACTTTGACCGTACCTGGCTTGAGATCTTTTTTCTCACAAGTTGTTACAGTGTATCTGCTAGTATCTCTATTAATCATATATATATACACAACAATTTTTATATGGATTTAGTAATTACAGTGAAGTTCGACATCATCAATGAAAGTCAATACACTGTACTCACACATGTAATCGTGTGCGAAGTTGAATAATCGCAACAATAGGGTGGGTTTTGGGCAATTGTCGGGCTGTTGTTTCTCTTCATCTTCATAACTTTTCAATCTCACTAAAACAAAAGGAAATGTAATGCAATATCCTTTCTATGTGGCAACGGGCATGTCAAAAGTTTTTGCTACAGTTTCTCCAGTGTGTTTCTTATGGAAAAGTTTTTAAAACAGGATGCTTCAATGTACTTGTATGTTTAAGTAGCCAGCAACAACATCATGCATTGTTGGCCCAAGGAAACCTTTCAAAATAAAAGCTACAATGGTGGAAGTACAATGAGCCAGCAACAATATCATAAGCAACAGGGGGGATTGTAATTTCAGAAAAAGAAGAGCATTATATGAGGCACAACTCAATGCATGATGAAATAACTACTTTTTGTCCGCTAATGTAAATTGCACCATTCTCTTTGTCAAGAAACTAATCTATGTAACCAATATTACAAATGTGTAGTAGCAAGAGAGTTTTCTTTTTCTTTTTCTGGTCGAAGTTGATCACAGCCTAAGCTCTGTTGCTCTAGCCATGCTAGCATCTGTCTTCATTGCAGCTTTTAGGTAGGGACATTCTTGCACAACATGACCTTGCTCTTCACAGTAGGGACATTTTTTGACCCCCATTGCAGCCTTCAAGTACTGGCATGTTTGGACACCGTGACCTTCTTCGTTGCAGTACGAGCAAGGAGGCGCTTTCTTCTTTGGTCCAGGTTTTCCTCTGGGCTTGGTTTGCTTCTTTTCATCTTTCTTAGCATTGTTCTTATGTGCATCTTCCCGTTGCTCAAGCAGAGTCTTTCTCCTCTTTGATTTTTCAGCCGGACGCCCTTTTTTTGGAACACGTGCGGGGTTCTGAAGCATGGCATCGCCATCAGGTTGTGACACAGTGGTTGGCTCGGGGGTTTGTTGTTGCTGTTGCGTTGCTTGCTGTTGATTTGCTTCTTGTTGTTCTTGGAGCGCCCCTTGCTTCGCTGCAGCTATGAGGGGCTCAAGTTGGTGAGCTGCATCATTCATTATTTTGTAGGCAAGATCGTTGCTGCAAGCTTGTGAAGCCAACCATGTATACTTTCTGCACAAGGCGTTATACTTGAGAGTGTTGGTTGCAGGGTGCCCAAAATCTAGGAGACATCCACCACTGCTCATTGCCGTTGTCGCAGCTTCTGACCACCTCTCTAGCATGTATCTTTGTGGATTTTTTTGGACATTGAGATGCACCATTACCCTTATGATGTGTGCACAAATAATCCCATTCATCTCAAAACAGTTGCAGCTGCATTCAAACTTCTCCTCTGCCAACACAACATTCACTGAAAATATTCGGGGGTTCTCAAAGTAATTTGAGTGCAGCTCAAACCTCACGCTTGCATTGTCAAGAGCAGGGGCCAGGTTCATGAGGAAGCCTATTGATGCCATGACCTCTTTTTGGAAGTTGAGAAACACGCTTCGGGTATAGAAGTGAACTGCTTGGCGCTCAAAGTTGTACCTGAATGTTGCAATGAAAGGGTCAATGATTTTGAGTTTTTCAAGTTCCCTGTTCTAACCTTTTCTCTCTACAAAAGCACACACATACCTTGAGTAAAGTGGTGCAGTTGTTGCGTGGCCTATGAAAGCTTGATTGTCTTCACGGTCCAACATTGTTTCTTGAAGCACCTCATATTGTTGTACAAATCTCCAGACAGAGTCTTGAGGGTTGACAAATGTCTTGAAGTAGGAGTTGAGACCCTCAGACCGCCCTGTAGTGCTTGTAAATGGGAAGAAGTTCTTTCGGAAGTATCCTGGAGCCCAGGTCTCTCACATACACCACATGTTACTTAGATGTCTGTTGTCAACCAAGTCAAAGAAATGCAGCATATGCTGCCAATTCTCCTCGAACTCATCCACCGTCTCTGAATCATTGATAACCCCATAGAAAACCTGCTCAAAAATTTCATCCATGCTCAGGATCCTACCCAACTTTTCCCTTGCTTTTCGCTGGACGTGCCATTTGCAGCACCTATGCACTGTGTTTGGGAAGACATTTTTTATTGATGTTTCCATTGCCTTGTCTTGGTCAGTCATTAGGTGCAACGGGTGCTCATTATTCATTGCAATCATCTAATGTTGAAGCACCCACTTGAAAGTTTCTATTTGTTCATTTGGCACCAAGGCACAACCTAGCAGCACGGTTTGCAAGTGGTTGTTCACACCAACAATAGGAGTGAAAGGCAGATTGTACCGATTTGTGCAAAATGTTGTGTCAAAGAACACACAATCTTTGTACTTTGGGTACAATGATCTTGTCCTTCCATCCACCCAAAACAGAGCTGTCACTTCGTTTGTTTGTTTGTCAACTTCTGTTGCATAGTAGAATTGAGCATTCTCAGCTTGACGCCTCTTAAAGTAAGCAACCGTCATATCCATGTCCTGAAATGACTGATTTTGTCGCAGCTTGGAACGTGCATTTGAAACATCCCTCTTCACATATGGAAGTTTCCTCTGGTCTCCGCCATGGACCATTCCAAGCATTCCCATGCAATTTGTAGTTGACAAGTTTACATCATGCATTGTCATCAGTAGTTGGTAATCTTCTTCTGGAATTTTGCGGTGTGAGCGGTAGAACCTCACAATCTCCTCACGCTGCATCAAAGGGTGTGTATGCTGTGCAACAAAGTAGGTAACAACCCACTTATTGCCCCTGAGGCCAACAATCATATGAGCTTTGCAATCATAACGCATAATCCGATTCCTCTGACGCTTGACTATCACATCCATTTCAACCCCAGCCTGCTTGCTTGATGAGCTTCCCCGTGCTGCAATTCCTTCCGAGTGGCTGCTTGTCTCACATGTAGTCTCCGGTTTGCCAACATGCACACATTGGAAGACCCTCTTTATAAGTTGTTGTGAACCTTTCTTCTGGCTGTTTTTTGAGGAAGCTATGCGTGAGCCAAAGCCCGTTCCAAATGCGTAGTCATTATAGAAATTTTTGGCATCTTCAATTGAGTCAAATTCCATGCCAACATAGGGTAGAAGTGGCTGAGATGAAATATCATCATCCTTATCTGCATCATGCATTCCACCGTGAGTTTCTAGGACACCATCTGAATCCCCACCACCATGACTTGTGAAAGGTTGCTGACCAAAACTCTCCTCATTTGCCGCCCCATCTTCGGTATGCTACATCATTGCAACAACAGTAGAACAACACCATCAGTAGTAGTGAAGAACAACACCAGTTTTTTCATTGCAGTATGCACAAGCTTTAAATAACATATCCTTTTACAGAGTTTTATGCTTGGTGAAATTGTAGAGGCCAACAACACTATAACATACCCAAGCCCTATAATCTACTAGTGCTTTTTGCTATTCAGCAATCATTTTTTTCATACAGCAGAATTTTTAACTTTGCACAAGTAATCTCTGAAATTTAAAGAAATCAATATTTTTTTTCAGTGTGTGCTTACATCATGTGAATCTTAAAGCAAGCAACATTCAGTGGTGTTGCATAGCTAACACACATTCAATTAAGCTACACATCCTCTGAATCTGAAGCAATGCAACCTTCCCATTACATAACTTTTCTTCCTTACTGAATTGAAATCAAAGCAACATCTAGTTTTGTTTCAAAGCAACATCACCTCAGCTGCACACTAGTTTGTGTTAAATGACAGTGAACAATGAGCAAAGCAACAAGGGCAAGCAACAAAGCCATTAGCATAGGAAATGTCAATGCGGCAGAGAAAGGGGAAGCTCACCCAATTTGAAGCGGATCCTGTAGGGGGTGCATGAGTGAAAACAATTGGAGGATCTCTGTACATGGGACCTTGTCTCCTGGGATCTAGGGCGGTCGCCGGAGCTGAAGTTGTCCGCCGGGGAACAGAGGAACCCTCGCCGGAGTTCCAAGCCATGGCGGAGTAGGCCATGTCTCTGGCGATGTGGTGCGCCATCGCGGGAGGTGGAGTAGGTGGAGGGGTGGAGGTGGAGAGAAGGGGTGGCGCTCACGGGTCATTGTAGTCTCCGACGAGCTAAAATTCCAGGGCAGGTGGAGGTGGAGGAAGCCCCGCGATTTGCGGCCACAGGTGGGGATCTATTCGCGTGTGGGGGCGTCTTGTTTCATTGCAATGCAGCGACCGCTACGGGCCGACGGGCTTTGCAAGGGGGAAGCGTGCACGTACAGATCGGACGGACGTGGTGCTTTACATCGGACGACCGCCAAGGTGGCTTACGAATCGCCTAGCATCGCCCGACCTACGCCTAGCACTGGCCAATTTTGGGTCACCTCATCATGATTAAATTGCTACCCCCTCTGTTCACTTTTGTAAGTCCTTTAGGACAGCTGAAATTGAACTGTTTTAGGTGTTGTCTTAAATGTCTAAATAATCTTACAAAAGTGAACGGAGAGAGTAGTACCAGTTTTCTTAACCCTAAGCTTTATGAGTTTTTGTGTGTCTAATTTTGACATGTGAAGGCGTCGTCCGAGATGGCGACTCAAAAGGCCCTAATCCAGTTATTTTCTGAGAGGCTTCGTCGTGCACGGTTCCCTTGCTGCCGCCACTCAGTGTCACTAGACTTGCTCGCGCGGTTGACAGCAGCGGCGGGGCAACGTTCCCATAGCATTGAGTAATCCGGAGATCGTTAGTCCATTTTGTGATTCCATCCAAAGCTCAGTAACTGTTATATAAGATATTTTCGGATGCCTTTATTTAACTAACATGTTTTTTACCTATGATAGCAGCTTATTACTATCGCTACTGGATTGAAAATTTTATTTATGGTTGAGGAATTTGTTTTTTTAAGTGTTCTATTATCTACCCAAAAGTTCTAACACTGCGCATGGTGCTGACCAATCAATTTCATAAGTGAGTTCCTGTTAATTTCCTATAGCGAGTTTCAGTTATTCTTGATATCGCAAAAATATTTCAAATTCATAATGATATATATCGACTTGTATAAAGTACATATCATGAACAGAATGCAATTAGTTTCAATGTGTACATATTATTTTCCTTGATGCGGTCAGATATGGTTGATGATAATTAACTCATTCTCCTGCAAGACTTGAATTTGGTATCTACTTCTACAAACTATATTCAAGAAATTCACATTGAATCCATTTTTTTCTTTGATAAGAACTGAATAAATTGAAGAGTTGTCATTGTAATTTACATGTTTTCATGGAAATCTAAATAGTTTTATGATGAGGTTGTTGCTTATATATCATGCTAGTCATTTTGCTTTGTAACCTCAAATATTTGATTGTAGGTTGCTTAGGCAGGGGCGGAGTCAGGGGGTGCGAGCAGGGTCAGACACACAAGTACTATGCGTAGAAATCGGCAGCATGCATATATAATTAGCGCTAATTAGGAATTAAGCCCAACAGATTTACACGGCCCTGTAAAAACGAAAGACCAATTTGGGCGTGTGGCCATGTACGTATTTTACGCCACATCGGTATGTTTTACATTCGAGGCCCTAGGTTATCTGTATTGGACGAGGGTACAGAACATAGATGGTTCCTGGGCCAATTCATCTCGTGAAGGGTTTCCCGAAAAACTAGGAGCCTTCGCTCTGGCGATCTGGCGATTAGGGTTTTCGAGTGAACGAGACGGCGGTCGCAGATTCGTCGGCGGGCTGCATCAACACTCCTGATCGGGTTGATGGCTTCATCATCTGCATCGGGGAGGGATGGAGGCACTCCTCTCTCGCCCCGCTCGGCGAGGATGAGGATGGAGGAGGAGCTTGGTAGGATGGGGATTTCAGAGGAGGAGGCGACGCCGCTTGTGCTCAAGGATATTGACAGTGGTGCCCCAAGGAAGTGGTCGTTGGTCGGGAAGATCCTCTACCGCAACATCCTGCATATTCAAACAATCGCTAATGCTCTACGACCTGCATGGGGAAACCCTAAGGGCTTAGCTTTTCGATCTGGTAGAGAGAACATCTTTGTGGCGGATTTTGAGACCGAGAGAGATCGGGATCGCGTCAAAGAGGGGTCGCCGTGGCATGTCAGCAAGCATGCAGTGATTCTTGAGGAATTTGTGCCTTGTATGTGGCCGTCAGAACTCAAGTTTGATAAGCTGCAGGTGTGGGCTAGGGTGATTAACCTACCCTTCCATCTTAGGGATAAAACGTGGGGTATGGCAATCGCCAAATAGTTGGACAAGAATGCTACTGGTGTTCAGATCGACCTGATGGGAGGTTTCCTGAGAACACGGATAACTATAGATGTACAGAAACCACTAAGGAGATGGATTTTGATTGAGTCGGAGTGGAGGAACAGCCGCGATTATTATGATATACAGTATGAGAAGATTCCCCACTTTTGTTTCTCATGTGGCCGGCTTGGTCACTCAGACCTATTCTGTCCGACGCCAGGTACTCGGGATGAAAAAGGTGAGCTGCCATTTAAGGCGAACTTGAGGGCGCCAGATGAGTGGAAAAAGAGTGGCTCCTCCGAGTGACATCAGAAGAGTTCGAGTGCATCACAGTCAGATCGTAAGGACGCAAACTCTTCGTCCAAGGGGGCAGAAAAGTACCCTGAAGTTCAGTCCCCACGTAAAAATCGCACTGGTAATATCAACAAGAGAAAAGGGGGGCCTCCGGTTCAGGTGTACAAAAAGGTACAGCCAGCGTTGTTGACGGATGGGAAAGGAACATATCAGATAGAATATACACACCAGTTCAGCAGCACTGAGCGCGGTCAGGAGAGCTTGGAGGGCGAGAGGGAGGTGAAGAAAAAGAAACCAACACCGCCCAGTTCGGAGAATTCGGTAGCGACTGCGGAGCAGCGCTGCCAGAGCCAATGAATTGTATAAGTTGGAACTGCCGGGGGCTTGGGAACCCCGAGGCAGTTTGCGAGCTTCGCAATGTTGTGAAGCAAGAAGGGCCTGCCCTAGTTTTTGTTATGGAGACAAAGATTAGGGGGAAGAAGGTGGAAAACTTGCAGAGTACGTTGGACTTTGCAGGAAGCTTTGGAGTGGATAGTGATGGTCTCAGTGGTGGGATCGGCTTGTTTTGGTCAAGGGATATCACGGTCAGCTTTAAAAACTACAGCCAGAACCATATTGATGTCACCATTCAGAAGAAAGATCTCTCTGAACCGGAGTGGCGATTTACAGGTTTTTATGGAGCTTCTCGAGTGGAGGATCGGCACCACAGCTGGCGATTCCTGAGAACGCTGCACAATATTAGTCACCAGGCATGGATTTGTATGGGGGACTTTAATGAAACGTTATGCAACAAAGCATTTTAGCCACAGGCCTAGGCCTGAAGGGCAGATGAGAGCTTTTCGACAAGTCACGGAGGAATGTGGCTTGTAGGATTTGGGCTGGTCTGGTGTCCCTTTCACTTGGGATAACCGGCAAGAAGGAAACAACAATGTTAAGGCGAGGATTGACCGTGTGTTCGCTAATTAATGCAGAATTTTTGACTCGCTTTGAACAAACTAGAGTTCGGCATGTCAGTGCTATTGAGTCGGACCACTATTTTGTTATTACGGAGATAAGAGACAGATTTATGGTGGCTGATAGCAGGGGGCGTAGAGTTTTAAGTACGAAAATATGTGGCAAACACACTGTGATTATGAGCAGGTGGTGTGTGAAGCATGGTCTCGACACCGCGGTGAACAGGGCCTTGAAGGTCTAGCGCCATACATTGGCGAAATTACAAGAGGACCTGGGCGCTTGGGGTGATCGCGAGTTTGGAAATATGCGCAAGAAGATTCGGAAACTCAAGCAGCGTATTGAGAATCTGCGCACTCGTTCCATTGGTCAAGGCCCATCTGAAGAAGAGAAGGGGCTAGTGAAGAGATTGAGGGAGGTACTGTACCAAGAAGAGTTGTGGATGAAGCAACGTTCACGGGTATTGTGGCTCCGCTCCGGCTATCGCAACACAGGATACTTCTAAGCCCAAGCGGCGCAGCGGAAGCGCACCAATCGCATTGCTAATTTATCTCGTGTTGATGGCTCAGTTTGTAATAGTTTTGATGAAATAAAACAGGAGATTAATTCTTTTTATCAGAATCTTTACATGTCCCAAGGAGGACATGATCTTCATGAGCTGCTTCAATTTGTGCCAACTAGTGTTACAGAGGCGATGAATGAAGTACTCTCAAAACCGTTCGAACCATCCGAGGTCAAGGCGGCGTTGTTTCAAATGGCGCCGTCGAAAGCTCCTGGTGTCGACGGATTTACAGCTGGTTTCTTTCAACGGCATTGGGGCCTGATAGAAGGAGACCTTGTGCCAGCGATACCGGACTTTATAAATGGTGGGGAATTACCAGCCGGTTTTAATGACACTTCTATTACATTGATTCCGAAGGTACGTAATCCCCAAGATGTCACTCAGTTCCGACCCATCTCTCTCTGCCCGGTGCCCTATAAAATTGCAGCAAAAACAATAGCAAACCGGGTGAGATTGTGTCTGGATGATATTATCAGTGAAGAGCAGAGTGCTTTCTTTCCCGACCGTCTAATTACAGACAACATCCTCGTTGCTTATGAAAGCGTACATGCGATGAGGAGGAGGAAGAAGGGAAAGAATTTTGCATGTGCAGTAAAGCTCGATATGATGAAAGCGTATGATCGAGTCGAGTGGCATTACTTGGAAGCGATCATGCTCAAGATGGGCTTCTGTGCGTCCTTTGTGCGTCTGATTTTGAAGTGCGTTTCTTTGGTCAGGTTCGCCGTGAAAGTGAACGGGGAACTACTATCTTTCTTTACTCCCTCTTGGGGTTTTAGACAAGGAGACCCCATTTCACCGTATCTATTCCTTATATGTGTTGAAGGTTTTTCGTCGCTGCTTAAGCACTATGGAGGAAACTATATTGATAGAGGAATCAGAGTTAGCTTTAGAGCTCCATGGGTCAATCATCTACTTTTTGCGGATGATAGCCTCATATTCATTGACGCCAAAATTCAGAGTTGTACAAGGCTGAATGAAATCCTCAGAATTTACTCGGAGTGTTCGGGCCAGAGTGTTCATCAAAGCAAACGCGCTATTTATTTCAGTCCAAACACACCGGAGCATAGAAGGATTCATGTGAAACAAATGTTGGGCATCACCAATGAGGCATTCAGTGAGCGCTATCTGGGGCTCCCGACGGCGGTGGGCCGGCTCACAAGCGATACGTTTGATCACATTGAGGAGCGGTGTCGGGCAAAGATGGGTGGATGGTCTGAGAGAAATATGGCGTGTGCAGCAAGGGAGACCCTGCTCAAGTCCATCATCCAAGCTATCCCGGTGCATAGTATGAGTTGTTTCTTGCTCACCAAGAAGACGTGCTCGAAACTTACATCTTTGATGGCTAGGTACTGGTGGGGGAGTTCCATTGATAAACGGTCGATGCATTGGCTTTCATGGGACAAACTCACGGTTCCTAAATGTAAAGGCGGGATGGATTTCCGCGATTTCAGAAATTTCAATTTGGCAATGCTTGGGAAGCATGGGTGGAGATTGCTAACTGAGCCTGCTTCCTTGTGTGCCTAGAGTTCTTAAAGGAAGATACTTTCCAGATTGTGGATTCATGCAGGCTTCTACTCCTGCGAGTTCCTCATCTACTTGGCGTGCTATCATCGCTAGAAGAGATGCACTGAATTTGGGTCTGATAAATAGAATCGGCGATGGCTCTAGCATTTCAGTTTGGGAGGACAAGTGGATTCCGGGTACATTGACTATGAAACCTTTGCTAAAGCCAGCTATCACACAGGTTAACAGAGTCAATGACCTAATTGATACAGAGAACTGGTCTTGGAAAACAGACCTGATACGTGATACCTTCATTGCTCCCGACGCTGCAGCAATTTTGAACATACCTTTGCGGACTGGTGGACGAGAGGATTTCTTGGCCCGGGCTTATGAAAAAACAGGTATCTACACTGTCAAATCATCGTACCGTGCTCTAATGATTCATAACAAGCGATCTGATCTAGAAGAAGGGGCGGCTACAAGCACTTCCATCTCGAATGAACAGCTGTGGAAATCTCTGTGGAAATTAAATGTAGTGCCAAAGATCCGCGTTTTCTGGGGGAGAGTCATTCGTGGGATCTTACCAGATGAGAAAACCCTACATCGACGGCACATTCATGTTACTAGTCGATGCAAACTCTGTTTGGTAGACGAGGAGGACTTGATGCATGCACTCATACACTATTCTCATGCCAGGAGCTTTTGGGACGAAGCTGAGAAGTGGTTTGATTTCAAACTACCTCGCCTTCACCCAACCACTTGGGCGCAAGATATTATGAGCGACCCAATCATTCCGAATGGAGACCGGGCGAAGATTGTGTCAGTTATGTGGTCTATTTGGCACTCAAGGAACCGGTGGACACATGATGAAGAACGCTTGGATCCGGCAAACTCGCTACGGATTATTCGAGAGACATTGGCGATCCTGGAATTACCTAAGGATCTCGCCCTAGCTCTTCCTGGCTTGGGTTGGCTCCCCCGGAAGATGACAGTGTTAAGACTAATACGGATGCGGGCATTGACAGTATCCGGGAGCAAGGGGGGCTGGTGGGGTTGCCCGTTCAGCCACTGGCTTTTTAGGAGCATGGTGTAAGCCTCACGATGGCGTCACAGATCCTCTGATTGCCAAAGCACTTTCTTTGCATGATGGAGTTCTTTATGCAAAGCTTCAAGGTCTGAACAAGGTCGTGATGGAGATGGACTGCAAGGAGGTTGTGGACCTCTGGAACACTCGCCACAACTCTCGTTCGGTTGTGGCACCGATTCTTTTGGAAATTGAGGATTTATCTGCTAGTTTTAGTTCTTTTATTATTCAACATACTTCTAGACTGTCTAATTTGCCTGCTCATCTTTGCGCTAAGCGAGGATGTTCGCTGCAAGTGACTGAGGCGTGGACCAATGATGTACCTCCCTTCCTGGTTAGTAGCCTCATGGCGGACTGTGCCAGGTGTGCTTTTGTTGAATAAAGAACCCCATATTCCAACGCAAAAAACATAGATGGTTCCTATCTTCTATTAGTTCGCCAGGGCCGCCGCCGTCTCGCCTGCCGCCACTCGCCGGGGAGGAAGACTACTGCCTGAATTGATCGAGTTCTTTGTAGTCTGAAACCTGAAGGTACGACATATGCACGATCCCTAAAAGGCAGTGTAATGCATCAATCTCTTTTCAATCTCCGTTGCCCTTCAAGGATGATGGCCGTCGTGCTGGATTTCATATGTACTGACTGGACTGCTGGCGCTCTTGAAGCAACGCACTGCCGCCCCGCCACTGCATCTGCTCATCCGATTGTTGTTCGTTAATTTTGTCTACTCATCTTGACCTAAACAAGGTATAGCTATATACTGTTGGGGAATGTAGTAATTTCAAAAAATTCCTACGCACACACAGGATCATGGTGATGCCACTATAAAAAAATACACTTCCGTGATGATACGTGTTTGTCACATTAGGTCGCGTTTTCTATCATGTATGTACATCCATGACGATTTTATGACAGAATCAAGATAGTCATACCTGTGTTGTCGTAGAAGTGTTCCATGACATTACCAAAATTATCATCACGGAAGTGTCCACTTCCATGACGATAAATCACGCGTCACAGAAGTGCTTTCGTTAAGGGTGACCGACACGTGGCATCCACCGTAACGGAACGCTGTTAAGCTATCGGGTCGGATTTTGGATCCAATAACCCGTTAATAGCCCCGACCAATGGGGATTTTCCACGTGTAAATTCATCATTGGCTGGAGGAAACACGTGTCGGCTCATCGCTTGGACAGATGTCATCCACTCATTGGACAGAAGGCGCCTATGATACGTCGACACGTGGCACGGCCCAACAGAGGCCCATTCCTGTGAAAAGGCCGGCCCGTTTGACTTGGTCAAAAGGTGGCGGGTTGGCCCATGGAAAGCCTGTTAACGACCTGTTCGCATATAGCCCATTTACAGCCCGCTAACCCAGTAGCGTCATCTGGGCCATCCAATATGATTCCAGCCCGTTTTCACTTCTGGCCCATGTATGGCCCATGACGTCTTTCAACCCATATGAGGCCCTATGTAACTCTTGGCCTATTAATGGCCCATGGTGAAACTGGCCCGTAATGAACAGTGTATCACTTTACACCCATTAACGGCCCGTGGTGAAACTGACCCGTAAAGAACAGTGTATCACTTTATACCCATTAACGGCCCGTTATTCTGTTGGGCCGTTTCCAGCCCATGTTATCTTTCGGCCTTCTCAGAGCCCATTTATTCTTGGGCTATTTTCCAGCATTCTTTTACTTACGGCCCATTACTGTCATTTTCTGCTTGTGGGCCAAATTCAGCCCGTGGTTATAGTCGGCCCGTTTGTGGTCCGTTAATACGTTGGGCCGTTTTCATAGTGTCATCAAATACGGCCTATTAACGATGGCCCGTTATGGTCGGCCCATGAACGGACGATTCCAACTCTAGCCCGTTTACGACCAGAATGCAGTCTGTTTGGCCCAAGTTTGGCCAATCAATCATACGGCCTGTATAAGGCCCATTGATGATACGGCCCGTAGAAGGCCCATTGTTTCTACGGCCCGTAGAAGGCCCATTGTTTCTACGGCCCGTAGAAGGCCCACTGTTTATACGGCCCGTAGAAGGCCCACTGTTTCTACGGCCCGTAAGAGGCCCAGTGTCACTACAGTAAATATTAGCCCATGGTTACTGTGGCCTAGTTTTAAAAAATAGGTTATTGCAGCCACTAGCAAACCGCAGAAAAAGAACTGCACTGACTACAAGCAAACAAATAAACAAGACAACAAGGAAATAAATAAGCAAGCAACTTACATTAGGCTATCACGGCTATTACACATATTACATCCACTGGGCATCAAAGTTCGCCACCAGTGCAAATATAGGGAACACAGCAGCATATAAACGCCACAGCAAAACAAGTCTAGAACTGAAACCACTTCAGAAGAGCTCAAGAAACAATATCCTGGGTACCCATAATGCTGGCAAGATGCTTAGCAAGCTTATTAACTTTCTCTTGTTTGGCGCTTAAGTCCTCCAGCGCTTGCTGTTGCACGAGAAAGTATGCATCTGAATTCTGCAGGGACTTCCTCAGTCCTTCGGCTTCCTGTCGCATAACATCTGATCGATGTCTTTCAACTTGAAGTTGAGACTCAAGAAGCCGAACTGATTCAGGCAACGAGTTCGAAGAGCTGGTGCTAGCAGTGGTAGCCAGTAACTCGAACACTACATCAAGACAGGACTTTGGGGTTGTCTCAGTGTCTTCAATATAGTTTTTATCAGCTTTCTTGGAGACCAACAGGGATGTCTCACTATCTTGAACCTTATCTGCATTACTTCCTTTACCATTGCATAACAGGGTACTCTTCTCCATTATTTTATCCGTGTTCTAAAAGAGAAACAAACAAACACATCTCAGGTTTACAATGTAGTATATGGAACTCATTTTGGTAAACTAGTTTAGTAGTAAGGTGGACTGGATAACAGCATGAAGCAAACATATATCTATGTAGTATGGTCACTGTATGGTCTATATCATTCTAGTTTATGTTGCCAAATCAAGATAGATACAGTTCGAATCATATCTATTTAAGACAAAGCAGCATAGACAGAATATAAGTGTGGGAAACTACACAGCAACAAAAACACTTGTAATGTGCATGGCATGAGAACATAACTGTTTATTCAATTGAAACTAAAATCAACATAGAGCAAGTTACAATAGCAAACAGCCAAACACGTTGAAGAAACAGGTTTAAAACATACCTGTTGCGCCATTGGAGTTTCAATTGCATCCTTCAAATTTGAAATTAGTTGGTATCAGTAAATACAGTGATGCAACAGCAAAGTAGTATGAACCATAGCTACGGAACCTAACCTGAGAACAATTCTTCTTCTGCTTTAAGCATTGACTTCGGGTTCGGAGTGGTGGTCCTCGTTATTTGGGCACTGCAGTTGCCTTACTAACTGCTCGTGTTTGGGTGCTCTGTGGTGGAGACGGTGATGTGTCAACGAGAACTGAGTGTCTATCTGCTGGGGTTGGGGTTAGAAGGGGTGTAGTTGGTTCTCTGTCCAACTGGCTAGGGGTACAATCTGCATGAGTGTAGGTTATGTGTGGTGGGGCTGGTTCTTGGACAAGTACAACCGTGGTTCTATTTGCATCGACAGGTAGCACGATCTTTTCGGAAGACCGTGTTTTTACTCCCACAGATACTGCCATCACTCCCTCCAATTGAAATGGCTGATAAACAAGAAAAGTAATTGAATGTACAGACATTGTAAGATAGACAGGTGCAATGGATAGTAGGGAAGAAAACAGGGCATGAAATAATTCACATTTATGTTGTGTAAGCAAACAGAATAGCAGGACATAATTTCACATATATGATGGCTAATTAAACATGATAGCATGACACAATTTCACATGTATGATGGCTAACTAAACAGGATAGAATGACATACTTCAAAATATGATGACTATGTAAACAGGATAACATGATATAACTATACGATGTGTCTATTAAAGTGGTTGGCATGCCATAAATCACAAACATGCCGTCGATGGAAACATGATGGCATGATATAATTCACGGATAGAATGACATAATTTAAAATATGATGACTATGTAAACAGGATGAGATGATATAACTATATTATGTCTTTAGAAAATGGGTTGGCATGCCATAATTCAGATACATGTTGTCTATGTAAACATCATGGCATGACATAATTCAAATATATGATTTATATACTAAGGAAGTGAGCAGAGGGTAATCGCATATATGATGTGTCAACTAAGGAGATGACATTTAATATTGTGTATATGATGTAAAAACTAAGCATTGCAATACAACATATGCATTATATGAGTAATATAACCCTTCCAAGTTTGAGCATACACCTCAGGGGGATAATAGGACTGGTCATCTGCCTCTGAATCCTCCTCTGAAGAGCTATCTGTAACCAACAAGATATCTGCTTCAGCAGGTAGCATTGTCTGCTCTGAAGACCTTGTTTTCACTCCAGATTTCTCCATCACCAATTCAAATGGCTGATGCACAGGAAGAGCAGTTGAATATACAAACATTGTCAACAAAAGCAACGAGAAATACAAAAAAGGACGGCATGATATAATTCACATATATGACGCTTGCCTAAACAACATGGCATTGCATAATTCACATACATAATGCCTTGCAACAAGATAACATTGCATAATTCACATATATAATGTCTTGCAACAAGATGGCATTGCATAATTCACATATATGGTAATTAGACACTAAACAGGTGGCATTCACACAAAGCATGTCTAAACTAAGCAAACGACATAGCAATGCAAGATACCATACGCACGATATGAGCAACATAACCCTACCAAGTTAGGGCATGCACCTCGAGGGGAAATATGACTGGTCATCTGTCTCTGAATCCTCCTCTGAGGAGCTATCGGTAACCAGCAAGACATGCGCTTCGTCAGATAGCATTGTCTGCTCTGAAGACCTTGTTTCCACTCTAGATTTTTCCATGACCGTGCCGAATGGCTGATCCACAGGAAGAGTAATTGAATGTACTAAAACTATTGACAAATTTAACATGTAATAAAAAAATGATGGCATGATATAATTCACATATAAGATGACTGGCTAACCAGGGTGTCATTGCAAAATTCACATATATGATGCCTGGCTAGACAAGATGGCATTGCATGATTCACATATACGATAAAGAAACGAAACAGATGGCATTGACACAAAGCATGTCTAAACTAAGTAGATGACATCTTTAATGTATACAGTAAGCAATGCAAGGCACCATATGCATGATATTACCAACATCAGCATGCAAAGTTAGAGCGAAGACCTCATGGGGTAAATAGGAGTGGCCTTCTCCTTCTGAATCCCGCTCAGAACAGTTATCTTCCTCTTGATTACGATCCGAAATGGGTGGAGGGGGGCTGCCTTTGCGCCCACCATGGAACGACATCTGCATGTAATTTTATTGCCATGCAAGGCTCGTCTCTTTTGCTCTACATGATCAGTTCCATTGTGTACAATAACTGGCATGCATAGGAATAAAACATAGTGAGATTATGTAAGGAGTGTGTGCACAAATCCAGAGTGATGGTAGCAAACTGTGGATAGACCCAAAACCAATGATAGTAGGCAGATAATAGCTTTGGTTAAAAAATACAGATAATGGCTCCTTTAATGTTTGTTTGCACCCAACATGAAACTCATAGTAGACACCGGAGATTAACCAGATAGTAGACAGATAGTACTGATTGCTGCCCCAATATGTACCCCACAACCATTTAAAAACTCAAGTTTCAGCATTAGTTTGGACCTGACTCGGAGTCTAATAGGTGAACACGACGATAATGTAGCATGTCATCATATTAAGTGATGCATAATGTAAGCAGACACGGAAGAGTGCGACCTCTCTTGCGGACCCGTGTAGTCCTCAAGGTCATCTGCTCAGTTGATGATGGTAATGCAGTTGTCGTGGCTGCCGGCGGCGGGGAAGAAGATCTGAGGCGGCAAAAGACAGTCTGGAGAGCGGATCCCTGCTGTGGTGAACCCTTCCATCGTTGGAGCAGCTGAGCTGGGGTGGAACACAGCGCCGCAGGAGCAGGACAAACCACACAAGGTTTTCTTTGACACATATCTGTAACAGAAGTAATTGAGTAAGGGCTTGTTTGAATTTGAGGATTGTAACGATGCAGGGATAGGAAATAGACATGAATATGATAGGAATGCACGTGCAAAACAGAGAATTTAAAAACACAGGATTTCTGCCAATCTGGGTGTTTGATTCACAACAATTGGAAGATCACAGGATGCAAAAAAGCATGATGAGATTAAGTCAAACCACAAGAAAATGTACGGTTATAATGCTATTATGCTACTATCTCTTAGTCTTGTGCTTGACGAATAGGAATATGAAAAGAAGGGGAAGTGGAAATTAGAATTCCTACGGTTTTTCTTTCAAGGAGACACTAAAGGAACAAATCCTATAGTTTTCCTTTGCTCCATTCCTTTGCACCAAATTCATGAAAAGTAGTACCATAGGAAACTTTCCAATTCCGATGTTTTTCATTCACTTTTCCTTTCAAGCACTGGCGATTCTAGTAGGGAAGCTTGAGCAAGGAAAATCCTACACTAAATAAAAGTTTTTGTGCTACTTCTATTACTTTGGACCCTGACCACTACCATTAGCTCAACTCCCAGGCCCATTGACAAATGCACAGCTCAAACGCGCAGAGATAAATAATGATGGCATTCAAGAGAGTCCATCACGAATAGCTAAGTTGCCCGGTACCTCATTGCTTGTCATATAGTAGGATAAAATAATCGTATTTCCCGTTACTACGAGTGCTCAGTGGACAATATATATAACATGTAGAGTAAAAAAGAGATGCAACAAGTGTACAACCTCTTTGGCGAAGCCATGTCGATCTCAGCGTGATTGGGTTGGCCGATGAGGATGCTCCGGATGACTTGGCTGTCGGAGGAGGGGAAGAAGATCTTAGGCGTCTGGAGATGGAGCCTGAGGTACTGCTCCGCTATGATGGAGAGTTTCGTCGTTGGAGCAGCTCCGGTGAGTTGTACGACGCCAAGGCTGAAGCAGGACAAGAGAGACAACGAACAATGTTAACCTGAGTGGAATTCTAATAGCATCTCCAATACATGACGTAAAATACATAACCACAATGTGCTAGATGTAAAATACATCAGCCGCTCATCTCTCAACTTAACTGTCGAAATTGAATTTAACTATCGAAACTGAACTTAACTGTCGAAACTGAATTTTGTTGTCGAAACTAAATTTTGCTATCGAAACTGAACGCACTAGCGAGGTGAGGCTACACGTCGGTCGACTGACTTTTTCATCTCTGGTCAGTCGATTTTGCAGCCATTGGATACGAAATCAAGGGCCTGTGGTTCATCTTCAACCTCCACCCCCCTGAGCCGCCAGCCACCCCCGCCCCCCCCCCCCGCCGCCCGCGGCCGGCAGTGCGCCGCCCCGCCCGCCCCGAAAACACTCGCCACCACTGGTTCGCCGCCGCCCCGGCCATCCCTCTAGCCCCCCCCCCCCCCCGTGCCGAGCTTTTTCTTCGGCGATCCCCACGCCACCGCCCCGCCAACGCCCCGCCACCGTCGGCGACCACTGCCCCCATCCTGAACCCTAAGATAGATATTGGGGTACCTCTCCGGCGAGCCCCCCTTCCCGCTGTGGCTGGTTCTTCCTTCACCCCGGCGAGCCCCCCCCCCCACCCCTGAAAATCGACTGACCCAAAAGTCGATTCATTCGACTGAAGTGTTGCTAAATCGGAGCAGCATCGCAAGCAAGAGCAAGAGCGAGAGCAGCAACGCGAGCAAGAGCAATAACAAGAGCAGATCAGGCAGGGGACCGAGAGTAAGAGCAGAGTAGCAGCGCGAGCGAGAGCTAAAGCAGCAGCAGCTCCTACTGATATGGACGTCGCCACCGAGGGAGCGACGCCGTGGAGGAAGTGGCCGGAGGCACCGCCGTGGATGGAGCCGCGCCGTGTAGGCTCGGGACTGAGCACCGGCAGCACCGTCAGATCGAATCAAGAAGAAAATGCGGCGATTAGTGTACAACCTCTTTGGTGGCGCCGATTAGGCCGCAACTTCATCCGAGGAAACGGTGATGATGATGCTCTTCCGGTGGTGCAGGTGAAGATGATGGTGTGGGAATGGAGGTGGCGGGAAAGACGAGGGGAACGTCAAGGCAGCTCCTTGGAGGTGGAGGACGGGGTGGCTGAACCGATGGGACGATGAGATCGACGATGGATCCTCATCCGGTATGGTGGATGAGGGACGTCGAGGTGTTGTTGTGGACGACGTTGTCGGGGAAGAGGCTCCGGCTGGGTGGCGGATGGAGCAGGGTGTGGGGTTTCGTCGCGGGTTTTCACGGCCTCGGTGTACGAATGGGTGGGCGGATGGGATGGCAGTGGGGAACCATGGCTTAGAGACGCGCTTGTCCGAAATGTGGGGTAAGTTGCGAAAGTACCCCCACCGATTTGAGGCAGTTCTTTCGGTTCAGGGGTACCATGGGCATTTCGCGTGTCGGGATTTCACAGGAGATGGGAGTTTTCGCGCGCGTTGTAATTTCGGAATAGCAAGGTGCGGGTTGAGATGGAGGGAGTTGTCGGATCATAATGAGACAAAGATATATCTTAAATATTTCGGGCTAACAAGGCGTGGGTTGAAGAGGCGGGAGTTTCGCAGCACGATAGACAGAGAAGCTAGCTTGAATTTTCGGCATAATAAGGTGCGGCTTGAAATTTCGGAAGAACAAGCTTAACGTGTACCAAAAAAAGACAATTTGCACCTCAACACCCACAACACACACACAAACACCATTTAGACTAGAGTAAGGTACACGTGCATTGCACGCATGAGATTTGGCAACGAAATTATGAATAAATACCACATTCTAGCATGCAAGATTTGAGTCATATATGCATGATGTAGATGTCCGTTTAATTCTTATAGTTCATTTCATTCAAAATCATCTAGTTTTTATAAGAAAGCTAATCTATTTTAAGATTCATGGAATTGTGCGTCGTAAGACATAAAGTAAAAACAAATAATGGCAAATCATGTAGAAAAACATTTGGGCAATTCTGATACGGAAGATTCTAGAAAAAATAAGAAGTGCTTGTGTTTTGATGTTTGTGCATTATGCTTAAGTTCAACCATGGAGTCTTCTAGATTATACATGTGGCAAAATCTGGTGGAATCTAGATGATATCCAATGGCCAGTAGTGCTCAAATTTGCCATATTTGGACCATCGGATCCGCCTCATCCAACGACCATCTTTCAAAGTTAAAGTTACCCGCACACAATATAAAAAAATATAAAATATAATATATATAGGGGTATAGATATAGATATGTGATGCGAAAGCCGCCCATCATCTTCAATTAGAATAGTGTGTCCATGCACGGATGCGACGTGGCCAAATGATGTCTGCCATCGGTATCTCAAATTCAAATCAGTCTAACCTTGTTCAATGTGTATACATTACAACATGCTCGTTTGCAAACCACACCGCGCAGATCTCCGTTATATTCATGCATGCATGGGTTTCAAACATCACGATCTCTTATTCAAATATTTGAATTCAACTTTACATTGATTATGACCTCACCTATTCTTTTACACCCACACAGTAGTCTTCTCTTTTTAATTGTACCACTAACTTTCTCTCGTGCATGCATGCACACACACTACCAGTCGGCATTATCCATCGCACGCATGCAATCTTTTTATTCAGGTCGATCTCCCATGAAGGCACACACCCACACACATCCCCCTCTCCATCATATCGGGCATTCTTTATCTCTCACGCGTGCATGCGCAACGATCGATGTTCCTCTATGTATGTGTGTATATATCTAGGTCTTTCATAGTTTTCCACACAAACCGATCAATCGATATATCCTGTGAGGTCTCACCCTCTTTCCCACGTCCACATTGATCAATCTATACCTATCTATATATGATTAACATATATAGCTAATACACCCACATTAATTATATATCCAACGTCCCCCTCTCATCACCCATGCCTTCCTCTTCATCTCTCAGACGCGTGCACAATGGCGAAGATAGGGGTAGTAAGGGCCCTGCCCCCTCCCCCCTAACATCACTATATATCGAGGCTAATATGAATGTGATCATTAGACAATTGCTGCTAAAAATGGTTTAAGTTCATGAATTGACCCTCCTCGTAAAGGATTAGCAATGCTTGGCCCTCTACCTCATTTATTTTTCATGGCTCCGCCACTGCGCGCAACAGCGCACGTGTTCGCCCCCTCTCTCTAAATATCGATCTCGCACTTGTGCATTCCTTCATAGTCTCCCTCCACTCGGCCCCTCGCACCATCTACTAGCCCCCCACCGGATTTTGCCACATGTACAATCTAGCAGACTCCATGGTTGAACTTAAGCATAATGCACAAACCTCAAAACAGTAGTGGTTCTCTTTTGTTCTAGAATCTTCCATATCATAACTTCCCAAACTTTTTTTCTAGTTGAATTTCCATTATTTGTTTTTACTTTATGCTTTACAATGCACAATTCCATGAATCATAAAATAGATTAAGGGCTTCTTTGATTCAAAGGATTCTCAAAGGAATTTTGGAGGATTCTAATCATTAGGAATGTTTCCTATCTTGGTTGTTTGATTCGTAGGATTGTAAACCATAGGAATTTTTCCATATGATTCATTTGCACTAGATTTCTTAGGAAACATCCCATCCACTCAAACCTCTTTGAAAGAATTCTGCATTTTTTCTATGCACAATCAAACACTCGTACAATCCTGTAGGATTCAAGACGACATTCCACTATAATCCCATGTTTTTCCTATTCCCGCGTTCTTTGCTTTTTTATAAAAACTAATTCATTTTGAATGAGATGAACTATAAGAATTAAACGAAGGGATACATCAGGCATATATGACTCAGAGCTTACATGCTATTGTGTGGCATTTATTCATAATTTGGTTGCAAAATCTAATGCGTGCAATACACGTGTACCTTACTAGTACTTCGAGTATGTGCAAAACACGTAAATTAGAATACCAATGGCACACTACACAGTGTCTCTCTTACAGTTCATGAAGCCACGTGGCACATGTGGAGGCGTTGTCGTGACCTCCTGGCGTGGATTGGTCACAGTGACGTGCTGCTGGTTCCAGAAGAATGTACTCGTCCTTCCTGAGCCACACTGGCGGTACATGCACGAAGCGAAGATGTGCATGCACGCCACGCACGCCACGCACGCACTCATTTCCTCGCACGCACACACGGGTACATGGGCGGACGCAATTTTGTACCAAGATCCACCCCATGTGATAATTTGACGCGTGTAAAGTCGTTCACTTCATTGATGGTCAATTAATACAGCGCATGCAAATTGAGTGGACGTGAGGGAAGAAGAAAGACATTATTACTCCACTGCACGCATGCGAGTAGTTAAATCATGGGTTGCTAGTAGTAATTCCATTGGCCTCCTTCGTATTTTGTGCCAATTTTTGACAGTAACATAATATTTACGCATTTGAGCAGTGTAGTACTTGAAATATATGTTTCGCTAAACTCATCGGGAGCCGTTTCGGGCCTCGAAACCAAAACCATCAATTAATCTTTACCTTGTTCCCATCACATTCGAAAGCCTGCTCACACCTACTAGTACGTACCAAACCTGAACATGTTCCCACTATGCAGGTATTAGTACTAGTGCTATTACTTAGGTTATAAAAAGAGGAACTACCTAACCGAAAATTACCCTACCTTTCCTCCTCATAAGTGCTTCTTCTTCGTCCGTCCTTGCCATGGCCGGTGAGCAGAGCTCTAGGTCGAGAACTACTCGTAACAAGGGTGCGGCAACCAAGGCTGCAGAAAAAAAGAGGGCTCGCCGCCACGTAGAGACCTCGAAAGATCTCTCACGGGCAGGCGATGGCTCCCAGGAGCGCCCTAGCCGCGGAGGTGAACATGCCGAGCCGGCGGAGCTGGAGTCGTTATCCCTTGATGGCAATGCCCGATCAGCTCAATAAGCACCTCAATAAGCAGAAGGAGTTCATCCAAGGCTTGATGGAGTTGCTGAAGGAGAGCCTCGACAACATGCCCGCTGAGCTCAATCAGTAGGGGAGTTCACCGCCGGCTTGGTGATACTGCTGAAGAAGAGCATTGCCTCAGAGAAGAAGGCGGCCGGCGAAATCCTACGACTTCAGGAGGACAAGGCGAAGCTCTGCCACGAGATCGACCTGTTGAAGGAGAAGAACGCCGGCTGGAAGAAGCTGCATGAGAATAGTAGTTCCTCGATGAAGATGCTGCAGGCCCTCGTCATGGAACAAAAGGAGGAGTTGGCGAAGCTCCGCATCGAGCACCCGGCTACTGCAATGTACGTAATGCGGCTGTGGAACAGATGATGAAGGATAGCGTTGAGAAATCCCGCGTCATGGACATAATGAAGAAGATGGCGGAGGAGATGCGCAAGGAGATGGAGGTCGTGGAGGATATGAAGAAGCAGTTATGACTCCACGACGAATTAGATCATTTGGGGTGATAATCTTCCTTCTTCTTTTGCTCCTGTGTTTCATCTTTTGCTTCGGGTGTTTCACCACACGTGTCACGTTCTCTATGAGGCATGAATAGAATAATGGTTTTTTTGAGGGAATGAATAGAACAATGCTAACAATGAGATGACTAGCAAATTATATCATTTTTTATCGCCATATGGCACTGGGCTGCCGTGTTTCGTGCTCCTCCGTCGCAGTACTACTCCAGTGGAAAACTTGAGTATATCACACGGTTCTTTGCTCCTCCTCGATCAGGTCGTTGGTGCATTTATACGAGCAGTCAAATCAAAAGGCCCCGCCTTCTAGCAGTAATGAGCCATCAAATCACAAAGGCCCTCGCCTCTCGTGAAACCAACCAAGCTAGACTGCCCCGCCCTCTAGCCTTTTAAAAAATGTATACTTTTGTATAGTAGTAGTATCGATGGATTGCGCCATGGAGCAAAACTTGAAATTAAAAAAGGTGGTACATATAGAGAGCGCTCGTCGCAAAATTATGCATATAGTACTATTAAAAAGGCTAGTCACAATAATGGTGTCCAGCACAACCCATCCCTCAAATAAAACTAAGAGGGTGCTTGGATACATTTTAGTCCCATGACTAAAAGTAGTGGGACTAAAACATGCTAGCCTCACCCATGCTTGGATCCAAATACTAAAAAGTCTAAAATCAAGTTAATGAGCATTTATTGTCCTCCAAACCCTCCAATCCAGAACTCGCCTGTGTTAAAGGAGAGGAGTTAAATGAGTAGAGAGAGGACTAATCCACATTTTAGTAGGGGTACTCCTGACTAAAAAAATTTAGTCTCAAGACTAGTTTTAGCCCCTCTTTAGTCAGGGGTGCTTGGAACTTTAGCCTCTTAAAGATACTATTTTTAGTCAGACTAAAATAAGTCCCTTGGATCCAAGCACCCTCTAAGCATCCTGGAATTCTTTGACAAAACTAAGCACCCTGAAATTCTTTGACAACTAAACTGCTGGCTATATGGTGTTGGCCATATATATTGTATGTATATAATGTGAAGAAATGAGTGGTAGTACTATACCAACTAAAAGATGAAATGTAAGAAATACTAGTATGTACTTACTGAAGAGTTAAAGTAACGAGAAGAAACATAACATAGTTCCGCTGGGGGCTCAGCACAACACACCCCTCAAATTAAATTAAGCACACCTGAAATTAAACTTTGCAACTATTCCGGTAGACACTGCATTAGAACCACCATGAGCAACGACACTGCCACCGTACTCGGAGTCCTCGTCCACGTCCTCGACTTCGTCCTTGTCCCTCTTCCTCTTGGCCGATACTTCTTTGCTTGAACCGCACACTTGGTTGTTGCTCTTCATCCAACCCTTGTAGATATTGAAGCAAAGGTAGCCATCCATTGCAGCATAGTGGATGTGGTCTATATCTAGTACATTCCGCTGCCATGCATGACGATGAAACGTGTATGGAGGTTTCTCCAATTTACCGTACGAAGGATGAACCATGGCTCCTGCCAGGGTCAACATTGAAGGTTGACGAGAGGACACCAGCCGATTCTTCTGGAGGTCGAAGGGGTTGCCTACGACGAGACCTATCCGACGCTGGACATCCCTGTCGTTCTTAAAGTCTACAGTAATGAATTTCATTGTGTTGTCCTTGAGGAAGTTCTTAAAATCCTGGCACTCAACGTCGGCATGGCATATGTGGTAGACCAAGCAAACGTTATGTACGCAAACCTGGATCACGGCGGGCTTCTTCCTCTCTTCGTCCTTTAGATCCTTCTTTGGTCCCAGGACTGTGGTGTACTCAACATCTAGCCCAGCGACCCACTCATCATCTGAGTTTTCAAACATGCGTCTGAAGCGAGAAAGACATCCTTTCACCATCGCGGAAGAACGGGTGTAGATGACGTCGAACTCATCGCCGGTGATGGTTCTAACCTTGTACTCACCGCCGATCGTGTAGATTTGGGACGCCATGGATTTGGGAGGAGGGTTAGGATTAGTGGAACTACCGTAATGTGAATGGATGGGACGACTAGGAGCGAACCGCCGTAGTATTGAAGGACGTGTGGGGACGAGTAGGAGCGAACTGCCAGCGTGCGAACGGCATGGTAGTGGCTTTCCATTCTCCCATGATATGGGCTTCCGAGAGCCCTTGGATCTGAGATCGAACGGTTGCATGACGTGATTCTAGACCTATGGGTGAATATCCTATCTTGGAGGGTTATTCTGCAAATTTTCAGCAACTTAGCATGCGACCGTTTGATCTCAGATCCAAGGGCTGCCAGCAGCCCGTATCATGGTCGCGCCTACCACGACCGTCGTGTCGCTCGCGCGGTCGCGCCCTTGGAGATTTAACACGGTGCGTTAGGCTATCTGATGTTGGCATGTCATACATAGTCATCACTTAGTCACTCATACTACAACAAGGTTGGCTATAAGTGTATTTTTTTACTCCTCTCTATCTCTTTCTTCGTACTCCCTCCGTCCCATAATATAAGAATGTTTTTGACACTAATGTAGTGCCAAAAATGTTCTTATATTATGGGACATAGGGAGTACTAGTATTTATTGCATTTGCCAAGGAGTGACCTCTTCCAATGAAATGGTGTTGCTAAGTTTGCTTCATTTCATTAGCTATAGACTCAAAATTGTCTTTTCACCTAGGTACACGCGCTTAGCACCGTTTATTCCTTGGGTCACCAAACTAGTCTCTCTCTTCTTGATTAACTTGCCACATCAAACTTTATGCCTATGTGGCAAGCTTAAGCACTTGTAGGAGCAAGTAAAAGTAAGTACAACAGTGCGCTTTACATGGCATTTTTGCATATGTGGAGGAAAGAGAGGCAAGGAAAAAGTGGAGAAGTGGGCTCTCATGCAAGAGCCAGCCTCTACTACATGGTGGAGCATTGGGAGAGGCACCTGTATGGAGGTGGTCAGGAATCGGAAGACTCACGCCGGTCGTAGCGCCGTAGTTAAAATGATAATGGCAAGTCAAATCACGGGGCCCCACCTGTCC
Organism: Triticum aestivum; assembly: GCF_018294505.1. Taxonomy (NCBI): domain Eukaryota; kingdom Viridiplantae; phylum Streptophyta; class Magnoliopsida; order Poales; family Poaceae; genus Triticum; species Triticum aestivum. The sequence continues at coordinate 591,422,726 of NC_057809.1, read as the reverse complement.
AGTAGTAACTCGCTGTCAAATCACACAGCCCTATGTTTGCAGCAGCCTACTCCTCGTCTTCTCGCATCTCTGTCGAACTGACTAGGCGGAACTGCCCCACCGCCTACCACACAGAAAAAGCCCCGCTGAGGGAGTCCTGGATTAGGGGGTCTCCGGACAGCCGGACTATATCCTTTTGCCGGACTATTAGACTATGAAGATACAAGATTGAAGACTTTGTCTCGTGTCCGGATGGGACTCTACTTGACGTGGAAGGCAAGCTAGGCAGTACGGATATGGATATCTCCTCCTTTGTAACCGACCTTGTGTAACCCTAGCCCCCTCTGGTGTCTATATAGACCGGAGGGTTTTAGTCTGTAGGACAACAGACAATCATACCATGGGCTAGCTATTAGGGTTTAGCCTCACCGATCTCGTGTTAGATCAACTCTTGTAACACCCATATCATCAAGAATAAATAAAGCAGGACGTACGGTTTTACCTCCATCAAGAGGGCCCGAACCTGGGTAAAACATCGTGTCCCCTGCCTCCTATTACCATCCGCCTAGACGCACAGTTCGGGACCCCCTACCCGAGATCCGCCGGTTTTGACACCGACATTGGTGCTTTCATGGAGAGTTCCTCTGTGTCATCATCATCAGGCTTGATGGCTCCTTCGATCATCGTTAGCGATGCAGTCTAGGGTGAGACTTTTCTCCCCGGACAGGTTTTTGTATTCAGCGGCTTTGCACTGCGGGACAATTCGCTTGGCCATCTGGAGCAGATTGAAGGCTACGCCCCTGGCCATCAGGTTAGGTTTGGAAGCTTAAACTACATGGACGATATCCGTGGAGACTTGATCTTCGACGGATTCGAGCACCTGCTGAGTGCGCCGAACTATCACGATGGGCATGATTTAGCTCTACCACCGAATAGTGCCCTGGAGGCCGCACCCACATCCGCTCCGACCTTTAATTTGGAGCCAACTGCGTCGACCAAGGGCGGGTGGCTAGACCCCGCCACGGAGGCTGCAGCCTCAACGGCGATCGAGCCGAACACCAACCTTATCCTTCGCGAGGCCCGTTACTCCACATTGCCGGACTCTCCTCCGAACGCTGAACCATCCATGCCCCTGCCAATCGAATCCGATTGGGCGCCGATCATGGATTTCACTGCCGCGGATATCTTTCAGCACTCGCCCTTCGGTGACATATTGAATTCACTAAGGTCTCTCGCTTTGTCAGGAGAGTCCTGGTCGGATTATGACCGGCAGGATTGGTGCGGACGATGAAGAAATTCGACGCCCACCCACCACCCACTTCATAGCCACTGTCGATGATTTGACTGGCATGCTTGACTTCGACTCCGAAGACATCGACGGTATGGACGACGACGCAGGAGACGAACAGGAACCAGCGCCTATAGGGCACTGAAAAGCCACCTCGTCATATGATATATATATGGTGGACACACCCAAAGAGGGCAATGGCGACAAAACAACGGAAGATGACCCCTCCAAGAAACAACCCAAGCGCCGACGTCAGCGGCGCCGCTCTAAGTCCCGCCAAAACAAAAGTGGTGATACCGGCACAGGAGATAATAGCACTCCGGATAGTGCCGAACACGGCAACAATCCCCTCCAGCAAGATTTAGGGCAGGAGGATGGAGAGGCCAGCCCTCCTGAGAGAGCGGCAGATGAAAAGGAGGAGGATGACAATTACATGCCTCCCTCCAAAGACGAGGAAAGCCTCGACGATGACGAATTCGTTGTGCCAGAGGATCCCGTCGAACAAGAGTGCTTCAAGCGCCGGCTTATAGCCATGGCAAATAGCCTTAAGAAAAAGCAGCAGCAGCTTCAAGCTGATCAAGATCTGCTAGCTGACAGATGGACTGAAGTCCTGGTGGCCGAGGAATATAAACTCGAATGCCCCTCCAAGAGTTACCCAAAATGTAGGTTGCTACCCCGACTGGAGGAAGAAGCGTATGATGTGGTTGAGCGGCCACCCCGTGGCCGCGACAGAGAGGCATTCCAGCCAAAAGCTCAGCCTACACCCCGACACCATTCAAATAAAAAGGCATGGGGAAATACGCCAGACCTGCGAGACGTATTGGAGGACAAAGCAAAACATGCAAGATCGATCTACGGATCATGAGGGCGCGCCACTACGCGAGACGATAATCATCACGCCGGATACAACAAAAGTAAATCCGACCGGGCCAAGCACAGCGGGCAAGACTCATTGGAGCTGTGTCGCGATATAGCCCAGTACAGAGGCGCCACACCCCCCTTATGCTTCACAGACGAAGTAATGGATCATCAAATCCCAGAGGGTTTCAAACCCGTAAATATAGAATCATACGACGGCACAACAGATCCTGCGGTATGGATCGAGGATTTCCTCCTGCATATCCAATTGGCACGCGGTGATGATCTAAACGCCATTAAATAACTCCCACTCAAACTCAAAGGACCATCTCGGCATTGGCTCAATAGCTTGCCAACAGAGTCCATTGGCTGTTGGGAGGATCTGGAAGCCGCATTCCTCGACAACTTTCAGGGCACTTATGTGCGACCACCAGATGCCAATGACTTGAGCCACACAATTCAGCAGCCAGAGGAATCAGCCATGCAATTCTGGACATGGTTCCTAACAAAGAAAAATCAGATCGTCGACTGTCCGGATGCAGAGGCTCTAGTAGCTTTCAAGCACAACATCCGCGACGAGTGGCTAGCCCGGCACCTTGGTCAGGAAAAGCCGAAATCTATGGCAGCCCTCATGACACTCATGACCCGCTTTTGTGCGGGAGAAGACAGCTGGCTGGCTCGCAGTAACAACATATCAAAGAACCATGGTACTTCGGATACCAAGGACGGCAGTAGCAGGTCACGTCGCAACAAACATAAGCGCCGCATTAACAGCGACAATACCGAGGATACGACAGTCAATGCCGGATTCAAAGGCTCTAAACCCGGTCAGCGGAAAAAGCCATTCAAAAGAAGCACTCCGGGCCCGTCCAGTTTGGACCGTATACTCGATCGCTCGTGTCAAATACACGGCACCCCCAACAAGCCAGCCAACCACACCAATAGGGATTGTTGGGTGTTCAAGCAGGCTAGCAAGTTAATTGCCGAAAACAAAGATAAGGGGCCACATAGCGATGACGAGGAGGAGCCCCGGCAGCCGAATACCGGAGGACATAAGAGGTTCCCCCCACAAGTGCGGACGGTGAACATGATATACACAACCCACATCCCCAAGAGGGAACGGAAGCGTGCGCTTAGGGACGTATATGCGTTGGAGCCAGTCGCCCTAAAGTTCAACCCATGGTCCTCCTGTACGATCACCTTCGATCGTAGGGACCACCCCACTAGTATCCGTCATGGCGGATTCACTGCACTGGTCTTAGACCCAATCATTGATGGATTTTACCTCACTCGAGTCCTTATGGATGGTGGCAGCAGCCTGAACCTGCTTTACCAGGACACGGTGCGCAAAATGGGTATAGACCCCTCAAGGATCAAACCCACAAAACAACCTTTAAAGGCGTCATACCAGGTGTAGAGGCCCATTGCACAGGCTCAGTCACACTGGAAGTGGTCTTTGGATCCCCGGATAACTTCCGAAGCAAAGAGTTAATCTTCGATATAGTCCCGTTCCGCAGTGGTTATCATGCACTGCTCGGGCGAACCGCATTGGCAAGATTCAATGCGATACCGCATTATGCATACCTCAAGCTCAAGATGCCAGGACCTCAGGGGGTCATTACAGTTAATGGAAACACAGAGCGCTCTCTCCGAACGGAGGAGCACACTGCGGCCCTCGCAGCGAAAGCGCAAGGCAACCTCTTAAGGAAATCCACTAGTTCGGCGTTTAAGGACCCGAACACCTTCAAGCGCGCCCGGAGTAATCGGCAACAGGACCGCCTGGCACGTTCCGAGCTCGCATAGAAATGTGGCCCCCACCCCGGCCCAAGCCAAACGGCGAAACTCGTGCCACGCGTACATAATTATGCATTAAAAATACCATGGGCACAGGTAGGGAGGGGGCACGACTACGGCACGCTCCAAGACGCGGCTTAAACCGCACTAGGGGCTTCCTGCTTTGTTATTTTTCTCTTTCAAGACCTTAATCTCTGGAAACCCTGCCCGGCAGCATGACTGCCAAACACATGATGCAACAACCAAGGAGGCAGAAAGCTACATCACACCACAGAATTCCCAGGTGGATTACGATAACGAGTGACATATTTACTTTAATACTATTCCTCAGCTTGCCCTTGGAGGGGACATAGTCCTACTTTTTGCTTATCGCACTACATGTATCATTCTGCTTTAACGCACCCTTTTGACTAAACAATGCATAGCATTAAGACTATTATTGCATTCTTCTTATATACATATATATGTTCATTCATGACATCCAGCACCCGTACACTCTGGTATGGCCAATACGCTAGGGGCTTAAGCATACCCCACAATATGGCGTGAGAAGTCCAAACACTTTCGACAGTGCGGCACCCTGAACTTATAGCATTATATGTATCAGCTCCGAATCATGTCTTGGGTCAATAGTTGGGTTTGCCCAGCTCCCATGTTTTGGTACCTTACGTTCCGCTATATCGGCTAAGGAAGCACTGGGAGAACTACTGCGATTGTGCCCCGGTTTTGCTGGGCTAAGCACCTCAGTAGAGAAAGCTAAAACTGACTTTCATGATAAGGCGAGAGACTGGTCGCTGTTCGAGAGGTTTTCTAGTCCTTAAAGACTTATGCCGCTTAGAGCGAGGAGTCGGCCCTGTCCGGCTTAAGGCGTGTATCGCGCCCCAGATTCGGCCTTCCGAATACTAGGGGCTTCGCCGAAATTTAAAATTATAGAATTCTATGGCTAAGTGAGAGTGATAATGCATTATAGTCCGATTGCCTTGTTCGTTGTGCTGAGCACCTCCCTCGAAGGACCCAAAAATGGGAACAAGAGTGCTCAGGTTTATCCCGAACACCCCAGTACTCGTGGCATGGGGGCAGAAGCCGACGACTAGCCATCTCTTAGATTTGATAAACAACCGAACAGAAGGTAATATTTTAAATTCAAACAAGCGTTGCATAGCGCATATGAACAAGTTTTCATGAATACAGGATTACATGAGCAAGTTTACTCAAATATTATATCTTTCGTACACTCGTCCGCTACGAGACGGACACCCTTCAGGACACCCTCATAGTACATCTTGGGGTGGCGATGCTCGTTGCCCTCCGGCGGCCCTTCCTTGATCAGCTTGATGCCGTCTAGCTTGGCCCATTGCACCTTCACACGGGCGAAAGCCCGGCGTGCACCTTCGATGCAGACGGACCGCTTGACGACTTCCAGCCGTGGGCAGGCATCCACAAGCCGCCTCACCAGGCCGAAGTAGCTGTTCGAAAGGGCGTTGCCAGGCCACAGCCGGACTATAAAGCCCTTCATGATCTGTTCGGCTGCCTTGTGTAGCTCAACCAACTGCTTTAGCTGGTCGCTCATAGGCACCGGGTGTTTGGTCCCAGTATATTGGTCCTAGAACAACTTCTCCGTTGAGCTTCCCTCCTCGGCCTGGTAAAACGTTGTGGCATCCGACACGCTACAGGGCAAATCTGCGAATGCTCCTAGAGAGTTCCGGATTCGGGTAAGTAACAGGTAATTTACTTTCACATTCTTGCTTTGCATATAGAATGCCTTACCCGCCGCTATCTTCTTCATCGCATCAATCTCCTGGAGGGCCTTTTGGGCTTCAGCCTTGGCACTCTTTGCGCTCTCGAGGGCCGCGGCAAGCTCAGACTCTTGCGTCTTCAAGTCAAGCTCCAACGCCTCGTGCTTCATCACGAGAGCATGGAGCTCTTGCTGCACCTCGTCCACCCGTGCCTCATACCTTTCCCGCTCGGTGCGCTACTTGGCCGCTTTGCTTTCGGCCTCGGATAGCGCTTGCTTCAGGGTCGCCACCTCGGTCGTGGCCCCTAGCAAATTTACGATGATCCTGTCATTTTGCAATTGCATTCTTTTTATACATATCCATAGACTAGGTACTACTTACCTTTGTTCTCCTCGAGCTGCCTCTTGGCATGGCCGAGCTCGTCCTTGGACCCTTTAAGGTCCTGCTTCAGTGCGGCGACCTCCGCAGTTAGTGCGGCAGATGCCAGCAGTGAAGCTTGCATACGCATATTGACATACTTATATTAGACTCCTGCGATATTGTTTGATCCTCTGTTCGGCTTTTCTTTGTGAACACCGAACAGAGCATCAGGGGCTACTGTACGTCTATGCGGTAATATTTTTCCCATATTTCAAAAACTTACCTCAAAGCCTGTTAGAAGGCTAGCACAGGCTTCACTCAGTCCGCTCTTGGCGGACTGAACCTTCTGGACCACCGCACTCATAATAGTGCGGTGTTCCTCGTCGATGGAAGCGCTGTGAAGCGCTACAGCAGATTGTCCGGTGCCTCTGGATGGACAGAGGTCACCGGCACAGGTGTCTTGCCCCTCTTGGAAGGAGGCCGCCTGCCCGAGTCCGGAACCACTGAAGGTTCCGGTGCGGTGTTCGGCTGAGGGCCGAACTCAGAGCCCTCGGGGGCCTTGTTCCCTCTGCTCCCGGAGTCCGGAAGGTCGCCTTGAGGCACCTCCGGGACTGTCTCCCCTCGACCCGGTGCCTCTTGAGACAATACCTCAGCGTTGTCCGTAGGGCAAGGGGAGGTGGCGGTCGGAAGTGGATCGCTATCCATATCCGACGAGCCCAGGGAGCCGTCCGACGATACGTCAATACGGGCTCGTGGTGGTCTGCATAGTCATAATTCGGCGTTAGGAGAGGCAGTGCGACAAAGGTATGCTATGAGTTACTCTGGCATCCGAATACTTACAACTTCGCCAAGGGCTTGGCCCTGAGCAGCCACTCATCTTCGCCTTCGGCGGCGGTGGTGGAGAAGTCCGGAAGGAGAGTCCTTCCCTTCTTGGACCCTTCGCCCCCCCCCCCCCGGTTGGGGCGGCCTTCCTTTTCTTGTCTCCCCCGACTGGAGGGGGAGCATCTTCGGGGGAGGAGTGCGTCATGGAGTTATCAGACGATAAGTCCGATAACGCCTGGCATCGGGAACTCTTTTGGGTTCCCTTGGCCTTATTGGTCTTCTCCGGCACCTTGTAAGGAGCCGGAGTTAGCATCTTCGTTAGGAGAGCGTCCGCAGTGTCTTCGGGCAGAGGGGCCGGATAGTTAATCTGCCCTGACGTCTCCACCCAGTCCTGTCAAAGGCATGGAGATCAGACCCCGCACATTGTTAAGCTAGGGGAAATAGATATCCTACCAGATGTATGGAACTCGCCGAATGCGCTTGGCGCTTCGCGCTCCCGCGATCCTCGGTGAGAGAGGGAGGGACCTCTGCACCCTTGAACAGCACCTTCCAGACGTCCTTGTCCGTCGTGTCGAAGAGCTCACTCAGAGTCTGGTGCTGGGCCAGGTCGAACTCCCACTAGTTGAAGTCCCGTTGTTGGCACGGGAGGATCCGGCGGACGAGCATGACCCGGACTATGTTGACAAGCTTGAGCTTCTTGCTTGCCATGTTCAGGATACATTTCTAGAGTCCGTCCAGCTCCACCGATGAACCCCACGACAAGCCCTTCTCTTTCCAGGAAGTGAGCCGTGTGGGGAATCCGGATCGAAACTTGGGTGCAGCCACCCATTTTGTGTCGCGTGGCTCGGTGATGTAGAACCACGCTGATTGCCACCCCTTTATGGTCTCCACGAAGGAGCCTTCAAGTCATATAACGTTGGGCATCTTGCCCACCATGGCTCCGCCGCATTCTGCTTGTTGGCCAACCATCACCTTCGGCTTGATATTGAAGGTCTTTAACCACATGCCGAAGTGGGGCCGGATGCGGAGGAAAGCCTCACACACGATGATGAACGCCGAAATGTTGAGGACAAAGTTCGGGGCCAGATCATGAAAGTCCAGCCCGTAGTAGAACATGAGACCACAGACGAATGTATGGAGGGGAAACCCCGGTCCACAGAGGAAGTGGTGGAGGAAAACTACCCTCTCATGAGGTTCAGGGGTAGGAATAATCTGCCCCGCAGCAGGCAGCTGATGCGCTATATTCACGGCCAAGTATCCGGCTCCGCGCAGCTTCTTGATGTGTCCCTCCATAACGGAGGAAGCCATCCATTTGCCTCCCTCTCCGGACATGATTGGAGAAGGTTGAGGGGAAGGATGTGGGCTTGGGCATTGGAGCTCGAGTGCGCAAGAGTGGATGAGCAAGGAGGAAGAAGGCGTGGGTGGAAAAAAGGTTAAACCTTGCCCCTTTATAAGGGCGACCGAAACTATGCGCCCCCACTAGCCTGGTAAAACTCGCTTATCCCCCAAGCGCCGTAATCGATGGCACGGTTGGGTTACCCACACCCGTATTGATGAGAATCCCGTAATAAGGGGAACACGATCTCTGCTTTAACAAGACGTGTCAAGAAACTTCCTTGCGTTGTGTGCGAGGCTAGTTAAAGGAAACGGTTCGAATAATTACCGGGCCATGGCATAATGTCATGTTGCCGAAACGTGTCAGCAGATTAGATTTGTGGAAATATTATTCTCTCTATGGTGGTATGTGGAACTTATTTTGCAGGGTCGGACACTATCCTTGTATTTAAATTCTTCCGTGATGTATTCGGAGGAGGAACCTGCCTTGCAATGCCGAAGACAATACTGCGTGCCGGACTCATCGTCATTGAAGCCTGGTTCAAGGGCTACTGAGGGAGTCCTAGATTAGGGGGTCTCCGGACAGCCGGACTATATCCTTTTGCCGGACTGTTAGACTATGAAGATACAAGATTGAAGACTTCGTCTCGTGTCCAGATGGGACTCTACTTGGCGTGGAAGGCAAGCTAGGCAGTACGAATATGGATATCTCCTCCTTTGTAACCGACCTTGTGTAAACCTAGCCCCCTCTGGTGTCTATATAAACCGGAGGGTTTAGTCCGTAGGACAACAGACAATCATACCATAGGCTAGATTTTAGGGTTTAGCCTCTCCGATCTCGTGGTAGATCAACTCTTGTAACACCCATATCATCAAGAATAAATCAAGCAGGACGTAGCGTTTTACCTCCATCAAGAGGGCCCAAACCTGGGTAAAACATCGTGTCCCCTGTCTCCTGTTACCATCCGCCTAGACGCATAGTTCGGGACCCCCTACCCAAGATACGCCGGTTTTGACACCGACACCCGCTGAGGGAGTCCTGGATTAGGGGGTCTCCGGACAGCCGGACTATCTCTATTGGCCGGACTGTTAGACTATGAAGATACAAGATTGAAGACTTCGTCTCGTGTCCGGATGGGACTCTACTTGGCGTGGAAGGCAAGCTAGGCAATACGGATATGGATATCTCCTCCTTTTTAACCGATCTTGTGTAACCCTAACCCTCTCCGATGTCTATATAAACCGAAGAGGTTTTAGTCCGTAGGACAAGAACCACAACATACAATCATACCATAGGCTAGCTTCTAGGGTTTAGCCTCTCTGATCTCGTGGTAGATCTACTCTTGTACTACCCATATCATCAATATTAATCAAGTAGGACGTAGGGTTTTACCTCCATCAAGAGGGCCTGAACCTGGGTAAAACATCGTGTCCCCTGCCTCTTTTTACCATTCGGCCTAGACGCACAGTTCGGGACCCCCTACCCGAGATCCGCCGGTTTTGCCACCGACGTTGGTGCTTTCATTGAGAGTTCCTCTGTGTCGTCGCCGTTAGGCTTGATGGCTCCTACTATCATCGATAGCGATGCGGTCCAGGGTGAGACTTTTCTCCCTGGACAGATCTTCGTATTCGTCGGCTTTGCACTGCGGGCTAATTCGCTTGGCCTTCTGGAGAAAATTGAAAGCTACGCCCCTGGCCGTCAGGTCACATTTGGAAGTTTGAACTACACGGCCGACATCCGTGGAGACTTGATCTTCGACGGATTCGAGCCACAGCCGGACGCGCCGCACTGTCATGATGGGTATGACCTAGCTCTGCCGTCGAATAGTAGCCCAGAGGCCGCGCCCGCATCAGCTCCAACCCTTAGCTCGGAGCCAACTGCGCCAATCGAGGACGGGTGGTTAGACACCGCCTTGGGGCTGCAGTCTCAACGGCGATCGAGCCGAACACCAGCCTAACCCTCTGCGAAGCCCGTGATTCCAAGGTGTCGGACTCTTTTCCGGACTCCGAACCATCCGCGCCCCTGTCAATCGAATCCGATTGGGCGCCGATCATGGAATTCACCGCCGTGGATATCTTTCAGCACTCGCCTTTCAGCGACATTCTGAATTCACTAAGGTCTCTCTCTTTGTCAGGAGAGCCCTGGCCGGACTATGGCCAACAGGAATGGGATGCGGACGACGAAGAAATTCGACGCCCACCCATCACCCACTTCGTAGCCACTATCGATGATTTAACCGACATGCTCGACTTCGACTCCGAAGACATCGACGGTATGGACGACGATGTAGGAGACGAACATGAACCAGCGCCTATAGGGCACTGGAAAGCCACCTCGTCATATGACATATACATGGTGGATACACCCAACGAAGGAAATGGCGACGAGATAGTAGAGGATGACCCCTCCAAGAAGCAACCCAAGGGCCGACGTCAGCGGCGCCGCTCTAAGTCCCGCCAAAGCAAAAGTGGTGATACCGGCACAGGAGATAATAACACTCCAGTTAGTGCCGAAGACAACAACAATCCCCTCCAGCAAGATTTAGAGCAGGAGGATGAAGGAGCCAGCTCTCCTGAGAGAGCGGCAGACGAAGAGGAGGAGGATGACAATTACATACCCACCTCCGAAGACGAGGCAAGCCTCGGTGACGGTGAATTCGCCGTACCAGAGGATCCTGTCGAACAAGAGCGCTTCAAGCGCCGGCTTATGGCCACGGCAAATAGCCTGAAGAAAAGGTAGCAGCGGCTTCGAGCTGATCAAGATCAGCTAGCTGACAGATGGACTGAAGCCCTCGCGGCCGAGGAATATAAACTCGAGTGCCCCTCCAAGAATTACCCAAAGTGCAGGTTACTACCCCGACTGGAGGAAGAAGCGTATGATATGGATGATCGGCCACCTCGTGGCCGTGATAGAGAGGCATTCCAGCCAAAAGCTCAGCCTCCACCCCGACGCCATTCAAATAAAAAGGCATGGGGAGATACGCCAGACCCGTGAGACATATTGGAGGACAAAGCAAAGCATGAAAGATCGATCTATGGATCACGCCGACGCACCACTTTGCGAGATGATAAACTTCATGCCAAATACAGTAAAAGCAAATCTGGCCGGGCCGAACACAGCGGGCAAGACCCATTCAAGCTGCGTCGTGATATAGCCCAATATAGAGGCGCCGCACACCCCTTATGCTTCACAGACGAAGTAATGGAACATCAATTCCTAGAAGGTTTCAAACCTGTAAATATTGAATCATACGACGGCACAACAGATCCCACAGTATGGATTGAGGATTTCCTCCTCCACATCCACATGGCCCGCGGTGATGACTTACACGCCATCAAATACCTCCCACTAAAGCTCAAAGGACCAGTGCGGCTTTGGCTTAACAGCTAGCCAGCGGACTCCATTAGCTGTTGGGAAGATCTGGAAGCCGCATTCCTCGACAACTTTTAGGGCACTTATGTGTGACCACCAGATGCCGATGACTTGAGCCACATAATTCAGTAGCTAGAAGAGTCGGCTAGGCAATTCTGGACTCGGTTCCTTACAAAGAAAAATCAAATTGTCGACTGTTTGGATGCGGAGGCCTTAGTGGCTTTCAAACACAACATCCGAGACGAGTGGCTAGCCTGGCACCTTGGTCAAGAAAAGCCGAAATCTATGGCAGCTCTAACAATGCTCATGACCCGCTTTTGTGCAGGAGAAGACAGCTGGCTGGCTCGCAGCAATAACATATCAAAGAACCATGGTACCTCAGATACCAAGGACGGCAATAGCAGGTCACGTCGCAACAAACATAAGCGCCGCATTAACAGTGAAAATACTGAGGATACGGCAGTCAATGCCGGATTCAAAGGCTCTAAACCCGGTCAGCGGAAAAAGCCATTCAAACAAAGTACGCCCGGTCCGTCTAGCTTGGACCGTATACTCGATTGCTCGTGTCAAATACACGGCACCCCAGACAAGCCAGCGAATCACACCAACAGGGATTGTTGGGTGTTCAAGTAGGCCAGCAAGTTAATTGCCGAAAACAAGGACAAGGGGCCGCATAGCAATGACGAGGAGGAGCCCCGGCAGCTGCACACGGGAGGGCAGAAGAGGTATCCCCCGCAAGTGCGGATGGTGAACATGATATACACGACCCACATCCCCAAGAGGGAGAGGAAGCGTGCGCTCAGGGATGTATATGTGTTGGAGCCAGTCGCCCCAAAATTCAACTCTTGGTCCTCCCGTCCGATCACCTTCGATCGCAGGGACCATCCCACTAGTATTCGTCATGGTGGATTTGCCGCACTGGTCCTAGACCCAATCATTGACGGATTCCACCTCACTCGAGTCCTTATGGATGGCGGCAGCAGCCTGAACCTGCTTTATCAGGACACAGTGCGCAAAATGGGTATAGACCCCTCAAGGATCAAACCCACAAAAACGACCTTTAAGGGCGTCATTCTAGGCGTAGAGGCCCATTGTACAGGCTCAATCACATTGGAAGTGGTCTTCGGATCCCCAGATAACTTCTGAAGCGAAGAGTTAATCTTTGATATAGTCCCGTTCCGTAGTAGTTATCATGCACTGCTCGGGCGAACCGCATTTGCAAGATTCAATGCGGTACCGCATTATGCATACCTCAAGCTCAAGATGCCAGGACCTCGCGGGGTTATTACAGTCAATGGAAACACAGAGCGCTCTCTCTGAACAGAGGAGCACACTGTGGCCCTCACAGAAGAAGCGCAAAACAGCCTCTCAAGGCAATCCACCAGTTCGGCGTTTCAAGACCCGGACACCTTCAAGCACGCTTGGAGCAATCGGCAAATAGACCGCCTGGCGCGATCTGAGCTCGTGTAGCAATGCGGCCCCCACCCCAGTCCCAGCCAAACGGCGAAGCTCGTGCCACGCGTACATAATTACGCATTAAAAATACCATGGGCACAGGTGGGGAGGGGGGCACAACTGCGGCACGCACCAAGACGCGGCTTAAACCGCACTAGGGGCTTCCCGTTTGGTTTTTTTTCTTTTTTTTCAGGACCTTAATCTCTGGAAACACTGTCCAGCAGCACTATTGCCGAACACATGATGCAGCAAGCAAGTAGGCAGACAACTACGTCATACCATGGAATTCCCAGGTTGATTACAGTAACGAGCGAAATATTCGATTTAATATCACTCCTCAGCTTGCCCTTGGAAAGGACATAGTCCCACTCTTTGCTTATCGCACTATCTGTATCATTCTGCTTTAACACACCTTTGTGAATAAACAATGCATAACATCACGACTATTATTGCATTCCTGTTATATATATATATATATATATATATATATATATGTGTGTGTGTGTGTGTGTGTGTGTGTGTGTGTGTGTGTGTGTGTGTGTGTGTGTGTGTGTGTGTTCATTAACGACGCATTGCAACCGTACACTTTGGTACGGCCAATACACCAGGGGCTTGCGTACCCCACAATATGGTGTGAAAAGTCCGAACACTTTCACAAGTGCGGCACCCCGAACTTATAGCATTATATATGCATCAGCTCCGAATCATGTTTTTGGTCAAATGTTGGGTTTGCCCGACTCCTATGTTTTGGTACCGTACGTTCCACTCTATCGGCTAAGGTAGCGCTAGGAGAACTACTGCGATTGTGCCCCGGTTCTGCCGGGCTGAGTACCTCAGTAGAGAAAGCTAAAACTGACTGTCATGATAAGGTGAGAGACTGGTCGCTGTTCGGTGAGGTTTTTGAGTCCCTAAACACTTATGTCGCTTAGGGCGAGGGGCCGGCCCTGTCCGGCTTAAAGGCGTGTATCGCGCCCCGAATTCAGCCTTCCGAATACCAGGGGCTTCACCAAAATTTAAAGTTATAGAATTATATGGCTAAGTGAGAGTGATAAAGTATTATTAGTCTGGTTGCCTGGTTCGTTGTGCTGAGCACCTCCCTCGAAGGACCCAAACATGGGAACAAGAGTGCTCAGGTTTATCCCGAACACCCCAGCACTAGTGGCATGGGGGAAGAAGCCGAGGACTAGCCATCTCTCAGATTGGATAAACATCCAAACAAAAGGTAATATTTTAAATTCACACAAGCGTTGCATAGCGCATATGAAACAAGTTTTCATCATACAGGATCACACGAGCAAGTTTACTCAAATATTACATCCTTTGAACATTCGTCCGCTATAAGACAGGCACCCTTCAGGACACCCACATAATAAATTTCGGGGGTGCGGTGCTCCTTGCCCTGCGGTGGCCCTTCCTTGATCAGCTTCACAGTGTCTAGCTTGGCCCACTGCACCTTCACATGGGCGAAAGCCCGGCGTGCTCCTTCGATGCAGACGGACCGCTTGATGACCTCCAGCCGTGGGCAGGCATCCAAAAGCCGCCTCACCAGGCCGAAGTAACTATTCGGAAGGACGTCGCCAGGCCACAGCCGGACTATAAGGCCCTTCATGGCCTGTTCGGCCGCCTTGTGCAGCTCGACCAGCTGCTTTAGCTGGTCGCTCAGAGGCATTGGGTGTTCGGTCCCAGTATACTGAGACCAGAACATCTTCTCTGTTGAGCTTCCCTCCTCGGCCTAGTAAAACTGCACGGCATCCAACAAGCTACGAGGAAAATCTGCGAATGCTCCTGGAGAGCTCCGAATTCGGGTGAGTAATCGGTAATTTACTTTTACATGCTTGCTCTGCATATAGAATGCCTTACCCGCCGCTATCTTCTTCATTGCGTCGATCTCCTAGAGGGCCTTCTGGGCCTCGGCCTTGGCACTCTTTGCGCTCTTGAGGGCCGCAACAAGCTCAGACTCTCGCGTCTTCGAGTCAAGCTCCAACGCCTCGTGCTTCGTCACGAGAGCCTGGAGCTCTTGCTGCACCTCGCCCACACGAGCCTCTTGTTTTTCCCGCTCGGTGCGCTCCTTGGCCGCTTTATCTTCGGCCTTCGTTAGCGCTTGCTTCAGGGTCACCACCTCGGTCGTGGCCCCTGGCAAATATACGATGATCCTGTCATTTTGCAATCGCGTCTTCTTTTATATATACATATCTATAGACAGGGTATTACTTACCCTTGTTCTCCTCGAGCTGCCTCTTGGCAAGGCCGAGCTCTTTCTTGGACCCCTCGAGGTCCTGCTTCAGTACGGCGACCTCCGCAGTCAGTGCGGTGGACGCCAACAGCGAAGCCTGCATATGCATATTGGCATACTTATATTAGACTCCTGCGACATTATTTGATGCTCTGCTCAGCTTTTCTACACCGAACAAAGCATCAGGGGCTACTATCTATGCGGTAATATTTCTACTACATTTTAAAACACTTACCTCAAAGCCTGTTAGAAGGCTGGCACAGGCTTCAGTCAATCTGCTCTTGGTGGACTGAACCTTTTGGATCACCGCACTCATGATAGTGCGATGCTCCTCGTCGATGGAAGCGCTGCGAAGCGCTTCCAGCAGATTTTCCGGTGCCTCCGGATGGACATTGGTCACCGGCACAGGCGTCTTGACCCTCTTAGAAGGAGGCCGCCTGCCCGAGCCTGGAACCGCTGGAGGGTCCGGCGCGGTGTTCGGCTGAGGGCCGAACACGGAGCTCTCGGGGGGCCCGTCCCCTCAGTTCCTGGAATCCGTAAGGTCTCCTTGAGGCGCCTCTAGGACCGTCTCCCCTCGACACGGTTCCTCTTGAGATAGCACATCGGCGTCGTCAGCAGGATGAGGGGAGGTGGCGGTCGGGACTGGATCGCTATCCATGTCCGACGAGCCCAGGGAGCCATCCGATGATACATCGATGCTGGTTCACGGCGGCCTGCATAATCATGTTCGACATTAGGGAAAGCAGTGCGACAACGGAATGCTACGAGTTACTCTGGTATCCGAATACTTACGATATCCCCAGGGGCTTGGCCCTGGGCAACCACTCGTCTTCGTCTTCGTCGGCGGCGGTGGAGCTGTTCGGAAGGAGAGTCCTTCCCTTCTTGGACCCTTCGGCCCCCCCAGTTAGGGCGGCCTTCCTTTTGTTATCTCCCCCTGCAGGAGGGGGAGCATCTTCTTCTTCTTCCTCGTCTTCGGGGAAGGAGTGCGCCGTAGAGTCATCGGACGGTGAGTCCGACGACGCCTGGCGTCGGGAACTCTTTCGGGTTCCCTTGGCCTTCTTGGTCTTTTCCCGCACCGTATAAGGAGCCGGAGTCAGCATCTTCGCCAGAAGAGCGTCTGCTGGGTCTTTGGGCAAAGGAGCCGGACAATCGATCTGTCCGGCCGTCTCCTACCAGTCCTGTCAAAGGTACGGGAGTTTAGTGAAGGAAATATGCCCTAGAGGCAATAATAAAGTTATTATTTATTTCCTTATATCATGATAAATGTTTATTATTCATGCTAGAATTGTATTAACCGGAAACATAATACATGTGTGAATACATAGACAAACAGAGTGTCACTAGTATGCCTCTACTTGACTAGCTCGTTGATCAAAGATGGTTATGTTTCCTAACCATAGACATGAGTTGTCATTTGATTAACGGGATCACATCATTAGGAGAATGATGTGATTGACTTGACCCGTTCTGTTGGCTTAGCACTTGATCGTTTAGTTTGTTGCTATTGCTTTCTTCATGACTTATACATGTTCCTATGACTATGAGATTATGAAACTCCCGTTTACCGGAGGAACACTTTGTGTGCCACCAAACATCAGAACGTAACTGGGTGATTATAAAGGTGCTCTACAGGTGTCCCCGAAGGTACTTGTTGGGTTGGCGTATTTCAAGATTAGGATTTGTCACTCCGATTGTCGGAGAGGTATCTCTGGGCCCTCTCGGTAATGGACATCACCTAAGCCTTGCAAGCATTGCAACTAATGAGTTAGTTGTGAGATGATGTATTACGGAACGAGTAAAGAGACTTGCCAGTAACGAGATTGAACTAGGTATTGAGATACCGACGATCGAATCTCGGGCAAGTAACATACCGATGACAAAGGGAACAACGTATGTTGTTATGTGGTCTGACCGATAAAGATCTTCGTAGAATATGTAGGAGCCAATATGGGCATCCAGGTCCTGCTATTGGTTATTGACAAGAGAGGTGTCTCGGTCATGTCTACATAGTTCTTGAACCCGTAGGGTCCGCACGCTTAACGTTCGTTGACAATATAGTACTATGAGTTATGTACGTTGGTGGCCGAATGTTGTTCGGAGTTTTGGATGAGATCACGGACATGACGAGGAACTCCAGAATGGTCTGGAGATAAAGTTTGATATATGTGATAGTAGTGTTTGATCTCCGGAAGGGTTCCGGAATTCACCGGAAGGGGTTCCGGATGTTTCCCGAAATGTTTGGGCACGAGAACACTTTATCTGGGCCAAAGGGGAAAGCCCATGAGGCTTTTGGAAAGTGCAAAAGGAAGTTTTGCGGAGACCAGAGGCTAGACGCCAGGAACCCTGGCGTCTAGGGGGTAGACGCCGGGAACCTTGGCGTCTAGCCCTAGAGTCCGAGAAGGACTCTTGCCTTTCGGGTGAAACTGACTTTGAGGAGGCTTTTACTCCAAGTTTCGACCCCAGGACTCAACATAAAAATAGAGGGGTAGGGCTAGCACCAAAGACAGATCAAGAAACACCAAGCCGTGTGCCGGCAACCCCGTCCCCTCTAGTTTATCCTCCGTCATAGTTTTCGTAGTGCTTAGGCGAAGCCTTGCGGAGATTGTTCTTCACCAACACCGTCACCATGCCATCGTGCTGCCGGAACTCATCTACTACTTCGCCCCTCTTGCTGGATCGAGAAGGCGAGGACGTCACCGAGCCGAATGTGTGCAGAACTCGGAGGTGCCGTGCTTTCGGTGCTTGGATCGGTCGGATCGTGAAGTCGTACAACTACATCATCCGCGTTGATATAATGCTTCCGCTTACGGTCTACTAGGGTACGTAGACAACACTCTCCCCTCTCGTTGCTATGCATCACCATGATCTTGCATGTGCGTAGGAATTTTTTTGAAATTACTATGTTCCCCAACAGTGGCATCCGAGCCTAGGTTTTATGCGTTGATGTTGTGCACAAGTAGAACACAAGTGAGTTGTCGGCAATATAAGTCATACTGCTTACCAGCATGTCATACTTTGGTTCGGCGGTATTGTTGGATGAAGCGGCCCGGACCGACATTACGTGTACGCTTACACGGGACTGGTTCTACCGACGTGCTTTGCACACAGGTGGCTGGCGGGTGTCAGTTTCTGCAACTTTAGTTGAACCGAGTGTGGCTACGCCCAGTCCTTGCGAAGGTTAAAACAGCACCAACTTGACAAACTATCATTGTGTAATGGCCTGGATTATTAGGGATGATATACTACTCATATCAATAAGGAATTCCTTCTTTTTCGGGAGCCCATTCGGACAGAACTCCAAAGTTAAGCGTGCTTAGCTTGGAGTAGTGTCAAGACGGGCGACCGACCGGGAAGTTTCTCCCGGGTGCGCACAAGTGAGGACAAAGTGCGCAGAAAATACTAGTATTGATCTGTGGAGCCAGTCTAGATCCCGCCAGGAGTAACGACCACCGGCGGGTGTGTCCGGGGTGTTACAAGTTGGTATCAGAGCCGACCCTCGCGGTTACACGGATGGTTGCGGACAGGTGCGTGGTCATGTTGTTCAAGACGTTTGTGACCCGTCGTGGCACCCGACATGGCACATGTACCGGACTGGAAGCACAGACGTTTGTGCCAAGAGGGAACGTTCCCGTGGCCCGACGAGGACGTCGGTTCCTCTGAGTGGGGGTGTATGTGATGGCCTGGATTATTAGGGATGATATACTACTCATATCAATAAGGAATTCCTTCTTTTCCGGGAGCCCATTTGGACATAACTCCAAAGTTAAGCGTGCTTAGCTTGGAGTAGAGTCAGGATGGGTGACCGACCGGGAAGTTGCTCCCGGGTGCGCACGAGTGAGGACAAAGTGCGCAGAAAAGACTAGTACTGATCTATGGGGCCAGTCTAGATCCCGCCAGGTGTAACGACCACCGGCGGGTGTGTCCGGGGCGTTACATGTTGTGGTTTTGATGCGTAGGTAAGAACGGTTCTTGCTCAGCCCATAGCAGCCACGTAAAACTTGCAACAACAAAGTAGAGGACGTCTAACTTGTTTTTGCAGGGCATGTTGTGATATGATATGGTCAAGACATGATGCTAAATTTTATTGTATGAGATGATCATGTTTTGTAACCGAGTTATCGGCAACTCGCAGGAGCCATATGGTTGTCGCTTTATTGTATGCAATGCAATTGCTCTATAATACTTTACTTTATCACTAAGCGGTAGAGATAGTCGTGGAAGCATAAGATTGGCGAGATGACAACGATGCTAAGATGGTGATCAAGGTGTCGCGCCGGTGACGATGGTGATCATGACGGTGCTTCGGAGATGGAGATCACAAGCATAAGATGATGATGGCCATATCATATCACTTATATTGATTGCATGTGATGTTTATCTTTTATGCATCTTATCTTGCTTTGTTTGACGGTAGCATTATAAGATGATCTCTCACTAAATTTCAAGATAAAAGTGTTCTCCCTGAGTATGCACCATTGCCAAAGTTCGTCGTGCCCAGACACCACGTGATGATCGGGTGTGATAAGCTCTACGTCCATCTACAACGGGTGCAAGCCAGTTTTGCACACGCAGAATACTTAGGTTAAACTTGACGAGCCTAGCATATGCAAATATGGCCTTGGAACACTGAGACCGAAAGGTCGAGCGTGAACCATATAGTAGATATGATCAACATATTGATGTTCACCATTGAATGCTACTTCATTTCACGTGATGATCGGTTATGGTTTAGTTGATTTGGATCACGTGATCACTTAGAAGATTAGAGGGATGTCTTTCTAAGTGGGAGTTCTTAAGTAATATGATTAATTGAACTTTAATTTATCATGGACTTAGTCCTGATAGTATTTGCATATCTATGTTGTAGATCAATAGCTCGCGTTATTGCTTCCCTATGTTTCGATATGTTCTATCACGACCGGTTTTCCAATAAAAATGTTTATTGAGAAACCAATCTTTTGAGTCCAGTATGAGAAAAATCCTCCTTACCGGTAGACAAATTCTTGATACAATAAGCCAGTAGCCTAAAATATATTACAGGGTCGAGCTACGGTTGCTCAACCAAATTATTACAAGCACGCCAATAATTATACATAATGGCGGACATGACACAGTGGTGTGGAGGCATACTACTGACTCGAGGATAGGGTGGTGGTGGAAAAACACAGCGGGGAGTGAGATACATGACTCTAAAACTGGCATCTCATCGAGCGTCGAGGTGAGGCTCGATGAATTTATTTGGTAGCGGAAGCGGATATAATACAGTGACCAAATCCAGGCTCGGACGAGACTGACTGGGATTCCTCTAGGCGTCGGACTCGCTATCAAATTCTTCATCCATGAGATCGCATTCGTCAGCATCTGGCCAAATCAACAAGCCAGGTGAGTACTTGAAAGTACTCGCAAGAAAGTTCGGACGTAAGATATAACAAATGCATGCATGGATGCGTCATGATTAATTTTAACAGTGGCACATTAATTCGTAAAAACAAGACAGGTGAAAAGGGGGTCGGCGGTAGTCCGCTCGAAAACCCAACAAAATAACTGTAAACCCAATCGGGTGTCTGAAGCGACACCTCGATAGGAAGATAAATAAATAACACACGCTGCAGTCGGGCGTCTAGGCGACACCACATAAAGGGCTTTTAAAAGAAATGCCACAGTCGGGCGTCTGAGTGACGCCACATAAAGGGCTTTAAAAGAATTGCCACAGTCGGGCGTCTGAGCGACGCCACATAAAGGGCTTTAAAAGAAATGCCACAGTCGGGCCTCTGAGTGATGCCACATAAAGGGCTTTAAAAGAAATGCCACAGTCGGACGTCTGAGCGACATCGCAGAAAGGGCTTTCATTGAAAGTAAAATATAACAATGCCACAGTCGGACGTCTGAGCGACATCACAGAAAGGGCTTTTATTGAAAGTAAATAATAACAATGCCACAGTCGGACGTCTGAGCGACATCACAGAAAGGGCTTTTATTGAAAGTAAATAATAACAATGCCACAGTCGGACGTCTAAGCGACATCACAGAAAGGGCTTTTATTGAAAGTAAATAATACTCATAATCAATATTCAATTCATGAAGATAAACGGGTTAGTCCATCCACAGGAATAAACATTTAACCGGACTTAGCACTCATGTGATTCACCGGAGTCTCTGTCATCAAAACTGACATTTGTCAGGATAAGATAATACCGAACTTGGACATGGAATAGATGATTCAAAGGAATATATGACTCTGCAGAGTTTGTACGAAATTTTTTCCCACAGCCAACGGATTTCCGTAGTCACGAAGGACTAGTTCCGTTTACGGTATTTCGGAAGAAAACACAGCTAACCAGTACACACCCATCCTACCTCTCGATGCTAGGAATCACCCTAGACATCATCCAAGAAAAACTTTTGAGACGGGGAGATCACAATCTCGAATAGCATGGGATCAAATTTATATACGCGCGCTCTAAGGGGTGCCCCCCTCTCGGTCCCAACCGGAAACACCCATGCCCCCTGACCGGATGACTGGCTTTAATCCAGGGCCATGGAACCATCATCACGGCCTCTCCTTTTTGGTGTGTACCAGGAAAGCGGTTTACAACTTACTAAGCCATATTCCTTGCGGAAAACATGTGGTAGTACAGGGAAGGAAGAATGGAAGGAACTGGAATGATACGGTTTGACACTGAAGTCATATAGCCTGGCATAAGACTGGCATGCTACAACACTGCCATCTTACCCATCCTCATGCCAACACATGGCCATGCATACTCACATCCATCCACTCATGGATTTTCGAAACTCACTTGCCTCATCGTTGCATGTAACACGACATTCGTCGGTATGTTCATCAACATGCCATAAACTACTTAATGCAAACATGCCAAAACAATCATCATATCAAAAGTTCAAACATGCTTGCCTGGTTCAGAGTAGTCGGAGCCTAGCTTGGTGAAGTTCGCGGTCCCGTCACCTCCTTCGGTATCTATGGTATAAAGGAAATATACGCGCTATCGTGAATACCGTGAGGTGCACAAAATTATGCCAAATATTTTTCAAATAAATATGATAAAAAACTAGACAAAAATTTGAAGAGGACAGAAAAAGAATCACTCAAAAATTCCTTTCTGTTAAAAAGTTATAAGGGTTTTAACCCAAGGACCCATCTGTAATGAAACAGAAAACTTCCAGGGGCTAACTTATAAAAACAGAAAACGATTCGATAAAGAATACGCCGGCCCAGAGGGGTGACGTACTTTGGCAGAAGACGTTTTCAGAAAACGTTTCGCTTAGAAAGGACAGAGAGGCTGACAGGCGGGTCCCGTCCGTCAGGTTTGAATATTCAAACGGGGCGGCAGAGCTCGACGGTGCCCGAGAGCCGCGGTGGTCGCCGGCGGCGATCCACGGCGAGGCTGGGAGATCGGAGGGTACCTCCGTGTTCAGGGCGCCATTCCGCGTCGGTTGGTGGTGGTGGTGGTCGCCGGCGAGTACCACGTCGACGGCGAGTCTTGCTCCGGCGGACGGCGGTTCGGGTGGTCGAGGGCCTTGTCGGAGAGAGCTGCGAAGGCCAAATTGACGCTGGGGTTAGCTCACTGGGTGCGAGAGGAGGCTATAGACGAGATTAGGGCGCCGGGGACGGCCTCACCAGAGCGAATCGAGCTGGTGGCCGAGGCGGATCGGTGCGGCCGGAGTTGGGGGAGGAGACCTCCTCGAGGTCCTCCTGGTGGCTTGGCAGGGTCCTGGAGAGGTGTAGTGAAGGTGTGTGCTCGTGAGCGAGCTCGGGGTCCTTTTTATAGGCGATCCGAGGCGGTGGCCGTGAACGGGGATCTCCGGCGAAGGTTACGGCGGCGCAGAGCTTGGTCGGGGAGGTTTAGGGAGTTGGGCGTCATCGTGGAGGTCCACCGGTTCCATTTAGGTGCTAAACGAGCTTGGATTGGGTGCTTTGGGCGAGCTCAACAGAACAGGGCGGCGCGGGCCCGTCGACGGCAGGGAGCATGTTCCGTGCTTGCCGGGCCACGGCGATGGTGTCACGGGCGTGCGCTGGCATGGCAGGGACACGCGGAGAGCCAGGGGACGTTGGGCGGCGCCGGGTGGCGTGGCGAGCGGGCTCGGGCCCTCGCTGGCCGCCACGGGAGGCGCAGCCACCGCAGAAGCTTCCAACGCCGGCGAGGCTCGTCGCCACCGACGCCAGGAATTGGCCAAGCGTGCGTGCGGTGCTCTGGCCAGGGAGGAGAGGCCGTGCGCAACGCGCCAGGGGGCACTGGTGATGGATGACAAGTCACTGACGAAAAACGACATCGACTGAATTCTGAAAATCTGAATTTTTCTGAAAGTCTACGGAAACAGTGCCGGCCAAGTGTTCGACGAAATGATTTAGGCATCTAGGGATTTTTCCTTGAGCTGAAACTTGGTGGGGTGGCCTCTCATTGCACCAGGAGGCTGCCTTAATTTTGGTGGAATTTTTGGAGAAGTGTAGATAAGAATTTCACCAAATTTGCCAAATCTGGTCCAAACTTGCAGTGAGTGAAATTTGAAATTTTTGAAAAGAAGAAGAGTGGATCAAGATGGTTCTAGGTTGTGGGTACCAAGGACTATCCAGGGGAGTTGGTTTGAGATAAAAACTCAAAGGCAATGAGGTACTTGCTTTGAAAATCACTTAAGCTCAAAATAATTGGCAGAAATGATTTGAGAGATAAAATAATTGAAATAAAATCCAAAACTTGTTTGGACTTGTTGAGACAGAGAATTTAGATTGCTCAAAGGTGGAGGGAGGGATTTTGAGAAGATTTACTATAGGAGACATGGTAAAACCATGGGTGGTTTCAAGATAAGAAAAACCTAAAATTCATAGAGTTCTTTTTATAAGAAAAAGAATAATCTCCAAAAATATACTTTGAGAAGGGAACCATTAGAGAAAGAGTTTTAAATGATCAAACACCATAGTTTGAAGAAGATACAAAAATAAAAATCCTTGCCAAAGAAGTTTTTAAGAGGAAGGTTTTCTGGAAAAAAATTAAATGGCCTCTTTTCAAAAACCAACAAAGTTTTTGCTGAAAAAACAAATAAAAATTTTGGAGTGTCACAACACCTACCCCCTTAGGAAAAATCTCTTCCCCGAGATTTGAGCTGATCCTTAAATAAGCGTGGATGCTCTGTCCGAAGGAAATCCTCCCTTTCCCAGGTTGCTTCACTTTCGGTGTGGTTGCTCCACTGAACTCTGAAAAACTTGATGGTTTTCTGTCGGGTTCTCCTTTCAGACTCCTCTAATATTTTTACTGGACATTCTCGATAGGTGAGGTCTGGCCGCACGTCAATGTTCTCATGGGATACTTGCTTCTCTGGTTTGCTTACGCACTTCCTTAATTGAGAGACGTGGAACACGTCGTGGATGTCGGACAATTCTTCGGGTAAGTCTAGCTGGTAGGCTACAGTGCCTCTTCGTGCCACTATGCAGAATGGTCCAATGAATCTTGGTGCTAACTTCCCCTTAATCTTAAACCGTTGCAGTCCCCTCATAGGTGATACTCGTAGGTACACAAATTCACCGGGTGCAAAATTGACCCCACGATGTTTCTGATCGTAATAACTCTTCTGTCGGCTTTGAGCGGTCTTGAGTCGGTCCCTGATTAGCTTGACCTTTTCCTCGGCTTCTTTGAGCATGTCTGGGCCGAAGATACGGCTGTCTCCGGTCTCTGACCAATTTAGCGGGGTACGACATCTCCGTCCGTATAGGGCTTCAAAAGGTGCCATTTGCAGGCTGGCCTGGTAACTGTTGTTGTATGCGAACTCGGCATATGGCAGGCTTTCTTCCCAACTGGTTCCATAGGTGAGGACACATGCTCTCAGCATGTCTTCTAAAATTTGGTTTACGCGTTCAGTCTGTCCATCAGTCTGGGGATGGTAGGCTGTACTGAAGGCCAGTTGAGTTCCCAGAGCCTGTTGTAAATGATCCCAGAATCTCGAGACGAACTGAGTGCCTCTGTCGGATATTATAGTCTTCGGGACTCCATGCAGACAAACTATACGGGAGAGATAAATCCTGGCGAGCCTCTGAGTGTTGTAGGTTGTCTTCACTGGAATGAAATGTGCCACCTTGGTTAATCTATCGGTGATGACCCATATGGCATCATTCCCGTGTCGTGGACCGAGGTAGTCCGACAATGAAATCCATCCCTATTTCATCCCATTTCCACTCAGGTATTTTGTTTGGTTGCAGTAGTCCGGCTGGTTTTGATGCTCAACTTTTATGCGTTGACAAGAATCGCAACATGCAACGAATGTGGCTATGTCCCTCTTCATACCGTGCCACCAAAATCTTTCCTGAATATCCTTATACATTTTGGTTCCTCCAGGGTGGATCGAATATGGGGCGGTGTGGGCTTCAGCTAGAATTTGCTGTTTGAGTTCCTCTATGTTTGGCACGCAGAGTCTGTCCCCGTACCATAATATTCCTCCATCGTCTATGACGAACTCCGAGGCCTTGCCCATACTCACCTTTCTTTTAATTCCTTCAATGCTGGGGTGACCAGGCTGAGCTTCTTTAATTCTCTCCACAAGGTCGGGCTGTATTTCCAAGTTTGATATGGTGCCTTCCGCGATCATTAACATGTTGAGTTTGGCAAATTCTTGTTGGAATTCAGGTCTCAAGCTTTGCAGACTGTTTTCGTCGGAGCTGGGGTTCCGACTAAGAGCATCGGCCACTACATTTGCTTTTCCTGGATGATAGTGGATACCAACATCATAATCCTTTACCAATTCCAACCAGCGTCGTTGCCGTAAGTTTAGTTCTGGCTGTGTGAAAATATATTTGAGACTTTTATGGTCCGTGTATATTTCACATCGATTTCCAAGTAAGAAATGCCTCCATTCCTTGAGTGCATGAATGACTGCTGCCATTTCTAAGTCATGAGTGGGATAATTTTCCTCATGCTTGCGAAGTTGCCTTGAAGCGTATGCGACAACCTTGCCTTCTTGCATCAACACGCACCCGAGGCCTTTTCGGGATGCGTCACAATATACTTCAAAATTCTTGTGTATGTCTGGCACAATTAATACCGGTGCTGTCGTTAATTTCCGTTTTAGCTCTTGGAAACTTTTCTCGCAGGCTTCTGTCCATTCAAACTTCTTGTCCTTCTTGAGTAACTGCGTCATTGGCTTGGCTAGGGTGGAGAATCCTTCAATAAATCTGCGGTAATATCCTGCCATTCCCAAGAAACTTCGTATGTCCGTTACGCTGGCTGGTGACTTCCAGCCAAGTATGGCCCTGACTTTCTCCGGGTCCACTGCGATACCGTCTTGGGTCAGCACGTGGCCTAGAAAGCCTACTTGTCTTAGCCAAAATTCGCACTTGCTGAACTTGGCATACAATTGATGTTTCCTGAGTTCTCCTAGCACAATCCTGAGATGTTCCGCGTGCTCTTCTGGTGTCTTGGAGTATATCAGAATATCGTCGATAAATACCACAACGAACTTGTCCATAAACTTCATAAATACTTTGTTCATGAGGTGAACAAAATATGCGGGGGCGTTCGTTAATCCAAAAGGCATAACTGTGAACTCATATAGTCCATATCTGGAGGTGAAGGCTGTTTTGGGGATATCTTCTGTTCGCACTTTTAATTGATGGTATCCTGACCTTAAGTCAATCTTTGAGAATACCTTGGCCTGAGCGAGCTGATCAAATAAATCATTTATCCGCGGCATCGGGTATTTGTTCTTGACTGTGACCATGTTAAGTGCTCGGTAGTCTATGCACAATCTCAGTGTTCCATCCTTCTTTTTGGCAAATAAAATTGGTGATCCCCAAGGTGAGGAGCTGGCTCGAATGTATCCCTTGTCCAGTAATTCCTTTATTTGTTTCTTCAACTCAATCAACTCGGATGGTGCCATTCTGTATGGTTTCTTGTATATGGGGGTGGTTCCTGGTGCTAGCTCAATGCTGAATTCTATCTCTCGGTCTGGTGGCATGCCTGGTAGTTCTTCGGGAAATACGTCTGGAAATTC
Source organism: Triticum aestivum (assembly GCF_018294505.1). Classification (NCBI taxonomy): domain Eukaryota; kingdom Viridiplantae; phylum Streptophyta; class Magnoliopsida; order Poales; family Poaceae; genus Triticum; species Triticum aestivum. Next base: position 591,395,496 of record NC_057809.1, on the reverse strand, counting down.
ACATACTACTGGAACCTTGTTTAGCTCAGAAACGTCCACCTTATTCAATCTCGGTTGCCGGGGTATTTTTCTTTCTTTGGCTGATACTCTTATTGTCTTCCCGTGGTGGTGTGTGAGAATTACGGTCCGGTTGAAACAGTCAATAAAACCTTTGTTGGTTGTTAACCAGTCCATCCCTAGGATGACATCCAGTCCTTTATTTTCCAATACAATAAGATTGGCGTGAAACTTCAATCCTTCAAACTCAATAACCACATCCTGACAGTAATTCTGAGTGACTTGCTGAATCCCAGGGGACTTGATGATCATGGATTTCTCCAAAGGAAGCATCGAAAAATTATTTTGCAAAGCAAAACTTTTCGAAATGAAAGAGTGAGAAGCTCCAGAATCAAACAAAACCATTGCAGGTATTGTGTTGACAGGAAACGTACCGAGTACGATATCCGGAGCATTTTGTGCTTCTTCTTTGGTCACGTGGTTTAGATGACCCTTCCTGTGGTTGTTGTTGGGGTTGAAATTGTTGCGCTTGGGCGCTGAATTATTGCCACCGTTGTTTGGCTTCGGGGTCGAGTTCCTTGGCTTGGGGCACTGTTTGGCATAGTGCCCTTCTTCTCCACAAGCGTAGCAAGTAACGCCTGGGCGATATGTGAACTCCTTGTCCCTTGCATGGAAATTCTTGGTTGGGCGTGAGACGTTTGTCGTAGGTTTGTGTGTCCCACCTTTCTGAAAATCTGTCTTGCTTCGGTGGTTGCGCGCAAGAGTAGTCTGGTCTCTTTTTCGCTTGCGGAAATCCTCCAAGCTACGTCTCTCATTTTCCAGAGTAATGGCTTTGTCCACTAGTGTCTTAAAATCTGGAAAAGTGTGCACGACCAGTTGGCATTTAAGCGCGGGCGCCAGACCGTCAAGGAATTTCTCCATCTTCTTGCTTTCAGTCATACGTTCTTCATTGGCGTAGCGAGACAATAGAGTAAATTGACCGTTGTATTCTGACACTGTCATGTTCCTTTGTTTGAGGTCATCGAACTCTTTCTTCTTGATTTTCATAATACTCTTAGGAATGTGTGCACCACGGAAACCTTCCTTGAAATCATCCCAGGTTATATCATTTTCGTTGGGGTGCATGTGCAGAAAATTCTCCCACCATGATGCAGCTGCTCCTGTGAGATAGTGCGGAGCATATAGTACTTTCTCGAGGTCTGAACATTTTGCAATAATTAATTTTCTCTCCATATCTCGAAGCCAATCCTCGGCTTCAAGAGGCTTGTCAGTATGAGAAAATGTTTGGGGACGTGTCTTCTGTAGCTCAGATAACTTGGAATGCTGCTGATACTGTCCATGGTGATTTCCCATGTTGATGACTTGGTTCATCATTTCCCGATGTTGTTGCTGACTCTGCTCATAAAGGCGACACATTTGTGAAAGTGCTGATTCACTGTCCTGTTGGCTTGACTGTCCCTGTGCGAACTTGTTGCTGGGTTGTGTATCATAATTTTCCTCTGGTGGAGTTGGCATGGAGCGAGTCCAAGGACGAGACATTTTTCACTCTGGGGATATATTTTGTAAAACCCATAAGAAAAGCGAAAAGAGTCGCAAAAACAATTCCATAAATGCACAAAGCTGGCAAATAAATTAAATAACCAAGCTTACTTAAGAAAAACAAATCGATTTGCGCGCGGAGAAGGACTGCTCATTACATATCTTACACGCGGGCGGTAATTATACAATACATCACTCAGGATATGCGTACATAATCTTGACATGTTATTTATGGCTAGTGCACTCCTCCAGATCCTACATGATGCGCAAACAGGCTACTTCTCACAACCTATGTACAAATAAACATATCATACAAAGCGGTACATTGCATGGCGGCTAAGCGTACTCAGGCGGAGATGTTGACGACCTCCTTTGCCCTGCCGAGGGTGAGGCGTAGCGAGGCTGGGGACTCGACTTCCTCCTCGCTAATAGGCTCCATACGTGTAGTGTTGCGCCGAGTAGATGGAGCGGGTGCCAGGGGCGGAACAACACGAACAGGAGTGGGCGCGCAGGGTGGTGCAGTGCGCGCTGGAGTGGGCGCAATGACTTGGTTGAATTCTTCGGTAGAAGGCAGGCGACGAGTAGGTGCATAAGATGCTGAGGACGAGACAAAAGTCAGTGGCGGTGCGGTGGGTAGGAGCTCCCTCCTGTTGGCGGCACAGCCATGGACTGAGTCCATGCGGGCAGCTACGAAGTCGTCCACCAGGTTGTCGAAGGCTGCCTCCAGGGCCCAGAGATACTCAATAAGCATCTCAAAAGCCTCGTCTCGTTCTCCTCTGGGGCAGGAGAATGCGTAGTGACAGGTGTAAGGCACATGGCATGGAAGATAACGGTAACGACGAGTCTTCATCACGGGGAGGACATCCCTGAGACGAGCTATCGCCTCGCGGGCTGCCATCTGCATAGCATGCCTCTCCGTAGGCATGGCTCTTCCCAAGAACCGGAAGCGGCGTAACTCACCACGCCCTCCATTGAACTGCACCGCGGCCTGGTGCATGGTCAGACTGTCGTTGACTCGGTGCTGGCAGAGTGTGAAGACTGGGCGCACAGATGGCCCCATCGCGACCTGAACGATGAAGGAGAGAAGCTTGACGAACCCATCGGGCACGTTGGCGAAGGTCTGAGACTCGCAGCTGTTGTCGGCCATCTACAAAAGTAGGCAAAAATTCTGAATGGTCAGATCATAAATTTATGCTGACTGTCAGAAAATGACTACAATTGCAAAAAAAAATATAAATAGGCTCTATCATGCTAATAACCAATTAGCGATCGCACCTAGTGGCTTCCTACAGTCAGCCTGGCTCTGGTACCAAGCTTGTCACGACCGGTTTTCCAATAAAAATGTTTATTGAGAAACCAATCTTTTGAGTCCAGTATGAGAAAAATCCTCCTTACCGGTAGACAAATTCTTGATACAATAAGCCAGTAGCATAAAATATATTACAGGGTCGAGCTACGGTTGCTCAACCAAATTATTACAAGCACGCCAATAATTATACATAATGGCGGACATGACACAGTGGTGTGGAGGCATACTACTGACTCGAGGATAGGGTGGTGGTGGAAAAACACAGCGGGGAGTGAGATACATGACTCTAAAACTGGCATCTCATCGAGCGTCGAGGTGAGGCTCGATGAATTTATTTGGTAGCGGAAGCGGATATAATACAGTGACCAAATCCAGGCTCGGACGAGACTGACTGGGATTCCTCTAGGCGTCGGACTCGCTATCAAATTCTTCATCCATGAGATCGCCTTCGTCAGCATCTGGCCAAATCAACAAGCCAGGTGAGTACTTGAAAGTACTCGCAAGACAGTTCGGACGTAAGATATAACAAATGCATGCATGGATGCGTCATGATTAATTTTAACAGTGGCACATTAATTCGTAAAAACAAGACAGGTGAAAAGGGGGTCGGCGGTAGTCCGCTCGAAAACCCAACAAAATAACTGTAAACCCAATCGGGTGTCTGAAGCGACACCTCGATAGGAAGATAAATAAATAACACACGCCGCAGTCGGGCATCTAGGCGACACCACATAAAGGGCTTTTAAAAGAAATGCCACAGTCGGGCGTCTGAGCGACGCCACATAAAGGGCTTTAAAAGAATTGCCACAGTCGGGCGTCTGAGCGACGTCACATAAAGGGCTTTAAAAGAAATGCCACAGTCGGGCGTCTGAGCGACGCCACATAAAGGGCTTTAAAAGAAATGCCACAGTCGGGACGTCTGAGCGACATCACATAAAGGGCTTTAAAAGAAAATGCCACAGTCGGACGTCTGAGCGACATCACAGAAAGGGCTTTCATTGAAAGTAAATATAACAATGCCACAGTCGGACGTCTGAGCGACATCACAGAAAGGGCTTTTATTGAAAGTAAATAATAACAATGCCACAGTCGGACGTCTGAGCGACATCACAGAAAGGGCTTTTAATGAAAGTAAATAATACTCATAATCAATATTCAATTCATGAAGATAAACGGGTTAGTCCATCCACAGGAATAAACATTTAACCGGACTTAGCACTCATGTGATTCACCGGAGTCTCTGTCATCAAAACTGACATTTGTCAGGATAAGATAATACCGAACTTGGACATGGAATAGATGATTCAAAGGAATATATGACTCTGCAGAGTTTGTACGAAAATTTTTCCCACAGCCAACGGATTTCCGTAGTCACGAAGGACTAGTTCCGTTTACGGTATTTCGGAAGAAAACACAGCTAACCAGTACACACCCATCCTACCTCTCGATGCTAGGAATCACCCTAGACATCGTCCAAGAAAAACTTTTGAGACGGGGAGATCACAATCTCGAATAGCATGGGATCAAATTTATATACGCGCGCTCTAAGGGGTGCCCCCCTCTCGGTCCCAACCGGAAACACCCATGCCCCCTGACCGGATGACTGGCTTTAATCCAGGGCCATGGAACCATCATCACGGCCTCTCCTTTTTGGTGTGTACCAGGAAAGCGGTTTACAACTTACTAAGCCATATTCCTTGCGGAAAACATGTGGTAGTACAGGGAAGGAAGAATGGAAGGAACTGGAATGATACGGGTTGACACTGAAGTCATATAGCCTGGCATAAGACTGGCATGCTACAACACTGCCATCTTACCCATCCTCATGCCAACACATGGCCATGCATACTCACATCCATCCACTCATGGATTTTCGAAACTCACTTGCCTCATCGTTGCATGTAACATGACATTCGTCGGTATGTTCATCAACATGCCATAAACTACTTAATGCAAACATGCCAAAACAATCATCATATCAAAAGTTCAAACATGCTTGCCTGGTTCAGAGTAGTCGGAGCCTAGCTCGGTGAAGTTCGCGGTCCCGTCACCTCCTTCGGTATCTATGGTATAAAGGAAATATACGCGCTATCGTGAATACCGTGAGGTGCACAAAATTATGCCAAATATTTTTCAAATAAATATGATAAAAAAACTAGACAAAAATTTGAAGAGGACAGAAAAAGAATCACTCAAAAATTCCTTTCTGTTAAAAAGTTATAAGGGTTTTAACCCAAGGACCCATCTGTAATGAAACAGAAAACTTCCAGGGGCTAACTTATAAAAACAGAAAACGATTCGATAAAGAATACGCCGGCCCAGAGGGGTGACGTACTTTGGCAGAAGACGTTTTCAGAAAACGTTTCACTTAGAAAGGACAGAGAGGCTGACAGGCGGGTCCCGCCCGTCAGGTTTGAATATTCAAACGGGGCGGCAGAGCTCGACGGTGCCTGATAGCCGCGGTGGTCACCGGCGGCGATCCACGACGAGGCAGGGAGATCGGAGGGTACCTCCGTGTTCAGGGCGCCATTCCGCGTCGGTTGGTGGTGGTGGTGGTCGCCGGCGAGTACCACGTCGACGGCGAGTCTTGCTCCGGCGGACGGCGGTTCGGGTGGTCGAGGGCCTCGTCGGAGAGAGCTGCGAAGGCCAAATTGACGCTGGGGTTAGCTCACTGGGTGCGAGAGGAGGCTATAGACGAGATTAGGGCGCCGGGGACGGCCTCACCGGAGCGAATCGAGCTGGTGGCCGAGGCAGATCGGTGCGGCCGGAGTTGGGGGAGGAGACCTCCTCGAGGTCCTCCTGGTGGCTTGGCAGGGTCCTGGAGAGCTGCAGTGAAGGTGTGTGCTCGTGAGCGAGCTCGGGGTCCTTTTTATAGGCGATCCGAGGCGGTGGCCGTGAACGGGGATCTCCGGCAAAGGTTACGGCGGCGCAGAGCTTGGTCGGGGAGGTTTAGGGAGTTGGGCGTCATCGTGGAGGTCCACCGGTTCCATTTGGGTGCTAAACGAGCTTGGATTGGGTGCTTTGGGCGAGCTCGACGGAATGGGGCGGCGCGGGCCCGTCGGCGGCAGGGAGCACGTTCCGTGCTTGCCGGGCCACGGCGACGGTGCCACGGGCGTGCGCTGGCATGGCAGGGACACGCGGAGAGCCAGGGGACGTTGGGCGGCGCCGGGTGGCGTGGCGAGCGGGCTCGGGCCCTCGCTGGCCGCCACGGGAGGCGCAGCCACAACAGAAGCTTCCAATGCCGGCGAGGCTCGTCGCCACCGACGCCAGGAATTGGCCAAGCGTGCGTGCGGTGCTCTGGCCAGGGAGGAGAGGCCGTGCGCAACGCGCCAGGGGGCACTGGTGATGGATGACAAGTCACTGACGAAAAACGACATCGACTGAATTCTGAAAATCTGAATTTTTCTGAAAGTCTACGGAAACAGTGCCGGCCAAGGTGTTCGACGAAATGATTTTGGCATCTAGGGATTTTCCTTGAGCTGAAACTTGGTGGGGTGGCCTCTCATTGCACCAGGAGGCTGCCTTAATTTTGTGGAATTTTTGGAGAAGTGTAGATATGAATTTCACCAAATTTGCAAATCTGGTCCAAACTTGCAGTGAGTGAAATTTGAAATTTTTGAAAAGAAGAAGAGTGGATCAAGATGGTTCTAGGTTGTGGGTACTAAAGACAATCCAGGGGAGTTGGTTTGAGGATAAAAACTCAAAGGCAATGAGGTACTTGCTTTGAAAATCACTTAAGCTCAAAATAATTGGCAGAAATGATTTGAGAGATAAAATAATTGAAATAAAATCCAAAACTTGTTTGGACTTGTTGAGACAGAGAATTTAGATTGCTCAAAGGTGGAGGGAGGGATTTTGAGAAGATTTACTATAGGAGACATGGTAAAACCATGGGTGGTTTCAAGATAAGAAAAACCTAAAAATTCATAGAGTTCTTTTTATAAGAAAAAGAATAATCTCCAAAAATATACTTTGAGAAGGGAACCATTAGAGAAAGAGTTTTTAAATGATCAAACACCATAGTTTGAAGAGGATACAAAAATAAAATTCCTTGCCAAAGAAGTTTTTAAGAGGAAGGTTTTCTGGAAAAAAATTAAATGGCCTCTTTTCAAAAACCAACAAAGTTTTTGCTGAAAGACCAAATAAAAATTTTGGAGTGTCACATGTTCCTAGAGAAAACTAAGTTGAAAGATATTAGTAGCAATGATGCGGATTGGATTCGTGGTCTGAGGTTTATCCTCATTGCCGGACAGAAGAATTATGTCCTTGATGCACCGCTAGGTGACAAACCTATTGCAGGAGCAGATTCAGATGTTATGAACATTTGGCTAGCTCAATATGATGACTACTTGATAGTTTAGTGCACCATGCTTAACGGCTTAGAATCGGGACTTCAAAGACGTTTTGAACGTCATGGACCATATGAGATGTTCCAGGAGTTGAAGTTAATATTTCAAGCAAATACCCGAGTTGAGAGATATGAAGTCTCCAACACGTTCTATGGCTAAAAGACGGAGGAGAATAGCTCAAGTAGTGAGCATGTGCTCAGATTGTCTGGGTACTACAATCGCTTGCATCAAGTGGGAGTTAATCTTCCAGATAAAATAGTAATTGACAGAATTCTCTAGTCACCATCACCAAGTTAGTAGAACTTCGTGATGAACTATAGTATGCAAGGGATGATGAAAATGATTCCCGAGCTTTTCATGATGATGAAATCGATGAAGGTAGAAATCAAGAAAGAACATCAAGTGTTGATGATTAACAAGACCACTAGTTTCAAGAAAAGGGCAAAGGGAAAGAAAGGGAACTTCAAGAAGAATGGCAAACAAGTTACTTCTCAAGTGAAGAAGCCCAAGTCTGGTCCTAAGCCTGAGACTAAGTGCTTCTACTGCAAAGGGACTGGTCACTGGAAGTGGAACTGCCCCAAGTATTTGGTGGATAAAAAGGATGGCAAAGTGAACAAAAGTATATTTGATATACAGATTATTGATGTGTATTTTACTAGTGTTCGTAGCAATCCCTCGGTATCTGATACTAGTTCAATTGCTAAGAGTAGTAACTCGAAACGGGAGTTGCAAAATAAACAGAGACTAGTTAAGGGTGAAATGACGGTGTGTGTTGGAAGTGGTTCCAAGATCGATATGATCATCATCGCACACTCCCTATACTTTCGGGATTAGTGTTGAACCTAAATAAATGTTATTTGGTGTTTGCGTTGAGCATAAATATGATTGGATCATGTTTATTGCAATACGGTTATTCATGAAAATTAGAGAATAATTGTTGTTCTGTTTACATGAATAAAACCTTCTATGGTCATACACCCAATAAAAATGGTTTGCTGGATCTCGATCGTGGTGATACACATTTTCATAATATTGAAGCAAAAAGATGCAAAGTTAATAATGATAGTGCAACTTATTTGTGGCACTGCCGTTTAGGTCATATTGGTGTAAAGCGCATGAAGAAAATCCATGCTGATGGGCTTTTGGAATCACTTGATTATGAATCAGTTGATGCTTGCGAACCATGCCTCATGGGCAAGATGACTAAGACTCTGTTCTCCGGAACAATGGAGCGAGCAACAAACTTGATTGGAAATAATACATACTGATGTATGCAGTCCAATGAGTGTTGAGGCTCGCGGCGGGTATCATTATTTTCTGATCTTCACAGATGATTTGAGAAGATATGGGTATATCTACTTGATGAAACACAAGTCTGAAACATTTGAAAAGTTCAAAGAATTTCAGAGTGAAGTGGAGAATCATCGTAACAAAAATAAAAGTTTCTACGATATGATCGTAGAAGTAAAATATTTGAGTTACGAGTTTGGCCTTCAGTTAAAACAATGTGAAGTAGTTTCACTACTCACGCCACCTGGAACACCACAGTGTAATGGTGTGTCCGAACGCCATAACCGTACTTTATTAGATATGGTGCGATCTATGATGTCTCTTACCGATCTACCACTATCGTTTTGGGGTTATGCATTAGAGACAGCTGCATTCACGTTAAATAGGGCACCATCGAAATCCGTTGAGACGATGCCTTATGAACTGTGGTTTGGCAAGAAACCAAAGTTGTCGTTTCTGAAAGTTTGGGGCTGCGATGCTTATGTGAAAAAGCTTCAACCTGATAAGCTCGAACCCAAATCGGAGAAATGTGTCTTCATAGGATACCCAAAGGAGACTGTTGGGTACACCATCTATCACAGATCCGAAGGCAATATATTCGTTGCTTTGAATGGATCCTTTCTAGAAAAGGAGTTTTTCTCGAAAGAAGTGAGTGGGAGGAAAGTAGAACTTGATGAGGTAACTGTACCTACTCCCTTATTGGAAAGTAGTTCATCACAGAAATCTGTTCCTGTGACTACTACACCGATTAGTGAGGAAGCTAATGATGATGATCATGTAACTTCAGATCAAGTTACTACCGAACCTCGTAGGTAAAGCAGAGTGAGATCCGCACCAGAGTGGTACGATAATCCTGTTCTGGAGGTCATGTTACTTGACCATGACGAGCCTATGAACTATGAGGAAGCGATGATGATCCCAGATTCCGTGAAATGGCTTCAGGCCATGAAATCTGAGATGAGATCCATGTATGAGAACAAAGTATGGACTTTGATTGACTTGCCCAATGATCAGCGAGCCATTGAGATTAAATGGATCTTCAAGAGGAAGATGGACGCTGATAGTAGTGTTACTATCTACAAAGCTAGAATTGTCGCAAAAAGGTGTTCGACAAGTTCAAGGTGTTGACTACGATGAGAGTTTCTCACTCGTATCTATGTTTAAGTCTATCCGAATCATGTTAGCAATTGCCGCATTTTATGAAATCTAGCAAATGGATAAACAAAACTGCATTCCTTAATGGATTTATTAAAGAAGAGTTGTATATGATGCAACCAGAAGGTTTTGTCAATCCTAAAGGTGCTAACAAAATATGCAAGCTCCAGCGATCCATCTATGGACTGGTGCAAGCATCTCGGAGTTGGAATATACGGTTTGATAAGTTGATCAAAGCATATAGTTTTATACAGACTTGCGGTGAAGCCTGTATTTACAAGAAAGTGAGTGGGAGCACTACAACATTTTTGATAAGTATATGTGAATGACATATTGTTGATCGGAGATAATGTAGAATTATTCTGCAAAGCATAAAGGAATGTTTGAAAGGAGTTTTTCAAAGAAAGACCTCGGTGAAGCTGCTTACATATTGAGCATCAAGATCTATAGAGATAGATCAAGACGCTTGATAAGTTTTTCAATGAGTACATACCTTGACAAGATTTTGAAGAAGTTCAAAATGGAATAGTCAAAGAAGGAGTTCTTGCCTGTGTTACAAGGTGTGAAGTTGAGTAAGACTCAAAACCCGACCACGGCAGAAGATAGAGAGAGAATGAAAGTCATTCCCTGTGCCTCAGCCATAGGTTCTATAAAGTATGCCATGTTGTGTACCAGATCAATTGTATACACTACACTGTGTTTAGCAAGGGAGTACAATAGTGATCTAGGAGTAGATCACTGGACAACGGTCAAAATTATCCTTAGTGGAATAAGGATATGTTTCTCGATTATGGAGGTGACAAAAGGTTCGTCATAAAGGGTTACGTCGATACAAGTTTTGACACTGATCCAGATGATTCTAAGTCTCAATCTGGATACATATTGAAAGTGGGAGAAATTAGCTAGAGTAGCTCCGTGCAGAGCATTGTTGACATAGAAATTTGCAAAATACGTAAGGATCTGAATGTGGCAGACCCGTTACCTAAACTTCTCTCACAAGCAAAACATGATCACACCTTAGTACGCTTTGGGTGTTAATAACATAGCGATGTGAACTAGATTATTGACTCTAGTAAACCCTTTGGGTGTTGGTCACATGTCGATGTGAACTATGGGTGTTAATCACATGGTGATGTGAACTATTGATGTTAAATCACATGGCGATGTGAACTAGATTATTGACTCTAGTGCAAGTGGGAGACTGAAGGAAATATGCCCTAGAGGCAATAATAAAGTTATTATTTATTTCGTTATATCATGATAAATGTTTATTATTCATGCTAGAATTGTATTAACCGGAAACATAATACATGTGTGAATACATAGACAAACAGAGTGTCACTAGTATGCCTCTACTTGACTAGCTCGTTGATCAAAGATGGTTATGTTTCCTAACCATAGACATGAGTTGTCATTTGATTAACGGGATCACATCATTAGGAGAATGATGTGATTGACTTGACCCATTCCATTAGCTTAGCACTTGATCATTTAGTTTGTTGCTATTGCTTTCTTCATGACTTATACATGTTCCTATGACTATGAGATTATGCAACTCCCGTTTACCGGAGGAACACTTTGTGTGCCACCGAACGTCACAACGTAACTGGCTGATTATAAAGGTGCTCTACAGGTGTCTCCAAAGGTACTTGTTGGGTTGGCGTATTTCGAGATTAGGATTTGTCACTCCGATTGTCGGAGAGGTATCTCTGGGCCCTCTCGGTAATGCACATCACCTAAGCCTTGCAAGCAATGCAACTAAAGATTTATTTGTGAGATGATGTATTACGGAACGAGTAAAGAGACTTGCCGGTAACGAGATTGAACTAGGTATTGAGATACCGACGATTGAATCTCGGGCAAGTAACATACCGATGACAAAGGGAACAACGTATGTTGTTATGCGGTCTGACCGATAAAGATCTTCGTAGAATATGTAGGAGCCAATATGGGCATCCAGGTCCTGCTATTGGTTATTGACAAGAGATGTGTCTCGGTCATGTCTACATAGTTCTCAAACCCGTAGGGTCCGCACGCTTAACGTTCATTGACGATATAGTACTATGAGTTATGTATGTTGGTGACTGAATGTTGTTTGGAGTTGTGGATGAGATCATGGACATGACGAGGAACTCCGGAATGGTACGGAGATAAAGTTTGATATATGGGATAGTAGTGTTTGATCTCCGGAAGGGTTCCGGAATTCACCGGAAGGGGTTCCGGATGTTTCCCGAAATGTTTGGGCACGAGAACACTTTATCTGGGCCAAAGGGGAAAGCCCACAAGGCTTTTGGAAAGTGCAAAAGGAAGTTTTGCAGAGACCAGAGGCTAGACGCCAGGAACCCTGGCGTCTAGGGGGTAGACGTTGGGAACCCTGGTGTCTAGCCCTGGAGTCCGAGAAGGACTCTTGCCTTTCGGGTGAAACCGACTTCGAGGAGGCTTTTACTCCAAGTTTCGACCCCAGGACTCAACATATAAATAGAGGGGTAGGGATAGCACCAAAGACAGATCAAGAAACACCAAGCCGTGTGCCGGCAACCCCGTCCCCTCTAGTTTATCCTCCGTCATAGTTTTCGTAGTGCTTAGGCAAAGCCCTGCGGAGATTGTTCTTCACCAACACCGTCACCACGCCGTCGTGCTGCCGGAACTCATCTACTACTTCGCCCCTCTTGCTGGATCGAGAAGGCGAGGACGTCACCGAGCCGAATGTGTGCAGAACTCGGAGGTGTCGTGCTTTCGGTGCTTGGATCGGTCGGATTGTGAAGACGTACGACTATATCAACCGCGTTGATATAACGCTTCCGCTTACGGTCTACGAGGGTACGTAGACAACACTCTCCCCTCTCATTGCTATGCATCACCATGATCTTGTGTGTGCGTAGGAAATTTTTTGAAATTACTACATTCCCCAACATTTAGATCCCGCATGGAGTCAACCTATAAAAAATAAGTATCCTGCGAGAGGTAGAGCAGCTTACTGCTTTGGCTTGGCGCTTTGCGCTGAATCCATGATCCTCAGTAATGGGAGGGGGGACCTCGGCGCTTTTGAACAACACCCTCCAGGCATCTTCGTGAGTTGTGTCGAAAAGCCTATTCAGAGTTCGGTGCCGCACTGGGTCGAACTCCCACAAGTTGAACTCCCGTTGTTGGCACGGGAGAATCCGGAGGTGGAGCATGACCTGGACCATGTTGACAAGTTTGAGCTTCTTGTTCACCATGTTTTCAATACATGTTTGGAGTCCGGTCAGCTCTTCCGAACTACCCCAGGACAGGCCCTTCTCTTTCCAGGAGGTGAGCCGCGTGGGGATGCCAGATCGGAACTCAGGGGCCGCTGCCCATACAGGGTCGCGCGGCTCGGTGATGTAGAACCACCCCGATTGCCACCCCTTTATGGTTTCCACAAAGGAGCCCTCGAGCCATGTTACGTTGGGCATCTTGCCCACCATGGCGCCTTCGCACTCCGCCTGGCGGCCTCCCACCACCTTCGGCTTGACGTTGAAGGTCTTCAACCATAAGCCGAAGTGGGGCTTGATGCGGAAGAAGGCCTCGCACACGACGATAATCGCCGAGATGTTGAGGATGAAGTTTGGGGCCAGATCGTGGAAATCTAGGCCGTAATAGAACATGAGCCCCCGGACGAATGGATGGAGAGGGAATCCTAGTCCACGGAGGAAATGGGTGAGGAATACTACCCTCTCATGAGGGCTGGGGGTGGGGATGAGCTGCCCCTCATCTGGGAGCCGGTGCGCGATGTCGTCGGGCAGGTATCCGGCTCTCCTCAGTTTCTTGATGTCTCCCTCCGTAATGGAGGAGACCATCCACTTGCCTCCCGCTCTGGACATGGTTGGAGAAGGTTGAGGTGGGAAGTGTGGACTTGGGCGCTAGAGCTTGAGTGTGCGAAAACGGATGAGCAAAGGAGGAAGAAGGCGTGGATAGGAAGGTGAATCCTTATCCTTTTATATGGGCGGATGAAACTGAGCGTTCCCACTTGCCTGGTAAAACTCGCTTATCCCCCAAGCGCCATAATTGATGGCGCGTTTGGGTTACCCACGCCCGTATTGATGAGAATCTCGTAATAAGGGGACATGATCTCTGCTTTGACAAGACGTGTCGAAAAACTACCTCGCGTTATGTGCGGGGCTGGTTAAAGGGAACAGTTCGAATAATCACCGGGCCATGACATAATGTCATGCTGCCAAAACAAGTCAACAAATTGGATTTGCAAAAATATTATTCTCTCCATAGCGGTATGTGGAACTTATTTTGCAGGGTCGGACACTATCCTCGTTTTCAAGTTCTTCTGTGATGTATTCGGAGAAGGAACCCGCCTTGCAATGCCGAAGACAATACTGCGCGTCGGACACATCGTCATTGAAGCCTGGTTCAGGGGCTACTCAGGGAGTCCTGGATTAGGGGGTCTTCAGACAGCCAGACTATCTCTATTGGCCGGACTGTTAGACTGTGAAGATACAAGATTGAAGACTTCGTCTCGTGTCCGGATGGGACTCTACTTGGCGTGGAAGGCAAGCTAGGCAATACGGATATGGATATCTCCTCCTTTGTAACCGACCTTGTGTAACCCTAACCCTCTCCGGTGTCTATATAAACCGAAGAGGTTTTAGTCCGTAGGACAAGAACCACAACATACAATCATACCATAGGCTAGTTTCTAGGGTTTAACCTCTCTGATCTCGTGGTAGATCTACTCTTGTACTACCCATATCATCAATATTAATCAAGCAGGATGTAGGGTTTTACCTCCATCAAGAGGGCCCGAACCTGGGTAAAACATCGTGTCCCCTGCCTCCTGTTACCATCCGGCCTAGACGCACAGTTCGGGACCCCCTACCCTAGATCCGCCGGTTTTGACACCAACACCCGCCCTCGACTTTTAAATAGTATACAGTATACTAATTTTGTATCCATGGATTGCGCCCGCGCCATGGAGCAAAGCGTCTAGAAAACGGAGGAGAGACGGTGGTCTTGCAATAGAGAAGAGGGAGAGGCGAGATGGTGGTTTTGGAATAGAGATGATGGAGAGGAGACGAGGTGGTTTTGCAATGGAGAAGATCGGAAGAGGGAGAGGCGAGACGGTGGTTTTGGAATGGAGATAATGGAGAGGAGAGGAGGTGGTTTTGCAATGGAGAAGAGGGAGAGGAGCGTGCGGCAGTGATTTAGGACTGGACGAGAGGGCCGGCACGCTGTGACTGGATCAAAATCAAAATCAATTTACCCTTCAATTAAGAAAGCGACCCCACATTAACTAGTCTCCCTTTTATTCTGGGTCATAATTCACCATGTTTTTCGCAAATAAAATATATGTTATACGTTGCAAAAATAATATAATTTGAAAGTACATTCAGATACGAACCAAATGATACAATTTTTGGTGACATGCATTCACATTTTGCTTGTCAAATATAGTACGTGGTCAAACTTTGACCCAAAATACGCAAAACAACAAAAAAATACTTCCAAGACCAGCACCGTTGTTCTCCTCTTAAACCACCGCCGCTCCTCTCCTGTTCCAATCTAAATGCAGCGCCGCTCCTCTCCTCTCCTCTTCCATTTCAAAACCACCGCCCCTCCTCTCATGTTCCAGTCCAAAACCAGCGTCGCTCCTCTCCCGTTCTAATCCAAAACCAGCGCTGCTCCTCTCCTCTTCCATTCAAAAACTACCGCCGGCGAGTGAAGGTGTTGTGGAGAAGTAGATCGATGGAGGAGTACAACTGATACGTGAGGATCGTAGACGGCGACCCTGTGAAGCTAGCTAGGATGTTGGAGATACAGTCTTGGTTTGACAACAAGGACCAACTAGCGGCGACGGCGACATCCATGGACAAATATCTGCAACAGAGCGAAAATGCGGCGATA
Organism: Triticum aestivum; assembly: GCF_018294505.1. NCBI lineage: Eukaryota > Viridiplantae > Streptophyta > Magnoliopsida > Poales > Poaceae > Triticum > Triticum aestivum. Next base: position 591,379,983 of record NC_057809.1, on the reverse strand, counting down.
CTCCCGGAGGGAGTCATGCCGGAGTACATAGAGCTGCTCCTCTGGGCCATGGAGCAAACAGATTCACCGAATCCGATCGTGAGGGAGCGGTGGTGGGAGTATCGATCGCAGATGGAGCATCCACCAGAGATTGAAGGATCGAGCATCTACAGGGTGCCGTTTGTGAGGGTGTCCTGCTAGAGCGAGCCGGTGGAGTCTTCGTCGACCGAACCCAACTGCAAGAGGAGAAAAGCAGTTGGCCTGACGACGCTTCCCCGCCATCGTCTCCCTCGTCGTTCGCATCGTCTCACGGGGCGGCTGTCTGCCGCCGAGGAATAGGAGGGGGCTGCCCCCCCAGCCCAATAGTCGGGCAGGTTGTGAATTGTCAGGAGGAGCTTAGGGTTGTCAGTATTTGCAGGTTGTGAATTGTGTTTTGTGTTGTGTATTTTGAGAGTATTCAGATATGAATGTCTTTTGAATTTCAGATTTGCAGTATTGAGCATATGAAGTATTTTATGAATTCTAGAGATCTATTTTTAGCACTTAAAAATGTAGTTTCATAGGAGTATAAAAGTGCAGACAATGTGATTCTCAGATAAGAAACTGCAAGTTTTAGTTTCAGATAAGAAACTGCAAGTTCAGTTTCAGATAAGAAACTGCAACTTTTAGAGGCAGAGCATTTATATTAACACGGCCTTTTCAAACAGGGTTAACATCATGTTGGAAGTTTTATTCATGGTCGAAAATGAAACTACCAGCCAGTTAACATCATGCTGATCAACATTCATGCATAGCACATCTTCATATGATGCACGGTCAAAATGCCCACACAATGTCGAGTGTGCAAAACACAGAGAAAACGAGGGACGAAGTTTTGGCAAGTGTTGGATGTGGTTTTGTGCTGCCGCGTCTAGGCTTTCATTTTTAACATGCGCAGCCCACGACCTCGGATGGGAGGTCCATAGGCCTATTTGTATTTTCTTAGGGCCATCATGTATCGACCGGCCTATGGACCTCCCATCCGAGGTTTTATTTTTGGCAGCCCAATTTATGTATTCTTTATAAGAAAACGTAGAGGTCTGTTCTATTTTTCTATATAAGAATAGGAACACCAGGTCCAACTTATGTTTCCCTTCTAACTATATTATATATATTTAAATTATTTTATATGTTGACTGTTTAGTTCATATAATTGGCAAATAGATGACCGCTCTCGCGATCCCCTTCGCCCCCGCCACCACCTCGACCCTCGCCGCCACCCCCGCCACTACCTCCACCCTCGCCGCCACCATAGATCTCGCCCCCCCCCCCACCTCCTGACTCCGGGCGTGCGTGCCCCCCTCAGCAAGTCCGCTCGCGCGCCCCATGGAGTCGCCGGCCAGATCCACGGGGGAATGGCTGGAAGACAGGCAGATGTATAAGATGCATCTCCCACATGTCTACAAATCCTTCCCGCGGGTGCTCCAGCCGCTCAACTTCGTTGCGCCGGCGGTGCTGTGGGAGACTCGAGGGAGGAGATGGAGGGAGCGGGCGATGCGGATCCGTGACGACGCTCTCTCCTGGACCCAGTGCACGCGCGAATGGAGGGAAGCAGAGGAGGAAGCTGCGAGGGAGGAAGCCAAGGAGGGACCGAATCCGTTCTCTAACTCACGCAGGTATGCTCGGATGTGCAAGGATCATGTGGATTGGGAGCTGCTGAATCTAGCCATGCGGATCTACTTCAAAGGAGATTTCTCGGAGAAGCACAGGATGCCCTACCCCAGGGAGCCGCCGATTGCGTTCGTTCGATGGCGAAAGGAGAAGTGAATTCAGGAGATCCACGTTGTGTTGTGAGATGGGAATGCTTGACTGGACTCATGCCCACCAGCATGCCACCGGAGCCGGAGCAGGTGGATCCCATACCTTACCTCTCCCCAAAACCTGCAGAAGATTGAAATTAGGCTTGCAATCTGCTTCAATTGAGTTGTCTGGTGGTTATTTCTGCTTCCTAAGAGATAACATCTGGCTGGAGGATGAGAAGGAACCAGGAACTTCGATGAATTTCCCCTATCACAATGGGGGGGAGCGCTGGTTGGGCAGTGGTACGGCCCACCTCCGTCCCAAATGGAGGCACAATCTGGGCAGGCTCTTGTAATTGCCCAAGATCAATCTGTTGGTGGTTCTGACTCTCAGATCAGTGGGAAATCTCAAGGCAAGAATCAGCAAAAGAAGAGACAGGACATCCAGAAAACTGCTCCTGCCCCTGCTTTGGGCCTTATGGCATACTCTGAGGTGATCTACTACAATTGTGGGGAACTAGGGCATCATTTGGATAAATGTGTCAAGCCCAAGAGTTGTTTTATATGCAAAATGGTTACCCATAAAGTTGAGAATTGCCCTGTCAGGAGGAAAACCCACAGTTCTGCTAGATATGTTGGAAGTGCTGCTCCAGGATTAGGGTTCTACCACATAGACCCACCTGATGAAAATGCTCAGTATCATGGCTCCCTGAAGAATGTGGGGATTATTCTGGTAGAAGCTAGTGAAGTGACCAAGCAGGAACTTGCCACTGGGTTTGCAGACATTTACAAAACCAACTGGCCCTGGCCAATCAATGCCCTAGATGAGTGGACATTCTTGGTCAAATTCCCTCCTGAAATAGATGTAGTTCAAGTTGTTGGATACCCCTGTTTTGCTCTAAAAAGACAATGTTGAAGTGTGGAAAGGCAGGATTGAGGCTGAAGAGGACCTCCAGGAAACTTGGATCAAGATCAGGAAATTGAACCCCCAAGTGGTGTGACTGGACTATGCTGGATCAAATCACTTCCACTCTGGGGGGTCTTACTGGATGTGGATTGGCAGCATAATTTCAAGTCATTATATGAAGCTGTTAGGGTCAAAATCTTATGTAAATATCCCTCCAAAATCCCTGCTGAAAGGCTTTTTGGAGTTGGGAACAAAATCTACAGGCTACTCATTGAGGTGGAGTCCTTAACCCCCACTGAAATTGGCACCTCCACCAACCTCTTTGCTGGTACATATGTCTCTACAGCTGAAACTGGTAACAATCTTACTGAAGATGCTGAATCCAACAGGAGCTCTAGATCTGAATCAGATAAAGGATCTGCTGCCAATTCTGGGGCCCCTAACATCAGAGGACAGTCTTTTGGCCACAATCAGATGCTTGGAGAAACTACACCCACTTCAGTCCTCAAGACACACCTCCCTGATTCTCCATACACTCCTCAGCTCAGCATCCAGGAAAAGATCTTGAATTATGTGCTTGATGAGACTGATGGATTCAACCTCCTCAGGGAAATGGAGCTCTGGAAGATGATGATCTGATGGAATTAGAAGGTTCTGTAGATCTACAAGAGGATCAAGAGGCACTTGTTGAAACAACTGAACTCCCAGACAATTTGGACTCAAAATACAACTCTGACTTCCCTGCCCTTCCTAAGGAGAAGCACCTTCCCAAATGGGGTCCTTTTCAAGCCACCAGAACCAGTGCCAGGGTAGCTGATGACAAGGGAACCATTATTGAAAAGGCTCAACAGCTCAAAGAGGTTCAGAACCTGGAAGTGCTAAAACCCCAGGGTATGAAACACACTTCCTTCTCCAACTTTAATGATCCTTCCTTCAATGCCATTGCTGCTAAGATTGGTGTAGATGTTACTTCTCTTAATGATGGCATTGAATGCTCTTCCTTTATTTACCCTCACCAAAACAGATCTGAAGGCTCTGTTTGTGAGAATTTTTCTCTAGATGGTAGTTCTAGTTTAGACTGCGTTGACCCCCCTACTGAGCCAAGTGAGGGTCTCTGTTCTCTTATTTGTAGACATAAACAGGGCAAGCACCCTAGGAACAACATTTCTCCATGAATGGTCTATTCTAGAATATTAGAGGTATTGCTGCTCCTGGTAGGAAATCCCTTATTATTAACACCATTAACAAAACCCATGCTACCATCCTTGGGTTCCAGGAAACTAAGAAAGAGGATTTTTCCTCTTCTTTTCTTAAATCTCTCATTAGCAACAGAGATTTTGACTGTCATGTTCTTCCATCCAAAGGATCTGCTGGAGGCATCCTGATGGGAATAGATTTAAGCATTTTTGAGGATGTTACTTGGTCACACCTAGACTTTTCTGTTAGTTGTTTAGTTAATTTGAAAACTACTGGTCAAACTTTTAGGATTATCACTATTTATGGCTCTCCTTATGAGGAAGGCAAATAAACTTTTATTTCTAAACTTCATACCTTATTTATAGATACTCACATTCCCACCCTGATTGGAGGGGATTTTAATTTAGTTAGGAATGCTGCAAATAAAATCAATGGTTCCATTAATCATAAATGGAGTGACTGCTTCAATGCCTGGATTGAGATCTGGAGCTTGCTTGAAATTAAACTTTCTTCTAGGAAATTTACCTGGGCCAATAATCAAGTAGACTTGATTATGTCCACCATTGACAGAATTTTCTGTGACACAGAATTAGATAGTTTCTTTCCCCTTTCTAGTTGTAGAGCTCTGCCCAAATGTGGTAGTGACCACACTCCTTTGCTCTGGGACTCTGGTCTTAACCAAACTCCAAAGAGCAATAGTTTTAAATTTGAAAAGTGGTGGTTGCTTAAAGAAGATTTTACTAAGCTAGTCAGGAAAATCTGGAATGAGCCTACTGGGAGCAGCTGCCCCCTAGAAAATTGGCAGATCAAAATCAGGAGATTTAGAAGAACTATCAAAGGATGGAACTCCAATGAGGAAGCTAATCTTAGAAGATACAAAAGGCTTCCCCTCCTTGAGTTTGATTCTCTAGATATTAAGGCAGAAACCACTGACCTCTCTGAGGCTGAGACTAATAGATTAAACTTTGTCCATGGAGAGCTCAAGAAAATTTGGCTTCAAGAAGAAATCAAAGCCAAACAAAGGTCTAGAGATAGGAACATTAAGGAGGGTGATAGAAATACTACTTACTTCCATGCAGTAGCTAACCAGAGGAGGAGGAAAACCCTCATTCACTCCCTTGATGGCCCTAATGGCCCTGTTACTGAGCTAGATGAGATGCTGAAAGTGGCTAGTGACTTCTACAAAGACCTATTTAAGAAAGAAAACCCTTCTGGGTTCTGAAAAAGTCTCTCCTGCTGAAAATGAGCTGCTAGAAGCCCCTTTTTCAGAGACAGAGGTGAAGGAAGCCATTTTTAGCTCTTATCCTGATGGGGCTCCTAGTCCTGATGGGATTCCCTTCTTGTTTTACCAGCATTTTTGGGACTTGGTGAAAAATGATCTCTTAGATCTTTTCCAAGCCTTTCATAGAGGAGAGTTGGACATATACAGGCTCAACTTTGCTATGCTCTCTCTTATTCCTAAAGAGCCTGAGGCCACCTCTATGAAGAAATTCAGGCCTATCAGCCTGATTAACTGTAGTTTTAAGATTTTCTCTAAAGTCCTCACCACTAGGCTCTCTAAAGTCCTGTAGAGGTTGATTGCTAGCAATCAATCTGCATTTCTGAAAGGGAGATACATTTTAGAGAGTGTTGTTACTGCTCATGAAGTTCTTCATTTAGTCCACTCAGGAGGTGATAAAGAACTTGTCCTTAAATTGGATTATGAGAAAGCCTTCGATAAAGTTGACCTTGAATTCCTTATGAAACTCCTGGAGCTTAGAGGTTTTGGGGGTAAATGGACTAGTTGGATCCAGCAACTTACTCATGGGCGGTCTGTTGGGGTCAAGTTAAATAACTGTGAAAGTGATTTTTTTTCCTTGCTGGTAAAGGCCTTAGGCAAGGTGACCCCATCTCCCCGCTTTTGTTTAATTTAGTAGTGGACGTTCTTACTAAAATGCTGAGCAAAGCTGCTGATCATAGTCTAATTGCAGGGCTCTGTCCTGAGGTCTGCCCTGGTGGCATCATCTGCCTTCAATATGCAGATGATATCATCCTTTTCTTAGACAATGACTCCACACATGCTAGCAATCTGAAAACTATTCTAACCTGTTTTGAACAAGTCTCAGGCATGAGAATCAACTACTCTAAAAGTGAACTCATCCCTATCAACATGGATGATCAAGAGTTAGCTGACTTCATCTCTATTCTAGTCTGTAATAAAGGTAACTTCCCCATTAAGTACCTAGGTATCCCTCTCCACTATGGTAAACTGAGGAGAGAGAATATCCAACCCCTTCTGGATAAAATAATTAAAAGGATTGTTGGGTGGAGGGGCAAACTTCTCTCTTACTGAGGTAGATTGATCCTCATACAAGCTTGTTTGGCTAGCATTCCAGTGTATCTCCTCTCCTTCTTCAAGTTCCCTAAATGGGCAGTGAAACTCATCAATTCTCAGATGTCTCATTCCTTGTGGAAGGATTTTGAGGGAAATAGGAAGCTACACCTTGCTAACTGGGCCCTAGTCTCTATGAAAAATATTTTGGAGGCCTAGGCATACCTAACCTCCAAGAAATTAACATCTGTCTTCTAGGGTCTTGGATTAAAAGATTCTATGAGGAAGACCTGAAACCCTGGAAGCTTCTTATTGCCCATAAATACCTAGGAAATAAACCTAATATTTTTGTCCCTTCCTCCAACCCTAAGACCTCTAGATTATGGAAAGGATTAAAATCCATTATGCATGCTGTGAAATTTGGCTACAGATGGAATATATGGGATGGCAGCAGAACCAGGTTCTGGGAAGATACTTGGTTTGGCACATCCCCCCTGGCAGTCCAATTTTTGCCTATTTACTCTATCTGCAATGAGCTTAACAAAAGTGTCAATGAATTTTGGGACAGTCAATGCCTAAAACTCTGTTTTAGAAGGAACTTTAGTGATAGTCTCATGGAACAATGGTTCCAGTTGGAGGAAATTGCCAAAAGCATTATCTTTATTGCCGAGCTGGATGCCCTGATTTGGCAGCTGGACAATAAGGGGAAGTATTCCTCCAGCTCCCTCTATCATGTTATCAACTTTAGAGGGGTTCAACCCGTGTTTATCCCTACTGTCTGGAAATTTAGAGTTCCCCCTAAAATTCATGTATTTCTCTGGCTTCTCTCCAAAAACAAATTGATGACTAGGGATAACCTTAGGAAGAGACACATCATCAAACCCCTTGATTGTGTTTACTGCTTGGAACAAGAGTCTTGTTCTCACCTATTTTTTGAATGTATAGTTGCTAAACATCTCTGGACCCACATTGAGGAATATTTCTCTAGTCAGATTGGCTCATCCTTCAAATCTGTCGCCAGATTCTGGATTGCTACCAAAAAGTGCTCAGTTTTAAATAGTGTTAGCTTAGTTGTCCTTTGGTGCCTCTGGAAATATAGAAATGCTATGATTTTTAGTAACACCTCCTGGATTTCCATTCCGCAGGTCTTGAGGTTGATCAGGAACATGGTGAGGAACTGGGCGATTCTCTCCTCCGGATCGGACAAGGACAAGTTGATGAGCTTCGTGGAAACCCTAACAAGATCCCTCCAGAAACCGTTGGCGATCACTTGTGGCTGAACAAGACTCGACCTGCTCTGGGGCTGGACCCGTGGGCTCGTCTCAAGATCTCTGATGAAGATGATGGGCACCTGGCGCCGAAAAAGAGGGACATCCACCATGCTACGCCTTCCAGCACGGTGTCTCCGCTTGCTTACTGGTCCCGCAGGCTGACACGGCCCCTCGGCTGAAGACCATGAAGGGTTCGCTGGACCCTCCTTGTGTCATTTGAGTGCTCTATCCGCTCTGCCTTTGGCACCGCTCGGGTGATTTGTGTTATTCAGAGAACTTGTTCATCCACCCCCCCTAGTTTGTAGCTTTTCTACCTTTGCTTTCGAACTGCTCTTTGAGCTGCTGTATCAGAATATGTTGTGGTTTCGTTCTCAGCAATGGAACCGGGGAGATGCTCCCTGTTTTTCTAAAAACATTATTTTATATGTTATTATATATTATTTTATTGTCATCATATATTTAACAGATACTTACATATGTAAGAAAACAATATCCCACATCTTATTAACTTATAAAAATAATTTCTTAACAAATAAAATCCTGGATTGTTTTGGCACGAAAATCCTAGTGATTGTGTACAAAAGCTTGGCAAGATTTAAGGACGAATGTAATAATATCACTTATTATTTAAATATATTTATAACAAAATTCTCAGCCCCTTTTTATTTTTTGATAACATTACTGGCCCAACCCAACATTATAATTAGAATCATCTCAGCAAAATCGCGTATTTCGAGAAAGTGCAAATAGCATGTAATTTTTTAGGAAATAAAATAAATGGGTCGCATGGACGCTACATTATTTGTTCACCCAGCCCAGCTAATGACTGTATCTTCAATCTCTCATCTTCTTCCTCCAGCGCCGCCGGGACCACCTCCCGCCTCCTACTGCTAGCAGCTCTGCTTAGCACGCTTCGCTATGAAGCGCTACTCCACCGTTGGCCAGGCCATCCCTCCACCCCTCCACACCCCCTGTTCTTCTCCACCGACTGCCGAACCACACCGCACTAGAACCAGTTAACCCTCGTACACCTCTCCATCTGCGACTCTACTCCCGCGTCTTCCCATCTCCGGCTCGTTGCTGTCCGGGGCCTCGCCGTCGTCCACCACCTTGGATGCGCTCGGCACGGCGTGGTCAACGTGGTCAACAAACGACACCATCGGAAGTAGACTGTGCGTGCAGAGGCTGACAGCTGGGTCCACGGCCGCACATAAGGAAATGCCTCCTTATTACGCGCAAAATAATGATTCCTCCACCTGACATCTGGGACCCACCGGAAGGGCCTCTGTATTTCGCGAAAATAACATGCCCCCTGCTGACATGTCGAACCCACCAGCTATCTTCACACGCAAGGAAGTGCCTCCTTATTACGCACAAAAAATGAATATTCCCCCTGCCAGCTGGAACCCAGCATAGTGGGAGGCTGACTTGTGGGCCTACCAAGTTGATGGGGACGGAGGGCTTTGTTAACTTAGTCAATATGAACGATTCTAGCTCTTGTTACCGTACGATGTTCATCCAACGGCCGTAGTGCTTCTTCAACCTCTGGTCTTCTTGCTCCAGCCGCTCAAACCAGCGCCGGTCGTGTCGCGTGCTCCTGCCTCCCGTGGCCGGCTGTGATGCCGCGGAGGCCTCACCGCCCCCTACTACTCCCACCGCTGGCTAGGCCATCTCTCTACTCACCCACACCCCCTGTTGTTCTGCGGCGACAGCAGCCTCACACCGCAGCCGAACCAGTGAACCCTCGTACTCCTCTTCGCGTGGGCATCCACTGCTGCATCTTCCCCGGCTCCGAGTCATCCCCTTCCTAGTCCTCGCCGTCATCCACCGCTGTCGTGCTCTTGGCGCGGCGTGGTCAACGTGGTCAAGGAACAACTTCCATCGGACGTGGACTGTACGTGGAGAGGCTGACAGCTGGGTCCACGGCCGCAGCAAGGAAGTGCCTCCTTATTACACGCAAAATAATGATTCCTCCACCTGACAGCGGGGACCCATCGGATGGGCCACCGTATTTCGCAAAAAAAAAACGTTTCCCATGACTGTTGGGACCCACCAGCTACATCTTCACACGCAAGGAAGTGCGTCCGGGTAAAAAAATGATTCACCCCCCTGACTGCTGGGACCCACCAGCTACATCTTCGCACGTAAGGAAGTGCGTCCGGGCAAAAAAAACGATTCGCCCACCTGACTGCTGGGACCCACCAGCTACATCTTTGCACGCAAGGAAGTGCCTGACAGTCGGACCCATCTGGTCGAAGCGTACGTAGCGTTGTCATTCTGGTCGCGAACCTGTACGTACATATATACTGGTGGATGTAGAGGCGTGCACGTGTCGTAGTAGAGGCGCGTACGTGTCGTAGTAGAGGCACGCATGTAGCATGTACATGTACGTACAGCGGCCAAGGTGCAAGAAAGAATATACGACCACATATGTGTACATACGGGCGGGGTCTCGAACGCCTACTCGCGCATATGTACGGACAGGGCTCGTGTACATGGCTGGGTCGGAACGGAGAAATAGCGTCATCGTCGTGTTCATGGGGAGGCAACGGAATGCGTCGTGTTCATGGGGAGGAAACGGAATGCGTCGTGTTCATCGGGAGGCAACGGAACGCGTGGGTGCCAACCGGCTGGGTCGGAACGGAATGCGTGGTCGTGTTCATCGGGAGGGCTTGGACGGAACAGGCGATGAAAACGAGGCCTGGCGTACCGCACAACGGAGGGAACGGACCTCCTACGTTCGGAACGGGGTCATGTTGATCGGGAGGGGCCTGGCGTACCGCAAAACGGAGGAAATGGACGTCCTACGGTTGAAATGGGGGTCCTGTTGATCGGGAGGGGTGTGGTGTACCGCAAAACGGAGGAAACAGACCTCCTACAGTCGAAACGGGGGTCCTGTTGATCGGGGGGTGTGGCGTACCGCAAAACGGATGAAACGGACCTCCTACGGTCGAAACGGGGGTCCTGTTCATCGGGAGGGGTGCGGCGTACCGCAAAACGGGACTCCACGGGATACTGTTCATCTCCACCGTCGACCTCCTCCAGCCTCCACGGGCTACCGTCGACCTCCTCCAGCCTCCACGGGCTCCTGTTCATCCAGCCTCCACCGCGCGCTACTCCACCAGCTACTGTTCAACCACCCCTCCACCGTCTACTGTTCATCTAGCCCTCCACACCATGGGGTCCTGTTCAACCACCCCTCCACGGGCACCCCTCCACCATCTACTGTTCATCAACCCTCCACCACACCACGGGGTCTTATTCATCCAGAGGCAACGCCACCGCTCACTGTTCATCCAACCCCCCCCCCCCCGCAACGCTTACTGTTCATCCTAGAGGCAACATCGATCGGCTTCAGTTAGCAGCAGTAGCGAAGGAATCGCTCGATCGGGTTCAGTTAACAGCCATCGATCGATCGCTCGGGTTTAGTAACGCGTAGCCTGTAGTGCAATCGCTCGGGTTCAGTTAGAGCCCAACGCCTCGCTCAGGTTCAGTTAGAGCCAACGCCTCGCACACATGCGCGTACGTGTACGAGAGAAACGTGCATCGCTCGGCCCCCGACCTCCCACCGTAACCGGGAACTCCTCGAAATTTTCCTCGCCCTCGCTTCTACCATGGTTTTTTCCGTCATGGATGGCCCAAAGAATGTCATGCAGCTACGTCTCCGGCCCGCCCAGGACGAAAAGCCCATTTTCTGTCATGAATTTTTGTCATAGAAGTAGGAGCCCACCACATCTATGATGATACCGGGTTTTGTCACAATTATCGTCATAGAAGTGTCATATGTATGACAGAAAAAAAATTCGTTCGGCCCAAAATGTCACGGATGTGTCTTTTTTTGTAGTGTGCATAGCAACGAGAGGGGACAGTGTTGTCTACGTACCCTCGTAGACCGTTCACGGAAGCGTTATATCAACGCGGTTGATGTAGTCGTACATCTTCACGATCCGACCGATCCAAGTACCGAAAGCACGGAACCTTCGAGTTCTACACACGTTCGGCTCAGTGACGTCCTCGCCTTCTCGATCCAGCAACAGGGGCGAAGTAGTAGATGAGTTCCAACAACACGATGGCGTGGTGACGGTGTTGGTGAAGAACAATCTCCGCAGGGCTTCGCCTAAGCACTAGGAAAACTATGACGGAGGATAAACTAGAGGGGACGGGGTAGCCGGCACACGGCTTGGTGTTTCTTGATGTGTCTTGAGTGCTAGCCCTACCCCTCTATTTATATGTTGAGCCTTGGGGTCAAAACTTGGAGTAAAAGCCTCCACAAAGTCGGTTTCACCCAAAAGGCAAGAATCCTTCTCGGACTCCAGGGCCAGACGCCAGGGTTCCCAGCGTCTAGACCCAGACGCCAAGGACCCTGGCATCTGGCCCCTGGACTCCGCAAAACATCCTTTTGCGCTTTCCAAAAACCTTGTGGGCTTTCCCCTTTGGCCCAAATAAAGTGTTCTCGTACCCAAACATTTCGGGAAACATCCGGAACCCCTTCCGGTGAATTCCGGAACCCTTCTGGAGTCCAAACACTATTATCCCATATATCAATCTTTATCTCCGGACCATTCCGGAGTTCCTCGTCATGTCCGTGATCTTATCCGGAACTCCGAACAACATTCGGTCACGAACATACATAACTCATAGTACTATATCGTCAACGAACGTTAAGCGTGCGGACCCTATGGGTTCGAGAACTATGTAGACATGACTGAGACACCTCTCTGGTCAATAACCAATAGCGGGACCTGGATGCCCATATTGGCTCCTACATATTCTACGAAGATCTTTATCGGTCAGACCGCATAACAACATACGTTGCTCCCTTTGTCATCGGTATGTTACTTGCCCGAGATTCGATCGTTGGTATCTCAATACGTAGTTCAATCTTGTTACTAGCAAGTCTCTTTACTCGTTCTGTAATACATCGTCCCGCAACTAACTCATTAGTTGCAATGCTTGCAAGGCTTATAGTGATGTGCATTACCAAGTGGACCCAGAGATACCTCTTTGACAATCGGAGTGACAAATCCTAATCTCGAAATACGCCAACCCAACAAGTAGCTTTGGAGACACCTGTAGAGCACCTTTATAATCACCCAGTTACGTTGTGACGTTTGGTAGCACACAAAGTGTTCCTCAGGTAAACGGGACTTCAATAATCTCATAGTCATAGGAACATGTATAAGTCATGAAGAAAGCAATAGCAGAATACTAAATGATCGAGTGCTAAGCTAACAGAATGGGTCAAGTCAATCACATCATTCTCCTAATGATGTGATCCCGTTAATCAAATGACAACTCATGTCAATGGCTAGGAAACATAACCATCTTTGATCAACGAGCTAGTCAAGTAGAGGCATACTGGTGACACTCTGTTTGTCTATGTATTCACACAAGTATTATATTTCCGGTTAATACAATTCTAGCATGAATAATAAACATTTATCATGAATTAAGGAAATAAATAATAACTTTATTATTGCCTCTAGGGCATATTTCCTTCAGTCTCCCACTTGCACTAGAGTCAATAATCTAGTTCACATCGACATGTGATTTAACACTAATAGTTCACATTACCATGTGATTAACACCCATAGTTCACATCCCCATGTGACCAACACTCAAAGGGTTTACTAGAGTCAATAATCTAGTTCGCATCATCATGTGATTAACACCCAAAGAGTACTAAGGTGTGATCATGTTTTGCTTGTGAGAGAAGTTTAGTCAACTGGTCTGCCACATTCAGATCCGTATGTACTTTGCAAATTTCTATGTCAACAATGCTCTGCACGGAGCTACTCTAGCTAATTTCTCCCACTTTCAATATGTATCCAGATTGATACTTAGAGTCATGTGGATCAGTGTCAAAACTTGCATCGACGTAACCTTTTACGATGAACCTTTTGTCACCTCCATTATCGATAAACATATCCTTATTCCACTAAGGATAATTTTGACCGATGTCCAGTGATCTACTCCTAGATCACTATTGTACTCCCTTGCCAAAAATAGTGTAGGGTATACAATAGAGCTGGTACATAGCATGGCATATTTTATAGAACCTATGGCCAAGGCATAGGGAATGACTTTCATTCTCTTTCTATCTTCTGTCGTGGTCGGGCTTTGAGTCTTACTCAATTTCACACCTTGTAACACAGGTAAGAACTCTTTCTTTGATTGTTCCATTTTGAACTACTTCAAAATCTTGTCAAGGTATGTACTCATTGAAAAACTTATCAAGCGTCTTGATCTATCTCTATAGATCTTGATGCTCAATATGTAAGCAGCTTCACAGAGGTCTTTCTTTGAAAAATCCTTTCAAACATTCCTTTATGCTTTGCAGAATAATTCTACATTATCTCCGATCAACAATATGTCATTCACATATACTTATCAAAAATGTTGTAGTGCTCCCACTCACTTTCTTGTAAATACAGGCTTCACCGCAAGTCTGTATAAAACTATATGCTTTGATCAACTTATCAAAGCGTATATTCCAACTCCGAGATGCTTGCACCAGTCCATAGATGGATCGCTGGAGCTTGCATATTTTGTTAGCACCTTTAGGATTGACAAAACCTTCTGGTTGCATCATATACAACTCTTCTTTAATAAATCCATTAAGGAATGCAGTTTTGTTTATCCATTTGCCAGATTTCATAAAATGCGGCAATTGTAACATGATTCAGACAGACTTAAGCATAGATACGAGTGAGAAACTCTCATCATAGTCAACACCTTGAACTTGTCAAAAAACCTTTTTGCGACAATTCTAGCTTTGTAGATAGTAACGCTACTATTAGCGTCCGTCTTCCTCTTGAAGATCCATTTAATCTCAATGGCTCGCTGATCATTGGGCAAGTCAATCAAAGTCCATACTTTTTTCTCATACATGGATCTCATCTCAGATTTCATGGCCTCAAGCCATTTTGTGGAATCTGGGCTCATCATCGCTTCCTCATAGTTCGTAGGTTCATCATGGTCAAGTAACATGACCTCCAGAACAGGATTACCGTACCACTCTGGTGCGGATCTCACTCTGGTTTACCTACGAGGTTCGGTAGTAACTTGATCTGAAATTACATGATCATCATCATTAGCTTCCTCATTAATTGGTGTAGTAGTCATAGGAACAGATTTATGATGAACTACTTTCCAATAAGGGAGTAGGTACAGTTACCTCATCAAGTTCTACTTTCCTCCCACTCACTTCTTTCGAGAGAAACTCCTTCTCTAGAAAGGATCCATTCTCAGCAATGAATATCTTGCCTTCGGGTCTGTGATAGAAGGTGTACCCAACATTTTCTTTTGGGTATACTATGAAGACGTACTTCTCCGATTTGGGTCTGAGCTTATCAGGTTGAAATTTTTTCACATAAGCATTGCAACCTCAAACTTTAAGAAATGACAGCTTAGGTTTCTTGCCAAACCATAGTTCATACGGTGTCGTCTCAACGGATTTAGATGGTGCCCTATTTAACGTGAATGTAGCTGTCTCTAATGCATAACCCCAAAACGATAGTGGAAAATTGGTAAGAGACATCATAGATCGCACCATATCTAATAAAGTACGGTTACGACGTTCGGACACACCATTACACTGTGGTGTTCCAGGTGGCGTGGGTAGTGAAACTATTTCACATTGTTTTAACTGAAGGCCAAACTCATAACTCAAATATTTTACTTCTGCGATCATATCGTAGAAACTTTTATTTTTGTTACGATGATTCTCCACTTCACTCTGAAATTCTTTGAACTTTTCAAATGTTTCAGATTTGTGTTTCATCAAGTAGATATACTCATATCTACTCAAATCATCTGTGAAGATCAGAAAATAATGATACCTGCCGCGAGCCTCAATATTCATCGGACCACATACATCAGTATGTATGATTTCCAACAAATCTGTTGCTCGCTCCATTGTTCCAAAGAACAGAGTCTTAGTCATCTTGCCCATGAGGCATGGTTCGCAAGCATCAACTAATTCATAATCAAGTGATTCCAAAAGCCCATCAGCATGAATTTTCTTCATGCGCTTTACACCAATATGACCTAAACGGCAGTGCCACAAATAAGTTGCACTAACATTATTAACTTTGCATCTTTTGGCTTCAATATTATGAAAATGTGTATCACCACGATCGAGATCCAACAAACCATTTTCATTGGGTATATGACCATAGAAGGCTTTATTCATGTAAATAGAACAACAATTATTCTTTAACTTACATGAATAACCGTATTGCAATAAACATGATCCAATCATATTCATGCTCAATGCAAACACTAAATAATATTTATTTTAGGTTTAACACTAATCCCGAAAGTATAGGGAGTGTGCGATAATGATCGTATCAATCTTGGAACCATTTCCAATACACATCATCACTTCACCCTTAACTAGTCTTTGTTCATTCTACAACTCCTGTTTCGAGTTACTATTCTTAGTAACTGAACTAGTATCAAATACTGAGGGGTTGCTATAAACACTAGTAAAGTACACATCAATAACATGTATATCAAATATACCTATGTTCACTTTGCCATCCTTCTTATCCGCCAATTACTTGGGGTAGTTCCGCTTCTAGTGACCAGTCCCTTTGCAGTAGAAGCACTCAGTTTCAGGCTTAGGTCCAGACTTGGTTTTTTTTTCACTTGAGCAGCAACTTGCTTGCCGTTCTTCTTGAAGTTCCCCTTTCTTCCCTTTGTCCCTTTACTTGAAACTAGTGGTTTTGTTTACCATCAACACTTGATGCTTTTCTTGATTTCTACCTTCGTCGATTTTAGCATCACGAAGAGCTTGGGAATCATTTCCGTTATCCCTTGCATATTATAGTTCATCATGAAGTTCTACTAACTTGGTGATGGTGACTAGAGAATTCTGTCAATCACTATTTTATCTGGAAGATTAACCCCCACTTGATTCAAGCAATTGTAGTACCCAGACAATCTGAACACATGCTCACTACTTGAGCTATTCTCCTCCATCTTTTAGCTATAGAACTTGTTGGAGACTTCATATCTCTCAACTCGGGTATTTGCTTGAAATATTAACTTCAACTCCTGGAACATCTCATATGATCCATGATGTTCAAAATGTCTTTGAAGTCCCGATTCTAAGCTGTTAAGCATGGTGCACTAAACTATCAAGTAGTCATCATATTGAGCTAGCCAAACGTTCATAACGTCTGCATCTGCTCCTGCAATAGGTCTGTCACCTAACGGTGCATCAAGGACATAATTCTTCTGTGCAGCAATGAGGATAATCTTCAGATCACGGATCCAATCCGCATCATTGCTACTAACATTTTTCAACTTAGTTTTCTCTAGGAGCATATCAAAAATAAAACAGGAGAGCTAAACGCGAGCTATTGATCTACAACATAGATATGCTAATACTACCAGGACTAAGTTCATGATAAATTAAAGTTCATTTAATCATATTACTTAAGAACTCCCACTTAGATAGACATCCCTCTAATCTTCTAAGTGATCACGTGATCCATATCAACTAAACCATGTCTGATCATCACGTGAGATGGTAGTTTCAATGATGAACATCACTGTGTTGATCATATCTACTATATGATTCACGCTCGACCTTTCAGTCTCAGTGTTCCGAGGCCATATCTGTTATATGCTAGGCTCGTCAAGTTTAACCTGAGTATTCTGCGTGTGCAACTGTTTTGCACCCGTTGTATTTGAACGTAGAGCCTATCACACCCTATCATCACGTGGTGTCTCAGCATGAAGAACTTTTGCAACGGTGCATACTCAGGGAGAACACTTGTACCTTGATAATTAGTGAGAGATCATCTTATAATGCTACCGTCGAACTAAGCAAAATAAGATGTATAAAAGATAAACATCACATGCAATCAAAATAAGTGATATGATATGGCCATCATCATCTTGTGCTTGTGATCTCCATCTCCGAAGCACCGTCATGATCACCATCGTCACCGGCGCGACACCTTGATCTCCATCGTAGCATCGTTGTCGTCTCGCCAACTTATGCTTCTACGACTATTGCTACCGCTTAGTGATAAAGTAAAGCATTTACAGGGCGATTGCATTGCATACAATAAAGCGACAACCATATGGCTCCTGCCAGTTGCCGATAACTCGGTTACAAAACATGATCATCTCATACAATACAATATATCATCATGTCTTGACCATATCACATCACAACATGCCCTGCAAAAACAAGTTAGACGTCCTCTACTTTGTTGTTGCAAGTTTTACGTGGCTGCTACAGGCTGAGACAAGAACCGTTCTTACCTACGCATCAAAACCACAACGATAGTTCGTCAAGTTAGTGATGTTTAACCTTCTCAAGGACCGGGCGTAGCCACACTCGGTTCAACTAAAGTTGGAGAAACTGACACCCGCCAGCCACCTATGCGCAAAGCACGTCGGTAGAACCAGTCTCGTGTAAGCGTACGCGTAATATCGGTCCGGGCCGCTTCATCCAACAATACCGCCGAACCAAAGTATGACATGTTGGTAAGCAGTATGACTTGTATCGCCCACAACTCACTTGTGTTCTACTCGTGCATATAACATGTACGCATAAAACCATGCTCTGATACCACTGTTGGGGAACGTAGTAGTTTCAAAAAAATTCCTACGCACACGCAGAATCATGGTGATGCATAGCAACAAGAGGGGAGAGTGTTGTCTACGTACCCTCGTAGACCGTTCGCGGAAGCGTTATATCAACGCGGTTGATGTAGTCGTACGTCTTCACGATCCGACCGATCCAAGTACCGAAAGCACGACATCTCCAAGTTCTGCACACGTTCGGCTCGGTGACGTTGTCGCCTTCTCCATCCAGCAAGAGGGGCGAAGTAGTAGATGAGTTCCGGCAACACGACGGCGTGGTGACGGTGTTGGTGAAGAACAATCTCCGCAGGGCTTCGCCTAAGCACTACGAAAACTATGACAGAGGATAAACTAGAGGGGACGGGGTAGCCGGCACACGACTTGGTGTTTCTTGATGTGTCTTGGGTGCTAGTCCTACCCCTCTATTTATATGTTGAGCCTTGGGGTCGAAACTAGGAGTAAAAGCCTCGACAAAGTCGGTTTCACCCGAAAGGCAAGAGTCCTTCTCGGACTCCAGGGCCAGACGCCAAGGTTCCGGCGTCTGGACCCAGACGCTAGGGACCCTAGCGTCTGGCCCCTGGACTCCGCAAAACTTCCTTTTGCGCTTTCCAAAAACCTCGTGGGCTTTCCCCTTTGGACCAAATAAAGTGTTCTCGTGCCCAAACATTTCGGGAAACATCCGGAACCCCTTCCGGCGAATTCCGGAACCCTTCCGGAGTCCAAACACTATTATCCCATATATCAATCTTTATCTTCGGACCATTCCGGAGTTCCTCGTCATGTCCGTGATATTATCCGGAACTCCTAACAACATTCGGTCACCAACATACATAACTCATAGTACTATATCGTCAATGAACGTTAAGCGTGCGAACCCTACGGGTTCGAGAACTATGTAGACATGACCGAGACACCTCTCTGGTCAATAACCAATAGCGGGACCTGGATGCCCATATTGACTCCTACATATTCTACGAAGATCTTTATCGGTCAGACCGCATAACAACATACGTTGTTCCCTTTGTCATCAGTATGTTACTTGCCCGAGATTCGGTCATCGGTATCTCAATACCTAGTTCAATCTCTGGCAAGTCTCTTTACTCATTCTGTAATACATCATCCCGCGTAGGCCCAGAGATACCTCTCCAACAATCGGAGTGACAAATCCTAATCTTGAAATACGCCAACCTAATAAGTACCTTTGGAGACACCTGTAGAGCACCTTTATAATCACCCAATTACGTTGTGACGTTTGGTAGCACACAAAGTGTTCCTTCGGTAAACGGGAGTTGCATAATCTCATAGTCATAGGAACATGTATAAGTCATGAAGAAAGCAATAGTAGAATACTAAACGATCGAGTGCTAAGCTAACGGAATGGGTCAAGTCAATCACATCATTCTCCTAATGATGTGATCCCGTTAATCAAATGACAACTCATGTCAATGGCTAGGAAACATAACCATCTTTGATCAACGAGCTAGTCAAGTAGAGACATATTAGTGACACTCTATTTGTCTATGTATTCACACAAGCATTATGTTTCCGGTTAATACAATTCTAGCATGAATAATAAACATTTATCATGAATTAAGGAAATAAATAATAACTTTATTATTGCCTCTAGGGCATATTTCCTTCATATACAAGATCTTAAGAATTAAGATTGATTACTCATTTACATATTTACTGATAAGCTATACAAATTACTTACGTAGAAGACAAAAATCATATGTTTATGAAATGGCGTAAGATTATTAACTAATTATCCCTTTTTATTATTGATTTTAGTTGCAATGACAAAGAGATCATGAGACTTTGACACTATTCATGTTATCTTCGTTTTTATTCTACTTCTTTAATTAAAAGACGTTGTACTCAGCACGATGTGCCTGCTATTTTAAAAATAATCTATATATCATGTCTCCTTTGCCCCCCCCCCCCATGTCAAATCCTGGCTAGGCTTTGGTGCGATTCTCCTATCATTGGGTTATAGATAGTTGCTAGAACAAAGATAGTTGCTTGAATGTATCTTTATGGGTAAATCTCAGACCATTTATGACTTATGGCTTTTGCATAACTAACAAGGTTATTGAGGGGGGGCAATTTTCCCATGTTGTTGCTTGTGTTTGGCCAAACGAATATTATCTTTTTGATCCTATGTTTATGCCCTTCCACCTGATTCATCTACACGTTCTACCGAATGGTCCTGCCAAAGACTGGGCTTAGCTCGGATCATTTTGCATTCACGATTTAGATACCAAGATTAGACCCTCTTTCCTGATTTGCTTCAACTTATTATATTCATAGTTTGTTTAAGTTTTTTGGGTTTGCCCTTTGTTTGTTGTCTATCACGTCATTCTCGAAGCTAATGCAATCATGGTGTTCTACTCGTGTGTCGATGTGTGCATGATTTCACTTGAGAAGTATGTAAACCAAAGTGAATCAACCATTCATGAACTCTATAGTTTGACTAGTTCAACAGGACCAACAATGCACGGACTCTTTGACAGTTGCAAAGCCAATCGCAACAATGAGCTAGGTTTTCAACTATGTAATGCTTGTGCAGTTGTAAGATGTGGAGCGTGGATGCTATGGATGACATTTATGTGACTAATATTTGTGGGGCATAAGTACTCACTATGTTTTATATAATATTTGATTATAAATTTCTATTCGACAAACTTCAGCATACCACAATTGCCAGAACCATCTACTACCATAAATTGGGTTGGATGCATAAAAGCCATTGCTAAGTGTTGATTACTGGACTAATCAGTAATTTTGGTGAATAATCAATAATCCATGGTGTCTTCTATGCCTATGCCTATCAAAATCTTACCCCATGTAGAGACATAAGAAATAATGCAAAGAGTTGGATTAGACAATTCCAAGGCATATAAGTACAATGGGAAATAAGTTGTTGATCCTTTGGGTGGAGAAGCCCAACACCTTATATA
Organism: Triticum aestivum; assembly: GCF_018294505.1. Lineage (NCBI taxonomy): Eukaryota > Viridiplantae > Streptophyta > Magnoliopsida > Poales > Poaceae > Triticum > Triticum aestivum. The sequence continues at coordinate 591,358,975 of NC_057809.1, read as the reverse complement.
AGACTTTGGTGGTATACACTTATATAAGACTTTGGTGGTAGACACTGGCATGAAATCATTGGTTGTTTGGTAGGTGAATAGCTAATAACACTGTATCTATGAGGTTGGTCCTTGGGCGGGTCAACTGCTAAGAGAGATTTATCAATCCTTCAAATAAACCATGTATATCTTAGGCTTTTAAAAAGGAGTTGTATTGCCCCTCTGAACTTTGTACCGAGATCAACATGATGCACCTAGCCAACGTTGTTCATCATTACATAGTTTATGAAACAAAGTACAATAGTTGTCATTTCATCCTCGGATAGAATAAGCGCACTAACTAGAAACAACAATGCCAAGTTGTTGACCTCAAAGATACCGAAGCATAATAACAAGCTACGTTTTGACTTCAAAGAGAGAAAATATATTACACATAAATACATACACTGAGCACCCCTATGAAGCTATAAGAACCATCCCATCTAGATCTTCCAAAAGTATGAAGCCCTCCGAACTTCTCAAACTCGTCTCCTTGCCGGCAACACCAAAGATCTGCATGAATATATGCGCATAACCATCATCTCTACTGAGAAAACAACCACTTCTCATAAAAAAGGCAATATTTCACTTCACTCAAAATCTTGTCTACTAAGTAATGAATCAAATGGGAAGCCTAACATGCATTTTTTTAGCCATGTCAGCTGAAATGTTTTTTATCATATGACTGGGCTACTAGTATTTATAGTTACACATTTTATGTGTCGGCTTTAACATATGCTGAAAGCACAAACTTGTACAAGGCACACCTACCAAAGTAAAAAAATTGACAACTTTTTCTTCCACCTCTTCCTCGTATCGTAATCTAAGCAACCAACAATATTATCCCCAACATGTAGCCCCACGTGGAGCGGTGCCGATGTCCACCCCTCATAGTGTTGTCTTGCACGTGTTGGCTGCCTCCGCATGCTACCACGAGAACCATCCACTAGGGGATCCAAGCCGAGATGTCGCAAGCTATCACGAGACAAAGGCGGACACATGGGTTCTCCACTCTTCTAGGAGTTCGATGGAACGTGAGAGAGTTAAACACACCACGAGAGTCTCAACTTGTTCGGTGTGGTCACTTTGGTACCTAGACTTATAAGATACACAAAATCGAGCAATCAAATACGGTGCCTTCGTCCTTATGCACTGCCTATGTGGCGCGCCAACATGTCATAGGCGCACATGTCAGCAGCTGTGAGTAGAGAGTGAGCCGTGCGTGAATTTTTTTAAATCCTTATGATTTATTTAATCACATAGGAAAGCCCCTCTAATTAGAAACATGGTCCCACATGTCAGTACGGCAGAGAGAAATAACCGTAAAATAAATTGCATGTGAGGGATTTCAAACCTTGGACCTCCTGGTTCACTACCACATGAGTTGGCCACTCGGCTGAATTAAGCCCTATGGCCAATTATTATCTAGAAATCTATATGGATCTACTCCATGTATCACTTTGCAACTCCCTACTACGTATTTCACCTTTTTTTTCAGGTTCCTGTTTAGTTTTCATGATACATAAAATTCCCGATATAAAAATGTAATAATTATCAAAATGCAATCATCGTATATTTTAGATCTTTATTCTATTTTTATTATTGTGTACTTTGAAGAGGTAAACATGAAGTTTTTCTAACTTTATGTGAATTTAAACAGTTCAATGCATATTAAAAATTATTTTCTAAATTTATTTATCTTCATTCAGGACCAAAAGCACGCATAATTATTGTGTATCTTTAATGCATTTCCTAACTTCACAATTACTGAAAATATATATACCATTTTATTTTGAACACTATTGAACTTGTATTTAATTACTGTAGTATTGTGTGACAATAATAAAAATAGAATTGTATTCCGGCAAAAAAATCTACAAATGTATTAAAACATTTTACACAATAACTTTGTAATGCACATTGAACATTTTGACCATTATTTGAAATACATGTTGTCAATTTTTTTAGTGCATGACTAACATTTTCCAAAAACACATTTACAATTTTTGTAATACCCATGAAACCTTTTCCAAAATAAATGTTGACCTGTTTTTTAATTGCACTGACACTTTATTTAAGTTTTATGGTAGTTGTATTTTTTCTTGCATTTCATTTACAAATGGGAAAAATCAAAAAGAAAAATAAACATGGACATGAAGTTGGAAAAAATAAAAAATAAAACTTGTGTGGTCCCATAGGAGCACCATATATAAAAATATCGCTTGAGCAGGTACATAGGACGTGATATATAAAGTTCTAGCCATGATTTACTACTAAGTACCGGAGCGAACAACACAAGCAATCCTTCCGTTAACTATGAACTATGTAAGGCCGTGAGGGCAACGAGAAAGGCACCAATCACGGCAAAACTAAACAAGTGGGTTGTCGCCCTAGCAGATCAGCAAGTGCTCAATGTAGACGCCTCTTTTTCGGATGGTGATAACTTGCGATCATGTGGCGTGATCATCCGAGATTATAGGGGAAGTTTTATAAGAGCATCCACAACAAGTATTGAACACGTTGCGGACGTAGTCTCGGCTGAGGCTGATGCTCTTTATGAAGGGTTGAAACTTGCACTGAGTATTGGTGTCATAACATCTTGGTGAGATTGGATAATAGCATGGTGGGTGACACCCTGAAGCACAATGAAGGTCATTCCATGGTGGCTGCTCCTATTATTGATGCTTGTTTTTTTTACTGAGTTCGGAAAAGTTACTATTGAGTATTTCAATAGGGAGTCTGATGTAGTTGCTCATGAGCTAGCAAATTAGGGGCGTGTTAATCCTCTTCTGTATGGGATGATGAGCCCCCCAGCTTCATCGTTAAACTTTTAGCCGACAACGTGTCTATTATTTGAGTTTTAATAAAGCTAGCCTGAAAGCCTTTCCGTAAAAAAATTAAGTTTGGCCTGGTGGACAGCTTGTGTTCTTTTTTTTAGCCATGGACATCCTATTGAGACACGTGTTTCTAAATAGAGGGGCTTTCCTATGTAATTAAATAATTCATGGGGGTTTTCTACGTAATTAATAAGCTTGGGGGTTTTCAACAAAAAGTCATCACGCGTGAGCCACCATAGTGTCTTTTTTTGCAGGATTTAATTAAAGTTCAGGGAGTTTTCTAAAAAAACATCACATACAGCAGACGTCCGTTATTTGAGTTCTAATAAAGCTATAAGAGATGTGAACAGATTGTTTTCATAATTAACCTCTAAGAAATGTTCATAAGAATAACAATTTCTCTTTCTATATAACTATTTATTTGTGAGAAAAATGTTCACATCTGGCCACAATATTGTTCGACTACTGAAACAATGTCTCATTGCTCAAAATAAATGTTCACATTATTTATTTGCATATTTCGATAATAAATATTAACCTTTTATCGAGAAAATTTTCACTATAAAAAACTAGAATATCTTCACACAATTATTTTCTGTGGAAATAAATTGCCAATTGTTGTTTTTGTCAATTAAAAAAGGCACACATACATCTAAATTAACAAAGACAAATGACTCATGATACACACGTTGAGTGATTAATTCCGTTATGACACAACTCTTCTCTGGGCCACTCTCCGCCTTTGGCCCACCCCCGCCATGGCCCTGCACTACCTCCCCCCCCCCCCCGGCCCTCACATGCTTGGCCTCCTCTGGTATTCGAGCAACCTCCCATCTAGCTCGTCGCCTTCGGAAGTCCCTGTCATCCTCTCTTTCGTCGCATCAATTCTCTAATTCGTCCCGGGGGAGGTTTCGTACCGCCCCTCCCTATAGCCCGAAAGAAAATAACATGGTACAGCCATCATCGCTGACCAGGACGGTCACCACTGATGGGTCTCACTTCTATCCCAGCAACAACGACTTCACCGTTTTGTAACCATCACTATTGACAGGTGCCCTACGGAGCGCCGATGGGTGGTGAACTACATCACTGACCGACAACCCTAGGTCTGTAAGTGCTGACCTATAGTTTTTTGTACTAGTGTTGGTCGGCGACCGACTCTGACGATGGTGACGCTTGCATGTCCTAATTCTCCTTGGAGATGTCGTTGATGTCTTCTTCCCACCTTGAACGAGGGCTAAAACCCATTGTCTGATTCATCGGTCTGGATGGTGGGACATCATACGTCATTTATTTTACACAACCCTGCTAGTGTTTTGTCGCATGGCTAGCAGACTGGTAGTAGGTGTTGTTTTTGGGGATGACATTGAACGCAACTTGCCAGCTTGAAATTCTCCAACATAGGCTCATCTTGTACAGGATTTGATAGTTGCAGCCTACGGATTTTGTTCATGATACATATAACCTGTGGCTTTTCTTGGTGTATTTGGAGTGATTTTTATTTTATCTTTTTGGTTGGATGCATCCACATAGGACCTGCATTGTTTTATCTTTTTGGTTGGGTGCATTCGCAGGGGACTGGGGTGCGATAAAGCTTCCATTTTCTTAAAAAAAATCTACTAATGTCAATCATGGGTGGATGCATACAAGCCATTGTTAAGTGTAGATATCTTCATCATGCAAGTTGGGGTAAAAGTAAGCATGTCATCTCTGCCCGTACTCATCTAGCCAAGATGGCTCTTTCTTCAGATATGAAGTGAGATATTGGCTCACAGACTCTCCTGAACTAGGCAACACACTAGCGAAGGTTCCCTGAAATATTATGCCTTGCCATTTAGCATCTTGGTGTCTTGGAGCTCAGCGTCTATGTTGCTCCTTGAGAACGACATTGTGATCACCTGCTTGCTTTCTATCGCCCTTATTTACGAATCATACTCGTGAGAATCGATCTCTTTGAATCCCCGTTCCATCCTAGTCAAGGAAGTAACTAGCACACCATGCATTCTCAAGAGGGCACGAGAAGTGTGGTGCATGAGACTGCCAGAGCATGAAGGCATTATGCTCCATGAAGAGAGTATGCTGAGGGAAATTAGCTGATGCAGCGGCGTAGGAGGTAGATGCATGGAGCTGATTTCAACTAGTTCGTGCAAGTTGCAATTGTCGCGACCCATTCATAATTCCCGATGTCTCCTATACCTATGCAACTATGCCATCAAAATCATAACCCTAGTGTGCGGACTGCAGAGGCATAACACAATGGGATTGGACAGTTTAAAGACATAGACGTATAAATTATTGATCATTTGCTTAGATAAGTCTTGCTCCTTATACAAGACATGAGTGATAGGCATTGCCACATTGACATGAATTCATTCGTCCTTTAGTAGGTGAATAGCTAAGAGCACCTTGGCTATGAGCTTGGTCCATGAAGTCATGAGAATCGATCCTGTTAAGGGAATACCCAAGGAATTGACTGAAACGAAAAAAATACCGTTGACTTCTTCTAAACCATTGAATTGCCTCTGCAAGATTTCTCGTAGTCCTTTTCTTGAACTCGGGCACTTTTCAATCTCAGACTCGCCTAGTGCTAATATTTGTTTCTCTTTGCTCAAATAAATGTTTATGATTTTTTTCATGGTGACTATTTTTGGTAAAAATTGCTGGCTGCTGGTTACAAAATTGTCCGACTACTACAGAAATGTTCCATTAATTTGTTTCAAACAAATTGTTTGCTCCTGTTTTTCTCAAAGGCGCACGCGCACGTACAAAATCCGCATAAAAAAGAAGACCAACGTGCATGTTGAGCTATTTCTATTTTTCACGCTGCTGCTCCCCGTCGCCCTCCTTCGGTCCGTCGCCTGTCGCCAAGATCCGCAATCACTCGCGGCCCCGACGCTCTGGCCCGTCCTCGCGGCGTGGTTCCATCCTCCCACGCCGGTCGCCGGTCGCCTCTCTCCTGCCATCGCCTTCTCCCCTTGGTCTTTCCCCTTTTCACCGGCTCTTCAACCTCCACCTTTTTTTAGGGATCTTCAACCTCCACCTGAAAGAAAAGGACAGAAGTTTCTGTACAGCTTTGGGCTGGACGGCCCATCTCCCGGCCCGTCAGAGGCAGAGCCCGTCATCATCAGCACTCTGTTCCGCACTTCTGCTCCGCGCCCTAACTCGCCGCCTCTCCCTTCCCTCCTCCCCTATCGCCGCTCCTGCTCGCCGGCGGCGACTCCTCCCCCGTCTCCCTGGTTCGGCGGCCGATGGTGGCCATGAAGACGAAGGAGCAGGAGGACGAGGCGCCCGAGGAGCGCGTGCCGCACCTGCCGTGGATGCGGCACCCCGTCGACATCGACTCCTTCTCCGGCTGCCCCGTCACGAGCCTCCCGCGCCTCGACCCCAGGTACTACCATGCCACACCCCATGTCCGTGCTGTGCAGTATTTCTGCTCAGCAATGGCCTGCTGAATTTGTAGTGCCTGAGTCTTCAATTTGACAACGATGGCGCTGTTGCGCTTCACTGGATAGCTTCTTGTGCTGCTACTAGAATTTCTATTAGCATTGGCTGCACTACTTTTGTTCAATGTCATGTGCACTAGTTGTTTCACTTACTTTACATGTTCGATTTCGTCTACTTTGTTTAGCCGCATATTAATTTTGTGTCCTTTAACTCTGCACAAACGTCTTCGAAAATAGCATGTAACAGAGGGCTATGTTTACTGTTACACAGATTGGCGGAAGCGTTGCAGCGGATGGGAATCGAATCTTTTTTCCCGGTTCAGGTTTCGACATGGCTGGAAACCATTGGTCCTGGTGCTTTTCAGAGGGATATCTGTATTAACTCCCCGACTGGATCCGGCAAAACCCTTGCTTATGCCTTGCCTATTGTGCAAATGCTTTCTACCCGGAAAGTAAGGTGCTTGCGTGCTTTGGTTGTGCTGCCTACACGGGATTTAGCATTGCAGGTTTGTGACACTTATTTTACCTTCTACTTCTAGAAACTTGTGTACACTAGTCTATACTGTCAATATCTTATTCCAGCAATTTATCCATAGAAAAACTGATGCATGCTGTTCTACATCGTCAATAGCTATTCCAGCAATGTATTCCATTTAATATTATTCAGTTCATCATGACAAAATGGAAGTGTCTTCTGTTTGTTTGTTCCACTTCAGGTTAAAGAGGTTTTTGATGCTATTGCTCCTGTGGTGGGCTTGACAGTAGCATCAGCAGTTGGTCAATCGTCCATCGCGGATGAAATCTCAGATCTGATCAAGAAGTCCAAACAAGAACTTTACCCATCTCTTGATGATGAATATGTCGAAATGGAACCACAGACTAAAGTTGATATATTGGTGGCAACTCCTGGAAGATTGATGGATCATATCAACATGACAAAAGGTTTCAGTCTGGAGCATCTTCAATACCTGGTAGGTTTGTCGGCAACCATTTCTGTCTCCTCACACTATTCTCTACAATGGATGACTGAGTTCATATATGATGTGCTGATATGTCCTGTTATACATAGTTGAGGCAGTATTGTTTGTGTGCCGCAGTACCATGTAATGTCGAACAGTATGCTGGCAATTGGTTTGGACCAAAGTGCATATGATTTACTTTACCTGGCCTGTATCCAGATAGCAGCATATTTTGGCCCATTTTGGGATGACTAGAACAATTTTCCAGATTCACCACTTCATTTAGACACTTGCTATGGATGTCATTCAGAACCATGTGAGTGTTGCCTCTAGTTGCAACAAGTTTGGCATGTCCTGCTTGTGTTTTTTTTAAAGAATTATTCAGTCAACAGGCCCCCCTATTTGTGCAATTTTTATAGCATATGATGATATAAAACTTAGTCATAGCACTATACTTGTGCATATTAGTATTAGTGTTGCTTACTTGCTTTTGATTTATTTCAAACTTGCGGTTTCAGGTTGTTGATGAGACAGATAGGATGTTAAGAGAGGCATATCAGTCCTGGTTGCCAACAGTTATCCAGTTTACTCGCCCAACAAATCAAAATCATTTCCGGCATGACACTCCTGGACGAACTCTACTGCATCCATTGACCACCATTAGAAGATCGTAAGCCTTGTTCTACGATATCAATTCCTCATGTTATTCTTGTCCTCTTTTATCACTTTATGTTTCAATTGAGGACTTAATTCTACGCTATGGCATCTAGGGGTGTCGAGCGAGGGTTTAAAGGTAAATGCTATCCAAGACTGGCAAAGATAGTCTGCTCTGCTACACTGACCCAAGATCCCAGCAAACTTTCTCAACTTGAGCTGCATCATCCTTTGCTGTTGAATAGTGGGAAGAAGCGTTACAGAATTCCTACAAAGCTGGAGTCCTACAAGCTGGTTTGTCAGCTTTACTGATTGTTGCTTTTATCAATGCTTATGCCTGAAACACGAAGGGGTGTAAAAGGCTATTGTGAACTGTCCCATGCGTTCTTATTGTCCTTGCTGTTATTTCAGATCTGTACATCAAACATAAAACCGCTGTGTCTCATTGTTCTTCTCCAAGAGCTGCGTGGGGAGAAGTGCTTGGTTTTTACTAAATCTGTAGATGATAGTCACAGACTAAGCACTTTACTGGGATTTTTCGAAGACTTACCCTTTAAGTTTAGTGAATTCTCAAGTTTGCAGCGTGAATCTACTCGAAGGTAATTACTCATGTTTGTTTCCTGTTGTAAATCAGAGTTCATTTTCTTGCGCTGGTTGCAGACAGCCACAAAAATAAGTAACTACAAATAACCATCTCTGACTGAATATGCCTTATACAAGCTCCATGGATCATATTTGTTAGAGCATGTGTGTGCAAACATAAGAAAGCGGCATTACTCGTTAAGTTTGGTTATGTTGATGGTGGAATTATATTCTGACATGTCGAACTTAATCTCACCTTGTGATGTTAATAAAACTCTGCTGCAGGAAGACGTTGGCAGCCTTCAAGGAAGGGAAAATAGATGTTCTCATTGGCTCGGATATAATGGCTCGAGGAATACATATTGATGGTTTGAGATATGTTATCAACTATGAGATGCCGCAGTATGTGAAAACATACATCCACCGAGCAGGCCGAACTGCCAGGGCAGGTGAATCTGGTTCTTGCTTCACGTTTTTAAGGAAAAATGAGGTAATACGCTGTTTAACAATAATGATAATTAGTATTTGGTACAATGCTTGCTGTGGTTGATTGATTCCATGATAGTGTACATGATATGTCTATATGTGTAAATAATATGCTGATCTCATCCCTGTATTGCTGGCTAATTTGATTGCTGGGGAACAAACAAATTGAGTGTTTTGATGATATAGAATTTGCTGTAGATAACTGTTACTATCAGGTCTTCCTGATTTGGATCAGGACTTATGAACGAACTAATGATGAATCACCTTGATATTTGTTTTGGAATTAAAACAGACGTGTCTGCTACGAGATGTATAAATTAATCTCAGCATATTCTTCTCTAGTTACATAGGTTGCTGAGTCAAATGTCATGTAGGTTAAAAGATTTGACAAGATGCTGAAGAAGGCAGATGGTTCTAGCTGCATCCTTCGCTCGCTACCCGAGGAATCAATAGATAGCCTTCGCCCAGTTTTTGAGACCGGTGAGATAGCAGTCCTGTTTTAATCAGATTACTATGTTGATTTGCCATCACCCACGCCTTTGATGTTCTTCATTGATTCTAATATTGTCTCTGTTTTCTTTTTTCCTTGCTGGGCTGTTAAAAGCTCTGGAGAAACTGAAAGATAAATTGAAAGGGTCCACGGAACCAGAAGCATCGAAGAAATCCAACAAGTCGGGAGATAAAGTGCCGGGAGCTTTGAAAAGAAAGAGAGGCAAGCAAACATGAAGTGTGATAGATCACTCGGTGTTCTGAATTGTTTTCTGTAAACGTCTTAAATCCCCGGCTGGTACATATATTTGGGGAACTATACTATCCGAAGACGCAGTGCATTTCCCCCCTGTTTGCTTTTCTATATGTAGAACCTCTGTTACCCCTACTGATCAACACGGCGCGATTTGATGATGGACCGTGTAGTTTAGTGGGTTTGGCTGATTTAGTCTGAACATTTGTTGGTAAACCTGAAAATTCTAGGTGCACGTCACAGTAATTTTTCGTGTCTGTCCAACTGACCCCCACCTGCATTTCTGCAGAATTTTTTTTTGTTCCCCTTGTTCAAATGCTACAAGTCGAAGTTGCTTCTCCTTGTTCATCAGAGTTGTCAGTGGCATTTTTTTTTTTGGTTAACAAGCACGGTTGAAGATGCCCTAATATCTTCACCGGATCACGTAATTCACGCATCAAACATCATGGCTTAATATCTTGAGTTCTTGATGCTCTGAGGATGTTCTAATTAACCTTGTTACCACCTGCATCCCAGCCATTGGCACGTAAGCATTTCGCGCATGGCTTGACAGTAAACGCACTATAACTTAAGGTTATCTGACTGGCTGGCTGTCCGGGAAGAACAAAGCGCCTGAAACAGCATATGCTCCCCTGGCTCCCACACGATAGGTTATCTTCCAATTTGTTGACCAGCTTTGCATTTGTACCTTCTATGAAAAACAACTTTGCATTTGTACCGTTTGTTGTCTACTCAAAACTTTGGTATTTTTACGTTCAGAAAAGAAACTTTGATATTTTGGACTCGCGATAAATTTGATTCCTCTTCAGCTTTGTGCAACAAGACGAACGACAGCTCAGCAATAATCTTTGATATAAACAAGACTAGAGACTAGAGCAGCTCGATCATATCCCAAAAGGGAGAAAGAGATATTAGAAGAAAGGCTATTGCATATATAAATAATAAGAACAGGAAAAAGGTAGGGCTAAAGGTTGCATGATTGCACATCATTTCTTCTTCTTATGAACAGACATAAAGGCCAAGAGAAAAAGGGTGTAGAGCTGGCTGGCAATTCTAGCCCCAGAATTCAACCTTCTGAAGAACTGTCCCTGGCTGAAAGAACAGCCGACCACTTCACTGTCCACTGCCGTCCCCGATGGTCCGGGAGCCATCGGTGCCCATGCTGTTCACCAACTGAGGCGACGCAGGGCTACCGCCTTCGTGCAGGGGTCCTCCGGCATTACCAGCAGGGCGGGTGGCGGAGCGGAGCGACGATGAGGTTGCGGAGGAGATGACCGAGGCAAGGGAGATCGGCATCAGGCAGAGCCCCTTGCCCTGCAGGTACTGCATGGCAGTGCCCATGTCCTCCTCCATCAGCCTCGCCACCTGTTGCTCTGTCGCCCGCAAGGTGCTGCCACCATTGTCATCGTCGCCATTGCCGTCGCCGCTGCTGCTGGTCCCGTTTCCATTTCCGCTGCTCTGCAAGGTGGACTCAGGTTTTAGTACAGTGGCAATTGAGCGGATGACTCTTATAGAAAAGCCAATGCTTTCTTCAAAAAACAAGGAGAGTTAATCGGGTAGTTCATCGAGTTCGAGATGGTGGTTGACCTTGTAGTAGCTGGGGTATGTTAAGGAGCTGCCAATTGTCCTTAGTGGACAGTAGCTCCTACAGCCTAACTGCTTGATTGGTAGTTTGGTACATGGTGGTCACTTTTCAGGCGTGTTTTCCTTTTTCCCTCCAGTTCTTAAACCAGAAAGATTCTTCTGAACCTTTTTTTGTTGTGCTGGCATCCACTAATGCTTGATCTGTTCCTTAAGCAACAATCCTTTTGATTTGAATAATGTGGTGCAATTTTTATAGGCGTACTATATTAGTTTAGTTGCAGTAGCTCTTTACTGTGACTTTCAGTCCTCCGAATGCTGAATTTAGATTTTTTATAGGATTTTATATACCTAAATTCTACCGCGTGGACTTGAAGAGGGATCCACCCTAGACAAAAATAATCATCTTTTTCATATACAACCAAAAGCTAAGTGAGTCAGAATCAGCACACCAACTTGAAAATGACAGGATTATGAGTATCTATTCGTACCGGACCGATGGTCAAAAGGCTAACATTCCATATATATACACTTTGTGATCTAACAAACGTAATTAGCGGATTTTAGGGATCAGAACAAGTTGGCCCATGCAAGCAAGCTAGTGTTTGGCTCTAGGCTAACACTTACTAACTATGTACAAGTCGTTGTCAGTGATGTAGGATTCCTCCAAAAAACAATCACATATAAGCTTGTCAAAATGGAAGATCATGTCACATACGTACCTCTGATGACAAGCCAGCAACCAGAGGGCCAACTGCAGCAGCTCCGCCTAATCGGCTCATGCTGAGAACCTGCAAAAATGGGGCATCTGATCAGGGACCATGAGTTCCATCAAGGAGCAAGCTGACTAGCAACATTCAGAAACTTAGCGACTAGCTAGTAGTAACCCAGGCTAGGTGCAGAAAAGCCGAATTATGTACCTTGACTTGAAGCTGGAGGAACTTGACATAATCAATGATCTCGTCGAGCATCGATGCCTTGTCGGTCTGCAACAAAATTCCATCTTGTTATTCCAGTTACAGTGACCTATGTCCGGTCTAGTTCGCATTGTGGCAGCTGCGTCATCTAAGACATGACAACTGATATAAGGTTTTATTCGAAAAAGCCAAGCAATCGACATTCGTTATCGCTCTAGATACCGTGAACAGTGAATAAAAGTTGTGCAAAAAAAGATATCACATGTGCCATTGGAAGCTCCGGGAGTATCAACCGTGGCAAGAAGCTGGAGCACTAGACAACACCCCTGTTCTGTAACCATCACAGAGTCCACGAAAGCGGGTTGTCTCAAAGTCTAAACATGTTTATGTTATATGGAACCCCCCATACATGATACATCTGTCATTCTCCTCATGATGCTCAATATTATAGTTCTAGGAACCTAGTGTTTAGTGAAATTTATCCTGAAGCCCCTAATTTAGTTTTCATTTCCCCTCAATTTGGTGTCGCTGTTTATCTACAATTGCACTAATTGGTACTAGCTGTGGCCTTGGCCCAGACTGATGATGGCAATAACAATTGTCAATCCCCTTGGCACCATGTCTGATCTCTCTTTTCCCTGCTGCTGCCTGCCTTACTAACCTATTACCACCAATCAGAAGTCACTAAATTACTAAGCCAGATCCTCCAACCAAGGACCGACATGTCAACCCTATCCTCTGGATTATTTGAGTGTAAATAACCATACAACTCCAACTACCATGCTTTCCAATTCCATCACGCACTTGCCATTTTACAATCACTTATACTACTGCAAAGATAGCATGGCATCACACGTTATACTAGTATGATACACCAGCTTTACTCTGTCTGCAGCAACGAATAATGCAGGAAACATGGATGCATTTTTCACCAGAATTCAGGGAAGGAAAGCTTCCTTGCTGCTTTGCTTTGCTCAAAGCAGAGAGCGTAAGGAAAAGGCAAAAGCGGGAGGAGGAAAGGCGGGACGTTTCCCTCACCTTGTTGGCGTTCGGGACCAGCTCCTGCAACGCCTTCATCCTCTCCGCTATCCTCTCCCTTCTGAGCTGCAGAGCAACACATGGAAAGAAAATGAGGAAAACCACACGGTTTCATTTCAGGTTCTTCTTGCTGCTGGTGCCAACATTTTGAGCAAAAATGCCAGTAATTGATGTGGAATTGTGAAGATTGTTGCTGGAACAGTGACAAATGCAAAATTTGTGCAGTGGGATTGCGAGAATGTGACAGGTCGGAGTGAAGTAAATGGTCCAGTGAATGTGGAGCTCGAGCAGCAGGAAGTCAAGAACAGTAGAGGATGTAGGACGTAATGATTGGGGGGAGAAGGGGAAGGTGGTGGCGTTGGTCGCGTACACGCTCGGCGATGCTGTGGGGGTCGGTGGCCTGCCCCCTCCTCGCCCGCTGCCGCTGCCGCGGCGGCGCCGCCGCCCCGCCCTGCGCCGCTGGCGGCGGCATTGAGCCGGCCTTCGATGCACGGGGGGAAAGAAGGCAGAGTTCTGTTAGTGCGACTGATGAAACACGGAACAAAGCCAAAGCTGGACGCGGCGGTGGTTCTTGGCTCACCTGCCCGAACGGCGGCTGCGCGGCGCCGGCGGCGTGCATTCCGGCGGCCCCGAACCCGTCGAACAGCGCCTGGTTAGCCCCCTGCAGGTCCTCCCGCGACCGGTCAGTGAACAGAGGCAGCGGCAGGAACCCCCCGCCGTCGAGGCCGTGGCGGGGAAGCATGGCCGGCGGCGGCTTGTCGTCCCCTCCGCCGCCGCTGATCTGGTTGTGGCGGAGGCGGGAGGCGAGGAGGGCGGACTCGTCGAACCCGGGGTCGCCGTCGTGCGGGGGCGCGCCGGCCGCCTGGAGCTCCCAGGGGGGCCTGACGGAGCCGAGCTCGGCCCAGGCCGTCGGCAGCGCGGACAGCATCTGCTCGAAGAAGTCGTCCTGCCCCTGCCCGCCGCCGTGCATTTCGCGGCCGGCGGGCTGCATGGGCTGGCTACTTGGTTCTCGGCTTGCGCGGAGGGAGGGGAGAGGGGAGGAGGAGGAGGGCGCGACGGTAAAGCCGGCGAGGAAAGGTGGTGGTGGTGGCGGCCTGGGCTGGGCTGGGTTGACGATTGCAGAGAGCGAGGCGACAAAGTTTATAAGCTCGCAGAGAGAGGGACGGCTCCGAGGAGTGTCGTCACGATTATGGCTACATGATATTTCTTTTTACTGTGAAACCACGTCATGCTTTTTGTTGTAAACTCTGTAAGGCTGTAACGCGAGTACTTCAGTCAGATTCCAGTCGGTTTCCGAAGGAGTCTATGTATGTATGTATGTATGTATGTATGTATGTATGTACGTATGTATGTATGTATGTATGTATGTATGTAGGAGAGGTTCAACGGTATGCTTCCAAATGTATGAATTTCCACGATTTTATCAGATATAATTCGGAATGCACCAGTTCTACTAGCTATGGGCTCATGGCATTATCCACGGTTCCCTGCTTCTTTGATTCGCAGGATAGGAAAAACACGTGATTGCAGTGACAAGTTCACTCAAGATTTTGTTTCCACCCAGGATTCCTTTGATTCTAAAGATTTTCATAGGAACTTTGGAGGATTAGAATACTTAGGAATTTTTTACATGTTGATTGTTTGATTTATAGGATTGAATTCTATAGGTCTTTTTTTTTTCTTCTAAGGATCCCTTTGTATCACATTCCATTGGAATTTAGCATCCACTCAAACCTTTTTGGAAGAATTCTTTGTTTTTCCTATAATGCAATCAAACAAATCAAACATCATGTAGGATTGAGATGAGGATGCCATTCTAATCTTGTAGTTTTCCTATTCTCGCAGTTTAAGGATCGTGCGGTGCGAATCAAAGGCTAATTTTTTTAAAATAATACATTTTTTTATTAATTTGCACAAATATTATGCTAAAAAATAATTTTCAAAAATAATACACCGTCGACCCACGGCAGGCCGACTGGGCCTAGTCAGCCCGCAGCAAGCCGAGTAGGCGCAGTGGGCCAGTAGCCGGCCGACAGCTGGCCCGCCTGACACGTGTCGGCCTCGGATTGGGCTGGCCACGTCGCGAGGGGGAGGAAGGGAGCTGTCGGCGCGGACGCGCCCCTATCAGCCTACCGCGGGCCGATCGGCCTGCTGCTGGCCGATAGGGTGCGGCCCCACAGCTGGCCCGGCTCCCCTGCGGCCTTATCCTCCCTTTCCTCCACGCTCCTCCGTTCTTCTTCTGTTCTTGCTTTCTCCTCTCTCTATACGAAAATGCCTCCAATTTCTACACCTAAATGACTCAGTTTTTTCCGGTTTTGGCACCGTGAATGGATTCAACTTAGTTAGGGCAGCCAAAAGAGGTCTCGATCTACTGATGGGGTAGCTCGTGGTGGTCTTGGTGAGCATTTTGGTGAAGGTGGCGGTGGTGAAGTTGAGGCAGTGTGGTGGAGGTGAAGCTCCGGCAGTTTGGTGGCTACCGTTCGTCGTTCGTCGTTCTTCGTTCACACGCACGTTTCAAGGGTATATTTCAACAAACATTTTATTTTCCGTAGGTATTTGTTAATATGTTTCGATATGGAATAAATTATGTGTGCGATTATTGTTATTTGCTCCGGTAGTATACGTAAATATATTTAGATGCCAACTAATTAGTTGTGTAAAAATGTGTAGTTGCTCCGGTAATATTCCGTACTATATGTGGATGTCAAGTATTTAGGAGTGTCAGTATTTGTAGTAGCTCCAAAAAAAAGGTCCGTAATATAGGCAGTCTAGTCAAATATATTAATCTGTCAATATTTGTAGTTGCTTCGGCAAATATTCGTAATATACTTGTAGGTGTGTGAATTGTATTAGTTGCTCCGTTAATATTCTGTAATATATAGCTAGCTAATATATAGACATGTCTAATATTTGTTAGTGGGGGTATTTTAAGTTGTTACTTAATACTTGTATTTCGTTGTTGGAAAAAAAATAGGTGAGCCGAGATGTCCGATGTAGTGAAGTTCAGATTTTGCTATGGTCCTGGTACTGTCCAAACAACTGAGATGGGAGCAGATCTGAGTGAATTTACTCACATAGATGTGCCAATGAGTGCACCTCAAACATGGTCTGTCAGTCAGTTGAAAGAATGGACTGCGGCAAGTTTAGGTCTTGATACTGAAACACACACCGTCGGTGTTCATGCATTGTGGACATGGTCAAGTTCAATAATTTACTTGTATTTGAGGCCAATAGACCGAGACTCCGATTGGGTACGGTGGTTACAAGGTTGTGAACGAAGGGGATGCAATCCTATTGCTTTAGTGCTTCCCGTCGTGAAGGAGGTCACTGCACATGAAGGCGAGGGTGGCTACGATCCTGGTCATAGCAGTGTAGGGAGGCAGTTATCTATGTCAAATGCTGAAGATGATGGTTACGAACAAGGACAGAGCAGTCAGGTAGAAGGAGGAAATGCTTATGGTTATCAAACAGGGCAGAGTAGTCAGGCTGAAGGAGGAAATGCCGATGGTGATTACAATGGCGAGGTGGATGCTGACGAGGTAGATGGGCACATGCAGGACCAGATGGAATAAGAAGACACCGATGTTTAAAGGGGTCATGCCGATGATTCTGTAGAGTCAGATGAAGAAGAAAATGCAGAGGAGGTCCCGAATCCTGCATCGTGGAATCATGACTTCTCATCTGCAATGACCGTGAATGATGGACATGATTCAACCTGGCAATATCACCAGAACAATATTTCGACGGGTGCTATGTATCCGAACAAGCAAGCCCTGAAGGATGCAATAATTAATTGGGCAATGTCGACGCAAAGGGTTTTCACAGCTCAGGTATCCAGTCAGAAATTCCTGACAATGGTATGCAAGAACGCAGATTGTCCCGCCAGGGTGCACGGCTTTCTCCCTAAGTATGGCACAAGTTGGGTGATAAGTGACTTAGTTAATCACAGTTGTCTTATTCCTTGCATCCCTCAGGATCATGCCAACCTTTCATCGACGCTTATTGCTCGGTTGTTTTACGATGAGATAGTGCAGGGCAAAGCTATGGAAGTGAAGGTAGTCCAGACAAAAGTCTTCGCCAGGTTCAAGTACATAATTTCTTATGGCAAGGCTTGGAGGGCTAAGCATGCGACGCTTGAGAGGATATTTGGTTCTTATTTTGATGCATATGACTCTGTTGTCCAGCTCCTCCACACCCTGCAGTAGCGGAATTTAGGCACCTATATCGATATCCAAGACATGTTCATGCCAGAGTTCCCAACTGTGAGGGTGTTGCATTGTCTCTTCTTCTCTTCCGGTGTATGCATCGAAGCTTTCAGGCATTGCCGACCGGTGATATGTTTTGACGGTACTTTTCTCACAGGCAAGTACAAGGGTCAGATCCTGACAGCCATAGGTCAATACGGCCAAAATCAAGTCGTCCCACTCGCATTTGCTTTTGTGGAGAGTGGGAACATTGAAAGTTGGACATGGTTCTTCAGGCAGTTGAAAATATCAGTTGTGAAGGAGAAGCCCAATGTGTGCATCCTTCATGACAGGCATGCAAGTATACTCAGTGCGATAAGGACACTGACAAACCCAGGCCCTGAGGAACAAGTTCCATGGCAGGACTTGCAGAGCTGTTGGTGCATGCGCCATCGGGGGGCTAATTTTTTCTCGCAGTTTAGAAATAAGAACCCGATGAATCTGTTCAAAAAACTCTGCAAGCAGAACCAGTTATGGAAGTACAATTTGATATGCGACAGACTTAATGTGTGCACGCAGAGACATGTGAGGGACAGGAAAGCTGCAAGAGATGCAGCAGTGAGGGCACATGTTGAAGCAGTAGCTGCACAGTTGGCAACAGGAACAACGGCCGTGGAAGAGGAGCCTGTTGGGCTATGTGACCTGACAGGCTTTGACCCACCTGGTACTAGGAGAAGGCTTGGGAGGTCGATTAAAACCTTTGAGCAGTGGATAGAGCATGAGCCTCTGGGGAGGTGGTCTTTGCTACATGACACACATGGAGCAAGGTACGGTGTCATGACAACGAACCTCGCGGAAACATACAACTTTGTCCTCAGAGGAAACCGGGCATTGCCACTTACAACCATCGTTGAGGGTATTTTCTATGGCACCGTGAAGTATTTCAGAGATAGACGTCAAAAAGCAGAGCAGCATATCTTCAAAAACCCGAATACACGGTACTGTGAAAGAGTCACGAAGTACATGGACAACAAGATGCAAAAAGCTAGGTCACACACTGTAGTCGCCATCGGTAATTAAGAAAGAAGGTTTGAGGTCCGCTTAGCCAACAACAAATTCGAATGTGCAAATGAGTTGAGGACGCATGAGGTGAAAATTGGTAATGAAGCCTGGCCAACGTGTGAGTGCACATGCAACAAACCGAAATTGCTTCACCTACCTTGCTCACATGTACTTGCTGCTTGCGGGCAGCTTGAAATGGACGCAATATCGTTTGTGTCTCCATTTTTTCTAAAAGAGTCTGTCCTCGATACACTACTAGGGAAAAGCCTATACACAGGATCTTACCAGCAGCGCGCTTTAAAATCAGGCGCTGCTACTAAGTAGCAGTAGCGCGGGTTTTTAACCCTCGCTACTACTAAGTTGATAGCAGTAGCGCTGGTTTTTTACCCTCGCTACTACTAAGCGGTCTCTACCGTGCCCCCCGGGACATGCCATAGTAGTAGCGCGGGTTTTTAACCCTCGCTACTACTAAGTTGATTGCAGTAGCGCTAGTTTTTACCCCTCGCTACTACTAAGCGGTCTCTACCGTGCCCCTGGGCCATGCCATAGTAGTAGCGAGGGTTATAAACCCACGCTACTACTAAGTTTTTACCCCTTGCTACTACTAAGAGGTCTCAACCATGCCCCTCCGGGACATGCCATAGTAGTAGCGAGGGGTAAAATCCCTCGCTACTACTAAAGGTCCCATTTTGAAACTCTACCCCCCCCCTCGTGGATCGCCTTTTCAGTTTTGTAAAAAGCAAAAGAAAATGATAAAAACTTCAAAAATTAAAATCCTTCGAGATGTAGTTATGTTACTACATCTACTAGTTAGGAAAATTTAAAAACTTAAATTTGGACATGTTTTGCAAAAGGTGTAGGGAAAATGTAAAACAGCTATAACTTTTGCATACGATGTTAGAAAAAAACGTATAATATATCAAAATGTTTCAAAAATTAAAATCCTTCGAGATGTAGTTATGTTACTACATCTACTAGTTAGGAAAATTTAAAAACTTAAATTTGTACATGTTTTGTAAAAAGTGTAGGGAAAATGTAAAATGGCTATAACTTTTGCATACGATGTCAGAAAAAACGTATAATATATCAAAATGTTCAGCACGAAAATCCGCATACGATGTAAATTGCCTATGACCTGTTTGCAAATTTTTAGAGTCCTCAAATTCTAAAAGGAAAAAAAGTTATGCTCAAATTTCAGTTTTTTTAATTTTGGTCAAATCTGGTCAAACTGTGGTCAAACTACTTATTCAAGAAGCATTAGTGTTACTAAATAATTATTCAAGAATATTAGTGTTACTAAATAATTATTTCAGTTTTTTGGAATTTTGGTCAAATCTGGTTTGTCAAACTTTGGTCAAAATGTGGTCAAACTCCTTATTCAAGAAATATTAGTGTTACTAAATAATTATTGTTTTTTAGAACAATAGTTTTAAACTCAAATAGTGAAATATGTGACTTCATGCTCAAGCTAAACTCCCGAGGGTTAATAGGATTGACATCTTACTATTGTCAGGAAAACAACAAGTGCAGACTTGGAATCGAGGGAGAATAGAACCCGGAAGTTAAGCGTGCTCAGGCTGGAGTAGTGAGAGGATGGGTGACCGTCCGGGAAGCTAGATGATTTGGAATGATGAGGAGTGATTAGAGATTAAATTGAGCAGCAATGAGGGTGGTTAGAGATTAGAGATTAAAATAATTCAGAAATTTGAAAATTCACGCAAAAAATTCGAAAAAAAATTCCGCGGGTTAGTAGTAGCGCGGGTTTTTACCCACGCTACTACTAACGGACGTAGTAGCGTTAGCTGTAGCGCCTTATTAGTAGCGCCGGCCCCCGCGCTGCTAATAGGCCCAAAATCGGCGCTGCTGCTAGGCTTTTCCCTAGTAGTGATACCTGGACAAGTGAGCTGATGGGTTTTCGATCAATGGGTAATTTCAACAGCGTCAACCCCGCTGAAAGGCGTTACATTCCAAACCCAGAGCATATGCGTACAAGTAGAGGCAGACGGTAGTGTCAGCGCATCCGGAATGATATGGATGAATCTGAAGCAGGAGGTTCGACTAGGCAATGCATTCTATGCAGTGAATTTGGCCATAGGGACACTAATTGTCCCACTTTCATCATTGGGCGTGGACGAGGTAACCGGGGAAGAAGAGGAGGTAGAGGCAGTAGAGGAGTAAGGGCGAGAGGAAGAAGCTAAGCTAGCAGTAGTATGTTCTGAATTTGTATTAAGTGTGGCACTATGTTCTGAATTTTTATTAAGTGTGCCACTATGTTCTGAATTTGTATTAAGTGTGACACTATGTTCTGAATTTGTATTAAGTGTGACACTATGTTATGAATTTGTATTAAGTGTGGCACTATGTTCTGAATTTTTATTAAGTGTGACACTATGCTATGAATTTTTATTAAGTGTGGCACTATGTTCTGAATTTTTATTAAGTGTGACACTATGTTATGAATTTGTATTTAGTGTGGCGCTATGTTCTGAATTTTTTATGTGCAGGAATGTCGGGAATGTGGTTGCTGAATGGGGACATTGATAGGGGTCATCATGGTGCGATATGGTATGAGCGCAAGTTTGAGCCTCTGGTCACTCGCACTCCTAAGGAAAACTGGATGATACACCCAGGATGGCTTCAGCGGCACGTGCTTTATTAATTTGCACACCGACATGCATATTAATGGGAGACACTAACTAAAATGTTCTCTGATGAAGGTTGAAATGGGCCGGCCTTTTACCTTTCGCACGTCTGGTTGAGTCTATCCCGGGTGAGAAACGCATCGCCATCGACGGGTCCTTGCTTAGCTGCTTAGTGGACCGTTGGATGCCAGAGACCCACATGTTTCACTTCCGATGGGGAGAGATGGCTCCTACACTGGAGGATGTGTCATTTTTGCTCAGACTACCGTTGGCAGGTCATGCCATAGGACCATTGGATGCAACGGCTGGTTGGGAGCGAGCTCTTACACAACGTTTTCATGGTGTTTTTTCGGATGCTCTGGATCCGGTATGGGAGCATCACAGACCTAAGTATGAGTGGTTGCTCAATTTCCGGGTAATTTCCCCTACCTCTTATCTTCAAGTTATCGTGCATACGATTTTACAGAAAATAGCTGCGGCTTACTAAAACTTTCTCTTTGCTTAATGCAGATCCAGAACTTCCGGGCGCCGTTGACTACAGAGCAGATCACTCGGAGCCTGGAGGCCTACTCAATGTGGCTTTTCGGCAAGGTGATGTTCACAGAGAACCATGTCACCACTATTAGCGTGCTCTACATCCCTATGGCACTCGAGATAGCGAGCGCTCAGACGGCGGATTAGATCATACAGAGGAGTTGGGGTTCGGCGGTCTTAGCGGCTACATACCAAGGTATGTGCAACGGTTGCCAGCTTACATCGAGAAAGCCAGCCCTTCTTGGATGCCCTCTATTCCTACAGCTATGGTCGTGGGAGAGGTTCTCTATAGAGCGACCGGATGTATGTGTTCGTGAGCCTATAGACGCCATGTTTGATGTTGACGGCATCGACATGCCTACTTTCGGTCTGTGTTGGATACGTCGCGAGGTATGCACCATGTTAAGTTTAATGCAACTTTTTTCCGCACAAGAGATAGTTCGATGCTAGCGGCTACTAACTTTTGTTTTCTGCAGAGACACTTTGCTAGTGATCAGACCAGGAAGGCATACACAACATTGAACGAGCAGTTCGATGCGTACACTGGGGTCATCTGGCAGCCCTACACAGAAGCAGCCATACAAGCGAGATACCCTGGTGGCATGTCTGTGCTATGCACAAGGGACCGAGATTACTGGATGACAAAATCAAAGATCATCTTTGATGTCTTCGTCGAGGAGATGGCACAACAGAGGGTTATGAGGCATTTTGGTCTTCTGCAGTTGGAGCTGCCTCCCCCTATAGAGAACCCAGTGCCAGCACACATCCACAGGTATTAACCAGTTTTTCAATGTTGCATTATCTTTCATAGTACTCCATTCGAAGCTTTAGGTAATTGTTGAACACACACCACAATTTTAGGACGACAAGGAAGGGCATGACCAGGACAACTGCTGACTGGCTAGTTAGACTAGAGCCGTATGTTATAGAATGGGAGACAGCAAACACACATCTATGGCATGAGAATCACAATTTTAGTCTCAATGAATTCAATCTCTATTTGTGACGCTACATGACCGGAACACGGTTACGCATCGTTGAGCACTCCCACCCAGAGGAGATACCAGATCCTACTCCATCGGATATGTACCCGAGCTATGACACTTCGGGCTCTAGGCAGTACGCGGTAAGATATATTTTCTTTAAGTAACGTTGTCACATACTTTGACGTGCAAGAGACAGACATTATTAATCGTCATGGAAATTTACAGGCTACCTTGACACACGAACTCTACGAGGACGTGACCACCTTTGGACGATCACTGTCGTCTGGACCTCTTCTTCAACACCGTCCAGTGCTACAGCCCTTCTTGGAATGAATTCAGAACAAGATACAGACTGTGTACGAGGCTATCACGTGCACCCGGAGAGCCGACGTTGTTCAGCACCGCCAGCAGCAGCCGCGTCACTCCATGCACCGACATCAACCACGTCCACGTCTAGCACATCAGACGACAACCAGGCCACCCCGTCCTCACCAACCTGGCAGTTCAATGTGGCAGCAACCACAGCACTATGGTCCCACGTCGAGCTTCGTGTTTTCTCCACAGCCACAACGGCACGGTCCCTCGTTGAGCTTCATGTTTTCTTCACAGCCACAACAGCACGGTCCCTCGTCGAGCTTCGTGTTTGAGCCAGAGTAGCCGTCACAACCAGCAGGTAAGTGTCTTCATATTTATTGTTTTCAATATTAATTGAGGCAACCTCATTCTTCATGACTAAACGTTCCATCGTGCAGGAGCCTACGGATATCATGCATCTATGTCGGCATCACATGATACGTGGGGGAGTGATCAACATCCTGAGGAGAACATACAGACTCAGATGTCGCAACACACAGTGGATGAACATGTATTCAACTCCTCCACCAGGCCCCACACAGGATACACATCATGACCAGGGAGAGTATGAAATTCCTCCTCGTAACATTAGGCCACCAAACATGTTGGGATGGACGCCGCTTCCAGATCCGCCTCCCCGCCATGCCAGACATCGTCACTGACGCTTCCATCTATCAGTAGAGACATGACCATCTACTTCTGTATGAGACTTATGTCTATTCTATGTATGAAACAAATGACTATGTACTTATGTATGAGACATATGCCTACTCTATTTTAGTACTCTGTTATCCGAACTACAACATCGTATTTAGATAGAACATAATGCTCGTACAACAAGACAGTATAAACAACTAGATATAACTACATCTAAATTAACGGTACGTGCGACTAAACTTACAACATACATCATAAAAACTACATGAAGTCATCATCATCATCATCCGTCGATGCAAAACTCTTGCCCTTCGAGGATGCAAAACTCTTACCCTTGGACGATGCAGAACTCTTGCCCTTCGAGGATGCAGTACTCTTGCCCTTGGACGATGCAAAACTCTTGCTCTTTGACGATGCAGAACCCGTAAGCGGCGGCATGAAGATATCATCTCCGTCCTCGCTCTCCTCACTCCATAAAAATGGATGCTTTTCTGCAGTCCTTCTGAAAGTTTCACTCTTCGGCTTGACTACCTTCTTCCACCTTGCATGCAACCTAAGAAGTTCTATATGTACCTCCTCATAGGTCCTTTCAGGCCACCCAGACATACGTAATTCGTGAGCCAACTCATTCATTATGGTGTCACTACCGGTGAGTTCGTCCCATGGAACTATCCTATTGTCCATCCTGAAACCGGTAGCTAGCCTCAGCAGAGTCCTTCTCATCTCAGGGTGAAAACTACGATCGAAAGGATAATGGGACATCTCAACTACACTACACTGGAATGCTTATCCTCCTCTGTCTGAAGGTGGTTTTATAGGTAGGGATGAGAAAATGGCGGGAAAGAACGACTGCGGTATGGCGGGAAAGGGTTGGCGGGAAACGGGTGGCAGGAAAGAGTTAGCGCGAACATATGGCGGGACAGAGCTGGCAGGAACATATGGTGGGAAACGGGTGGCCGGAAAATATTGCGGGGAAAGGGTTGCGCGAAATACGTCATAGTTTATAAAAAATCTGGGGATCCTTCGGGACAAAAATGGTGGCATGCACTAGTCGGCCCACAGCAGGCCAATTAGTCCCTGTCGGCCAACTGTAGACCAATTAGTCCTTGTCGGCCCACTGCTGGCCGACTGGACCTGAACTGGTGGCCGACAGGCCAATCGGCTAGCAGCAAACCGATAGGACCTCAGTCGGCCTAATGTGGGCTGACTAGGTCCACTCGACCTGCTGCGGGCCGACAGTGTATTATTTTTGAAAATTATTTTTTGGGCGTAATATTCATGCAAATTAATAAAAAATGTATTATTTAAAAAATTTAGCGAATCAAAGAGGCTCGAAAGTGTGTTTGATTGCATCATACGAAAACCGAATTTATTCACATGAGGTTGGAGTGGATGCATTTTCCTTTGAAAGTAGTACAATAGTTTCCTTAGGAAAAAAGTTATATCTAGGGCGCACCTAGATGTGCCCTTCTTATTTCACAATTGAGTGATTCAATCAAACGTAAAAGAGAAAAAGAAAAAGAAAATACCCGCAAGAATCTTAACATAAAAGCAATAACATATGACTTAGATGTGCAATACTTAAGGCACATCTGGATGTGCTTTAGCAAAATTGTAGGAAAAAGATCTTATATGATTCAATTGTATGAGTCAACCAAAGTAAGAAAATCTTAAGAATTCTAACCCTCCGCTGTTCTTTCCTACTTATATGGGATTCTTTGATTCGCATGATTCTCAAAACACAGTAATAGGAAAATATGATTGTAATGTCATGTCCTCTTGAATCCTATAGGATTAGACAACTACAAGTTTTCAGATGAAAAAGTGTTTGATACATAGGAAAAACAAAGCTACTCTACCCAGAGGTTTGGGTGAATGAAATATTTCCTCCAAAACATAGTACAATTGAATGCCAAGTAGAACTTCCTAAGGATTTTAATGATGTGAGTCAAACAACTAGCATAGGAAAAACTCATAAGGATCCAAATCCTCCAAAATTCCTATGAAATTCCTTTGAATAAATGGAGCCGGTGCCCCCATGTTTGGTTTTGGTAATTGATGACAATCTCTATGGACTAATGGTTGCCTTGAGTTATATTTGAAGGTTTTGTCCATAGGCTTTTCTTGGAGTACATGTGTTGGTTTCAAGGAGAGTTTGTGTCGACCAAGGTGCTATTCAAGGAATTACCTAAAGATTGGTCTTGTGAGAGGTCGATCAAGACTAAGTCAAAGAGTGAATCAAGTTGATCAACCCACAAAGCGTAGAAGATGTACCTAGAGGGGTCAAGTGATCCCATGGTATGGTAAGCATTGCCAATTACGCTTTGTGTACTAACCCATGGTCTTTGTGAGAGTTCTTGGTGGGGTTAGGTTGCGGTGTGCAAGTTCAAGTGGAGCATCACGAAGAGATCAAATGCTTGAAGCTTGCCGTCCTTTGTGGTGACAATGGACTTGTGAAGATGTGCGGAAGAGTGCTCACCCATAGTGGAGTATGGGGGAGCAATCAACTAGTCTTCATCGAGTCAAACACAATCAAGAAAGGTGGTCCAACTTGAGGGAGTCAAGATCGTCATCATCTAGCTCAAGTGGACCATGTGCAAGGCAAAGGTTTGCCCTCGATAGGTTTTCTATTTTACCGGTCTCATGATGGTAGTTGGGAGACCGAGTTATAGGATCAATTGCCGTACTATCAAGGGGGGCTCTCGATGAGTAGCTTGATCGTATCATTCGTAGAGAGCTCAAACCATTGCATCCTTGCATCATCTTTCTTGGTTCTTGTTTGGTTCTCTTTGTGAGTCTTAGATCTTTTGGTCATCTTGATGACAAGCTCGAGTTCATCGAAAATGGAGTTCACATGCATCTTCTATGATGTTTTCGATGTTGGAGGTTTTGCCGGTTCTTCTCGGTTGGAGGTTTCACTCCTCTATTTGTTAGGCATACCTCCCCTGCCTCATCTTACTGTGAATCTTGATATTATTTTCTATAAACTTAGTCAAAGTTAATAAAATTTGACTTTGACCAAACTTTATATGCAAACTAAAAAGAAACGGAGGGAGTATGAAATAGCAACGAGCATGTCCACTGTGCCCCACCTCACCCCAATTAAATACTGACATCCCGCCAACGTTCACTTCTGCAGCCGTCTAGCCTGCCAAGCCGGTCCCGCAAATGTTCACTTCCGCAGCCGTTTAGCCTGCTAAGTCGGTCCATCACTACAAGCCTGTACATGATTTCGTGGCCGTGGACTCCCAAACGGCCGTCCAGTTGAGATGTAATTCTGTCGTGGAATTGACACGGCAGATGTCCTAGAGCAAGGACTTAGCCGTAGGGCCATCGCACTAGGAAGCTTAAAGGGGTTAATCGGGACAAAGGACACACGGGAGAGTTTTTATACTAGTTCGGCCCCTTACGATGAAGGTAAAAGCCTACGTCTAGTTGGGATTGGTATTGCTGAGGTTTCGATCTCCAAGAGGCTCAACTCGCCGGCTTGGTTATCGACTTGGTTGTTTCTTGTTGCTAAACCGCCACCGGGTCATCCCCTTGTATACACGGGTTGACGCCTGGTGGCCTACAGAGTCCCGGCCGGCTCATAATCGTGTCCGGCTCGGTGACTTCCTTTACATGCCTTTCTTTACAAGTCTTTCCTTACATACGGCGGTTTACAGTATCAGGCCTTAAGCCGGCCCCAGGCCTTTGGGCCTTCTATACGTTTAGTAAACTATCATCTTGAATGTTTATCGGGCTTCTTATGTAACCCGCCATTAGGGCTGACCCGGCCCCTCCTGGGTGGGTCATACTAGTAGTAATATCCCCAACATTAGGCCCTAGGTTGACTTTGAACTTTGTTCTTTGTCAATCTTCAATACTTAGATGGAATTCATCCTCTGTCTGAAAACTTCTGTAACCCGCCGTGACGTCATCTTCTAAAAACACAAAAAACTTTCATGATGTCATCTTCCAACGGATCTTTTATTTTTTAATGCCTTCCGAGAATCGAGGCGTCCGTTTAGTTGGATAATCATTATTTGGGTCTTCTTGATTTTCGCGCCCGCCTGTTCGCGTACTCCCTTATAAATAGGCACGACCTAGGTCCTTTTCATTCTCCCCCTTCGGTTGTCTTCCTCCTCTCGCTGTTTCACTGCTGCTCGAGCTCTGCCACCGCCGCCGCCGCAGATCCCCTCGTCTTCTTCACCTCAGGCCGCTGCATCAACCTGATTTGACCAGAGAAAACGCGACGAACCTCCGCAGTAGCCCTGCATCTGTAAGTCCCTTTCCTTCTCTGCCTTAGATCTGTATTTCGGCTTCTCAAGTTCGTCGGTGTTCGTCGGTGTTCATCACAGACTCTTGGTAGATTTCACCTCCGATGCCCTTTCCTGATCATCTGATAGTGTAGAACTGTTGCGGTAGCTGTTTGGCATTCATTTTTGATAGTAGTAGATCTCTTTCTCCTGTATAGATGCTTTGTTAGCTGATAAACTCATCTGTACTGGATTTTTAGGTCTAGAATATTTTCTTTTTGGGACAGCCATTTGATCCAAAATAGTAATGATAGCTTGGTGAAACTTGTTTTTGCCAACACTTAGCTGAATCTACTTTCTGAGAAAATCTGTAGTCGTGGCGGCTTACCACTCCGGCTTTCTTTTCCTTATATGTCATTAGCCCTTAGTTTAAGCCGCCGTTACTTGTTTTACAACTTCAACCTTTTGCCGTAAATTGAAACGGCATGTTGTTGTTCCTTTTCCAGTCCCTTGCACATCATGCCGTCAAAGACACCCACCATCTGCAATTGGGTCCCCTCAACCATAACTGAGGAGCGTATAAAAGATTTCTTCCTCATTGGATTTCTGCCCTCAAGAAACATCATGTCTTATCGTGCTCCTGACCCGGAAGAAGAACGACCCAATCCAAAAGACGGCGAAGTGATCGTCTTTACTGATCACATGAACCGGGGCTTCTCACCGCCCGACTCAAAAATTTTCAGAGAAGTTCTTGACTTTTTCAAACTCCATCCTCAGGATATCGGGCCCAATTCCATATCCAATATTTGTAACTTCCAAGTGCTCTGTGAGGTATATCTTCAGCAAGAGCCGACTATGGAACTATTTAGAGAGTACTTCTATCTGAACTAGCAGAACGAGTGCACCAATGGCCTTAGCTTAGAACTTGGAGGCATCTCAATTCAGCACCGATAGGGTGTGGTTTTCCCTCTCATAGTTTTACCAAGTCACCCAAAGGACTGGAATCAAACTTGGTTTTATTGTCAGGACATCTCACCCGCCAACGAGAAGCCACTGCCGGGTTACCGCCCCGATCGTCTTGACACCAAGTTCGCCCTGCCAGATAAACTTACCGTTGCTGAACGCAAGAAGCTGCTTCCATCTATCAGAAGAATCAATAGTTTGTTGGGGAATGGCTTAACCGGAGTCGATCTAACCTGCAGCTGGATCTCATGGCGGATTATTCCATTAAGCCGTCGTTCAAAGTTGATGTATGAATATGGTGGACGACTCTCTCCGTCATACCCCGGTTCAACTAACTGAGGAGGACGTTGTCGCAATGTCAAATGTTCTGGTGAATGTGAAGTATGAAGATTGCAGTGTTGTTGGGTTAAATCCCTTCTGTAAATTTAACCCGGTACCAGAAGTAAGGATATTCTGATCTTTTTTCCTTTGTATTTTGTCCAGCCGTATTGTTTATCACTGATCCTTCCTCTTGTCTTTGTAGGCCAACTCTGACTTTTGGAAAGTGAAATATGATCACGAAGCTGCCAGGAAGGCGAAACTTGCCGCCATGAACACCAAGAAATCGACCCGGAGAACAAAGAAGAAGAAGAAAACCACTGTTGAAGATTTAATGAAACTTGATGACACGTCTGACCCGGAGGTAGGCCTTGATTCCCTTGGCCAACTTTTTAACAATCTTATTGACACTGATCCTTACCAGGATGACACTGGGGCCAGTCAGGCCAGGGAAGCAGAGGTAACTATCATTTCCTCCGACTCGGAGCCCTTAGCAAGACACAAAGTTCGACGAGTGATCCATAAAGTAAGGTTTTCTAAACCCTTAGCTCACTTGGATCCCAACTTTCATTTGAAAAAGCAGCAACATGAAAGCCGCCGTGAAGTTGAGATTGAAGATGAACCGGCTGTCGTCCTTCAACAGACCCCTCGAAAACGCCCGACCGAGGTTTACTTATTACTGTCCTTAACTTGTTTTAATGAATCCTGCTCCTTGTATTTCTTTTAACTCCTTTCTTTTACCTTTTCAGGAGGTGTCTCGTTCCTCAGGCGACTCATCACAAACACAATTTCCGGCTTTCAAGACTGCTCCTGGGTAATCAGAAATCCTCTTTTCTTCCGGGTTGATCAATTGTATCTTGATGCTGATTATCCTGCAATATTTTTTCCTTAGCGGCCAGGCTAAATCCAAGAAGGCGAAGGCAGCAAAACCGGCGGAAGACCCGCCAATACTAGCATCTGACCCGGCTAAGCCGCCTTCTCCATTAACTGACGCCCCAGAAGACCCGCCTATTGTCAATGAAGCAAATCCTCCGGAGCCGTCCCTTGACAAAGCCACTATGAAGCCTTCTACAGCTGGACCGTCAAGCTCAACCGACCCGCCGTCTCCACGTGTTCAAGATGTTCAAATTACTGGGAGCCGCTTTGTTGAGCCGGGGAACCCAACGGTGTTGGCTCGGTGCACAGCAAAGCAAGAAGCATTGGAGAGGCAGAAGGTTCAATTTGATGTTGCCAATTATGACCGTCTCAATGCCAGTGATATCTTATCCGGCTATCTCAGTCATGTACACTCCAGTCATGAGTCTGAGATCGAGATGGTCAAGCAGCTTTAGTTGAAGTATGAGGTATGTTGTTTCTGGTTTACTAATATTCCTTCAGCCCCCAAGTCTTCAGATTATGAGAGAAACAGAATAACATGTAGGCTTAAAGTATAGTCCGGGACTTTTACCTCTGAATCTTTGCCTGATATTGATAGAAACAAAAACTTCACCTATAGTCCCCAAGGACCGGTTTATTTTGACCATCAATGAATCAGTACTTTAGAATTTAAAATCGTCTTCAAAATACTTAATCCTCCGGTTTAACCTTGATAAATTTGCTGAACTGCGTACATTAGCCCCCAAGTGCCAAGTGCTGTTACTTTGTAAGGGACTTGGGACTTTAAATATGTTTGTAGAGTCGTAAAAGTTTGATTTGGCATACATTAGCCCCCAAGTGTCAAGTGGTTTACTCGTAAAGTACTTTGAGACTTGAATCTTGAATTTGGATATTTGAATTTGAAACCAAGTCTTGACTTATCCGGACGTTTCACAGAATGCCTTGTCGGAATTGAACTCTCAATTGTCGGACGCAAAGACCCGGCTAGCAAGTCAAGAGTCCGAAATCAAATCTTCCACTTCCAAACTGCAAATGAGCCTTTCTGCAACGGAAAATTTGAAGACCAGCTTTGCTACCAAGGAGAAGGCTTGGGAAAATGAGAAAACACTTCTGACCCGATGAGCTGAGACAGCCGAAACAGCTCTGAAAGAAATTTCAACAGAGCTGAACAGTTTGAAGGGCCGGGTGTCTCAGATGGTCGCTGCTATCTTTGGTAAGCTGCCTGATTTGACCTTTCGTATAATTTTTGCCAAACCGGAATATGATCCGCCAACTTACTCTGTTAAAAATATATGCAGGTCCGCGAAGTAAAAATCTAAGCCAAGACCCGTTGATTAAACTGAAGGCAGTATACACCTTGGTTGAACAATTGTATATTGGTGCACAACGGGATCTGGCCGCTATCTCTCCTACAAATCAAGGACCCAACCGACTTAGCGATTTCCTGAAGAAGCTGTCCATCCTTCCTGCTAGATTCCAAGAAGTAAAACGCTCCTGCGCGTGAGCCGGAGCTTTGACTGCCCTAAGCCGCTCCAAGGCTTGGGTGCCAGACCTAGACCCGGCGGACATAGCAAGAGGTTACCCTACTGTGAAGGAGGACGGGTCTCCGTTTGATCAGGATGATTTCATAGCGTTTGTACGTGAAGTCCGGCCTCAGGCGACTAGTCTTGGAGATGACACCAATGTTGACAAGTACCAGCCGGGTTTTGATAGTGAAAATAAGAAGATGGCCACTCCTTCATACAAAGTAGCAGATCTGATCCCACTAGTGAGATAAGATACTTTTGCCTCAGAAATTGACCCGGCCGGCTTGATTGATGACGAAGCTGAATTTGTCGCCATGAATGGCTTTGATTGGTCAAAATCCAACTTCCAGCAAACAGAAGGTGGTGAACCGGCGAGGGAGGGACGATGATCATCTTCATAGGCTTATAAAGCCTTGTAATAACTTAGTTGCTAAAACACCGCATGTTTGCTTATGCCGTCGTGCATAAAATACTTCTATGTGAATCTGCTTCCAGATGTCAATGTATGCATCATTTAATGTTTGTCTCTGCGATATTTGAACTCTATTCCTGTGAATACAAGAGAAAGACTGGCAAGGCGGTTTAGAACCAAACGGGCTTAAACACCCTAATTTATAGCCAATATATTTATCTCAATAAAAAAGACAAATATAAAGAAAGGATAAGGGTTAATACAAATTCTTGAGTTAACGCAGTGGGTAAGCGCGTATAAGTAAGAATCATACCTTGTCCTTGTTGATCTTTAGATCACCGGTTTAATAATCCGGGTGGTGAACTTGATAATTCAATATGTATGAAAAGTTAATACTTCTTGAATACTCAATGATCATCATATCTTAGTAGCTCGTACCTTTGGATACTTGAGCCACCGGCTTGAATAACCTGGGCGGTTATGTTGTCCAATAATTGAGCCGGTGAAGAAAACCAAGCTAGCTTATTTGTAATATTGAAACAATAAAAGCTAAAAGGCAAACAACAGATAATAAACATAATTTTAAATCTGTATTCAAGAGGCTGAGGGTTTCTGATTCGAATACGATCAGTAAACCGGACCAAAGGGGTTAAGCTAAGGTTCGAATATGACCATATAGCCCCCAGTGGCTTTGGCATTGCGCCGATCAAGAGGGTACCGACAGCTATGTTCTCTTTGGTTCGAATACGACCTATGTTTGAATAGGAAGCCCCCAAATGACCTTGAGAGGTTTTTAACGACCCTGATTCGAATACGATCCAAGTCGGACTCAAAAGGGGTTAAGCTATGATTCAGATACGATCAAGAAGCCCCCAAGTGAGTTTGGCCTTGAGCTGATCAAGAGGGTTACGACAGCTATGTTCTCTTTGGTTCACATACGGCCTATGTTTGAACGGGAAGCCCCCAAATGACCACGAGATTTGCAACTAGATTCGGATACGATCATAAGCTGGACCAAAAAGGTTAAACTTGATTCAAATATGATCAGCTCCTTAATAGTCATTTGTAAGTAATAAATAATAAAGATGTATAGTATGTGAAAAGAAAAGAGACCGATGGTCTTACTTTATTGCTTATCATAGTATATACAATGTGAATGTATGTACATGTTGAGAGCCGGTGGCTCAGGTGTAATACGGCCGAAGTTGAGCAATATTCCATGGCCGGCGAGTCTCCTCTTCCGACTTACGTGAGTCTGCATGCTCTCGAACATCAATAAGGTAGTATGACCCATTGTGTAAATTTTTACTGACCACAAAGGGTCCTTCCCAAGGCGGGGATAACTTGTGTGCATCTGAAAGATCCTGGACGAGTCGGAGCACCAAGTCGCCTTCCTGAAAAGTCATGGACTTAACCCGGCGGCTATGATAACGATGCAGGTCCTGTTGATAAATTGCTGATCGCGCCGCTGCTAAGTCTCTTTCTTCATCCAACAAGTCAAGCGCATCCTGTCTGGCTTTTTCATTATTAGCTTCAACATAAGCCGCCACACGGGGCGAGTCATGACGGATGTCACTAGGCAACACTGCCTCTGCTCCATAAACCATGAAGAAGGGTGTGTAACCCGTAGACCTGTTGGGCGTAGTATTGATGCTCCATAACACTAAGGGTAACTCCTCTACCCAACAACTCGGCGTTCGCTGTAAAGGAACCATAAGCCGGGGTTTTAGCCCTTTCAGAATTTCCTGATTGGCTCTCTCAGCTTGACCATTGGATTGAGGATGAGCTATAGAAGAAACATCAAGCCGGATGTGCTCTCACTGACAAAACTCTTCCATAGCCCCTTGAGATAGATTAGTGCCATTGTCTATGATAATACTGTGTGGAAAACCGAAACAGAAGATTACTTTTTTCATGAACTGAACTGTTGTGGTTGCATCACACTTACTCACAGGCTCTGCCTCAACCCACTTAGTAAACTTATCAACTGCCACCAAGAGATGTGTCTTATTATCCTTAGACCTTTTGAAAGGTCCCACCATGTCAAGCCCCCAGACCGCAAACGGCCAAGTGATTGTAATTATCCGGAGCTCTTGAGCCGGCACATGCGCTCGTCATGCAAATTTTTGACATCCATCACATCTACTGACCAGATCTTCTGCATCGAGCGTGAGCCGTTCAACCAGTAAAAACCGTGACGAAACGCCTTGGACACTAAAGATTTTGACCCGGCGTGATGACCGCAATCGCCTTCATGGATCTCACGAAGGATTTCTTGACCTTCTTCGGGGGAAACACACCGTTGAAACGCTCTGGAAACACTGCGATGAAATAACTCTCCATCCGAAATCATCATGGACTTAGATCGCCGGGTTATCTGCCGAGCCAGGGTCTCATCTGCTGGCAACTCTCCCGGGGTCATGTAAGCCAAGAACAGCACCGTCCAATCTGGGATGACATGAAGAGCCGCTACCAACTGCGCCTCCGGGTCAGGAACAGCTAAATCTTCTTCTGTGGGCAACTTGATAGAGGGGTTATGCGAAACATCCAAAAAGGTGTTGGGTGGCACCGACTTACGCTGAAACCCTAGCCGGCTTAAAGCATCAGCCGCTTCGTTCTTTCGACGGTCAATATGTTCCACCTGATAACCTTTAAAATATCCTGCAACAGCATCGACCTCTCGGCGATAAGCCGCCATGAAAGGGTCTTTGGAATCCCACTTGCCAGATACCTGTTGAGCCACTAGATCTGAGTCACCAAGACATCTGACCTGGCTCAAGCTCATCTCCTTTGCCACTCGAAGACCATGGAGCAAGGATTCATACTCTGCTACATTGTTAGTGCATGGAAACATCAACCACAACACATAACAAAATTTATCACCTCGTGGCGAAGTTAACACGACTCCAGCCCCCGAGCCTTCCAATTGCCTGGATCCATCAAAATGAATAGTCCAATATGTGTTGTCCGGCTTCTCTTCCGGCATCTGCATCTCTGTCCAGTCATTGATGAAGTCAACCAGGGCTTGAGACTTAATGGCAGTACGTGGAACATACTTCAACCCATGAGACCCAAGCTCAATTGCCCACTTGGCGACTCGCCCCGTGGCTTCTCTGTTTTGAATAATGTCTCCCAAAGGAGCAGAGCTAACCACAGTGATTGGATGTCCCTAAAAGTAATGTTTAAGCTTCCGGCTCGCCATGAACACCCCATAAACAAGCTTCTGCCAATGTGGATATCATTGTTTAGACTCAATTAGCACTTCACTGACATAATAAACTGGCCGCTGAACCGGATGCTCTTTGCCAGCCTCCTGGCGCTCTACCACAATAGCCACACTAACAGCTCGTGAGTTGGCAGCTACATATAACAATAGCGTCTCTTTCTCAATTGGAGCAGCCAGGACCGGCGGCTCAGCCAGTTGTGCCTTCAGATCCTCAAAAGCAGCGTTTGCAGCATCGCTCAAAACAAAAACATCTGTTTTCTTCATCAACTGATACAGAGGCATAGCCTTTTCCCCTAACTGGCTTATGAACCAGCTCAAAGCAGCCACACGACCCGCCAGTCGCTGAACATCATTAATGCAGGTTGGTTTGGCTAGAGATGCGATTGCCTTGATTTTCTCTGGGTTAGCTTCAATACCTCGGTTAGACACCAAAAAACCCAAGAGCTTGCCGGCTGGCACTCCAAACACACACTTGACCGGGTTAAGCATCATCTTGTAAACCCGAAGATTATCAAAAGTCTCTTTCAGGTCTGTGACCAAGGTTTCCTCTTCCCTGTATTTCACCACTATATCATCCACATAAGCATGAACATTGCGCCCAATTTGATCGTGAAGATGATTCTGCATGCACCGCTGGTAAGTCGCCTGGGCACTCTTAAGCCCAAAAGGCATAGACACATAGCAGAAAGCTCCAAAAGGAGTTATAAAAGCTATCTTCTCTTGATCCTTGACTGCCATCTTAATCTGATGATAACCGGAATAAGCATCTAAGGAACTCAACTGTGCGCAACCCGCCGTAGCATCAATGATCTGATCAATACGGGGGAGAGCAAAAGGATCAGCTGGACAAGCCTTGTTCAAATCTGTGTAATCCACACACATGCGCCAGGTGTCATTCTTTTTGAGTACAAGCACCGGGTTAGCTAACCATTCGGGGTGAAAGACCTCCACAATGAACCCGGCTGCCAAGATCTGGGACACCTCTTCTCCGATGGCCTTGCGCCTTTC
Source organism: Triticum aestivum (assembly GCF_018294505.1). NCBI lineage: Eukaryota > Viridiplantae > Streptophyta > Magnoliopsida > Poales > Poaceae > Triticum > Triticum aestivum. The sequence continues at coordinate 591,322,732 of NC_057809.1, read as the reverse complement.
TTCATTGAACCGTCGGAGAAACTGTCTGACAGGTTTGAACTTTGGATCGATATTAAGAGTGTGCTCAGCGAGTTCCCTAGGGACACCCGGCATGTCTGACGGTTTCCATGCAAAGATGTCCCGGTCCTCACGGATGAACTCGATGAGCGCGCTTTCCTATTTCGGATCCAAGTTTGCGCTGATGATGAACTGTTTGGATGAGTCGCCAGGTACAAAGTCAACCATCTTAGTGTCATCAGCTGATTTGAATTTCAACTCCGGCTCATGCTCTGTTGTTGGTTTCTTTAATGACATCATGTCTGCCGGGTCAACATGATCCTTGTAGGATTTTAACTCCTCTGTTGCACAAACAGATTCAGCATAGGCGGCATCACCTTCTTCACATTCCAAGGCTATCTTCCGGCTCCCATTTACCGTAATGGTGCCTTTATGACCCGGCATCTTGAGCTGCAAATATACGTAACACGGCTGAGCTAGGAACTTGGCATAAGCCGGCCGCCCAAATAGAGCATGATACGGGCTTTTGATCTTAACCACTTCAAAGGTTAATTTTTCTGCTCTGGAGTCATACTCATCCCCAAAGGCTACCTCCAGCTCAATCTTCCCAACTGGGTATGCCGATTTACCAGGTACCACACCGTGAAAAACAGTGTTGGATTGTTTAAGATTTTTATCCGTCAATCCCATCCGGCGGAACGTCTCATAGTAGAGGATGTTGATGCTGCTGCCTCCGTCCATGAGTACCTTAGTAAACTTGTACCCACCAACCTGAGGTGCCACTACCAAAGCCAAGTGACCTGGATTATCAACCCGGGGCGGGTGATCCTCTCTGCTCCACACAATAGGCTGCTCCGACCAATGTAGATAACATGGAATTGCCGGCTCAACAGCATTGACGACCCTCTTGTGGAGTTTTTGGTCCCTCTTACATAAACTGGTAGTAAAGACATGACACTGTCCGCTACTCAACTGCTTCGAGTTGCTCTGATAGCCGGATTGCTGCTGCTGCTGATTCCCTTGGCCGTGTTGCTGATTATATCCTCCTTGGTGACCAGGATAACCCCGACCGTGAAAACCTCCTCCGCTTGAACCGGCGCTCGGGCCCTGAAAGCCGCCTCCACCTAAGCCGCCACCTGGGCCGTGACCCCCATCAAATGCATTTGAATTTTTAAATGCCTTCATGATCGTGCAATCCTTCCATAAGTAGGTGGCTGGTTTCTCCCAGGTGCTGTGTTTTGGACAAGGTTCATTGAACAACTGCTCAAGGGTGGGGCCTGACCCGCCCGATCGAGGGGGTTTTCTGCCCTTGCACCGCTGATTACCACCCTGCGCATTAGTATTAGCAACAAACTCATCAGCCTTACGTTTATTACCTCCCTGATTCGCCGGGTTATGCTGGTGACCCTTGCCATTGCCATTCTTCTTTCCCTTTGTTGCCTTTTCTTCGTCAGACACCGGGTCCTTGGTGGTATCAGAGTCGGCATACTTGGCAAGAGCTGCCATCAATGTTCCCATGTCATTACAGTCACGTTTAATCCGCCCCAACTTCTGCTTCAGAGGTTCAAAGCGGCAATTTTTCTCCAACATCAAAACTGCTGAGCCGGCATCCATCTTATCAGATGAATGTATTATCTCCTTGACCCAGCGCACCCAATGGGTTGTAGATTCACCATACTCTTGCTTGCAATTGGTCAGGTCCACAATCGACATTGGCTGCTTACACATGTCCTTGAAGTTCTGGATGAACCGTGCTTTCAACTCCGTCCATGATCCGATAGAATTGGGTGGCAATCCCTTCAACCAGGTCCGAGCCGTTCCATCCAACATCATGGTAAAATACTTGGGCATTGCAGCATCGCTAACCTCCAACAGCTCCATAGCCATCTCATAACTCTCAATCCAAGCCCCCGGCTGTAGATCAGTCGTGTAATTAGGCACCTTACGAGGCCCCTTGAAATCCTTAGGCAACCGCTCATTGCGTATGGCTGGGACCAGGCAAGGTACGCCTCTGGTTCTTGTGGCCACTCCTGCCTCAACCGAGGTTGCTGGATAAGCCGGAAAGGCTTGGTGAGCCGCCTGCTCTGCCGCTATCTGAGCTGCCCGTTCTGCTTCTTGACGAATCCTCTCCTGATCCGCCAAGTTAAGGGCTCCAGCCCGCACCGGCTCATGCCTATATGGCCGGTTGTGGCGTTGAGCACTAGTTGACATCTCTGCGGACTCCATGTGCCTACTGTAACTCGGGCTCCGGCTTGGGCGAGGAGTTGAATGAATCCTGTCTCGACTATAGGAGTATGCATCCTGCTGGGCCAAAGCTGTCTGAAGCAGTTCTCTTACCCTCTGGGTTTCAATTGCTGCTGGCGAGTCGCCTTCCATTGGTAGAGCTGCCAAACGAGCCAACGTTGCGATGAGATTTTCCATAGGGTTGGAGAAGTGACCCGGAGGTGTTGATACATAACGAGGAGGAGATGTATTCATGCGAGGCGGCTCCATGGTGCGTGGCTGAACTGGTACACCGGGTGTCGTGACCCGGTTTGCCTCTGGCGGGTTGCTCCCCCCATCCCCGGGTGTATGGAACATGTTCCTTGGATCCAGCGTTAGAGGCAGACATGACTGAGTTTTTTGATGCCTCCTCCTCATGACCTCGTTTGACGCATTAAGATCCACCGAGAGCCGGAAAGTTTCTGCTTGAAGCTGCTGAGCACGAGCATCCAGAGCTGCTCGTTCTGCTGCCATCCGGGTTTCCTCCGCAGCTAGATTTTTTTAGCTTGCACCATCTCCTCCCGCACGTGTGCCACTTCTACGTCGTGCTGGGCTTTATCCGCTGGTTCTACCATAGTGGTTAACAGAGTCGTCAGCTTATCCATGAGGTCCATTAGAACCTGAGCCGGGGGCGCTCGGGGTCTCCTGACCCGGCTGCTGCCGACCCGGTAGCTGCGGCTGCCGCTGCTGTGGAGTTCTGCCCGGGCTGCGTCCCTGCCATGAAGACTCCGGCCCAATTCGGCGGCTCAAGGGGGTCCAGAATACTGCTGCCATCGGAACAACCCCCGAGCATGTCGTCTTGCAGTTGGTACAATGAGTCCGTCTCACCTGTTGATGATGCAGTATCAGAGCAGATGGCCATCTCCCGGCCTTCCATCGATCCTTCGGAGTATTCACCGCCATGGATGCAGCCTACAAAGGCATGATTCACGACAGATTGAACACGGGCGGACCTGGCGCGCTGAGCCGTTTCGATGAGGTTGATGTGGACATCCGGCTCAGGGCCTGACTCGTTGATCTGGCTGATGAAGACGTGAATTCTGCCGAAGGGGACTCGGTACCCGTACTCGATCGAGCTGGCCTTGGGGCCCCAGCCTTCGTCGTCGATGTAGAGTTTTCCGTGACGACTCTTGGTCATCCGGCCCACAGCATATCCCTTGAGTCCTTCGAAGTTGCCCTTCAAGAACTCAAAGCCACCGTGCGCTGGGCCCATGGTGGGCGCCAACTTTGTGGAATTGACACGGCAGATGTCCTAGAGCAAGGACTTAGTCGTAGGGCCATCGCACTAGGAAGCTTAAAGGGGTTAATCGAGACAAAGGACACACGGGGGAGTTTTTATACTAGTTCGGCCCCTTACGATGAAGGTAAAATCCTACGTCTAGTTGGGATTGGTATTGCTGAGGTTTCGATCTCCAAGAGGCTCAACTCGCTGGCTTGGTTATCGACTTGGTTGTTTCTTGTTGCTAAACTGCCACCGGGTCGTCCCCTTATATACACGGGTTGACGCCTGGTGGCCTACAGAGTCCCGGCCGGCTCATAATCGTGTCCAACTCGGTGACTTCCTTTACATGTCTTTCTTTACAAGTCTTTCCTTACATACGGCGGTTTACAGTATCAGGCCTTAAGCCGGCCCCAGGCCTTTGGGCCTTCTATACGTTTAGTAAACTATCATCTTGAATGTTTATCGGGCTTCTTATGTAACCCGCCATTAGGGCTGACCCGGCCCCTCCCGGGCGGGTCATACTGGTAGTAATATCCCCAACAAATTCCGTGGCCGTGGACTCCCAAACGGCCACCCAGTTGATTCCGTGGCCAGGGGAGGGGGTTGCCGAAGGGGTGTCTCCTGTGGCCGAGGGGATAGATCCGCACGATCTTCTTTTTTTCCGGCAATGCTTCCTTGTATGCTACTCAGGGATCCATTCTGTGCTGCAAGTAGAACACACTCAACTTGTTGAGCTCGAGATTGACCAGGGGAAATTTCAGAGAGTTGAGCTGATATGTCTACCAAAACTCCAACGGTTGACCTATAATAATTGGTTCCCTTCTGAGGATACGATGTATTTTGGTTTTGTACCACAACTTTCAAAGCTGAGCCTTATTAAAACTGCCACCCATTCGGACAAGACTCTCAAGTTAAGTCAACTGCTTGCTAATGTTCCTTCCATAGGCGATCTGCGTCTGGATTTTGGAAGTGAAAGGATACTCCCTCCGTTTCTTTTTAGTCCGCATATAAGGTTTGGTCAAAGTCAAGTTTTATAGAGTTTGACTAACTTTATATTAAAAAATATAAACATTCACAATATGAAATCAATATTATCCGATGCACCATGAAACATATGTTCATACTATATAGTTTTAGTATTGTAGATGTTCATATTTTTTATATAAATTTGGTTAAACTTTGTGCAGTTTGACTTTGACCAAATCTTATATGCGGAGTAAAAAGAAACGGAAGGAGTACTTATTATTCATTTGAATCATATGTGTCCATTCTCACTCTATGATGGTTATATGTGACAATAGTAATACTATTAATTTTTTTCTATCCTAGATTTGGATCCTGGCAGAATGCCCAAAACTACTCACGCGAGTGCTCAACAATCTACAGGATGTGAATCTGGAGCATCTTCCTCAAGGATGTGATTTAGCTTGGACAATGTTTATTCTTAAAGCTGCACCTTCTCTAAAAGAGCTCTGCATCACAGTATGGGATCATTGGTGCGTAATGATAAGAAACAAAGAGTTGCGGAAGAAATATTGTTTCTGCGAAAAGGCAGACGTCAAGTGGAAGCCATATGCCCCTGATTTCAAGAACAAGAATCTGGCCAAGCTCACCATTTACGGCTTCCAGCCCGGCGATGATTTTATGCGATACATCAGGTGTGTCGTGGAACATGGGATTAATATAACAGAGATATCTTTGTATGACAGGAAGGTGTGTGGGCGCTGTGGTGACTTGGATCCTGAGATCAAGAACAGGATTTGTCCATCAAGATATCCACAAACAGCCGAGGAGAGGAAGTAGATAACCGAGGGGCTGGGTTTGGCTTTGCGTGCTGTGCTTCACTTCCGGTCCTAATTGAAAAATGATTTGCATGATATTCTTGTATGTAGTTGGAAAAATCACCTGTCCTCTCATGTAGTCGGAAGGAGTTCCTGAACTCCATGATTCTATAGTTACCAAGTGTGTACTCTTGGTTTCCCATGAATCAAAGCTTGTACTATTGAGGAAATATTTATTAAGTAGAAAAGTATATCTGTGGCACCTTTTTGAGGTTAAAACGAAATGCTTGATACATTGGAATAAGTTGATGTACTTACCTCATCTTGATGCAGTAAAAAATGATAGATGCATTGCAATCGTTTGTGCCCTGTGGCACCTTTCTGAGGACAAAACCAAAATTTGATTAGATATTTGTGATTATACATCAGTTTTTTTTGTTATGGCATTGCAATTTAAGAGAAATTTCTCCAACTTCCAATACAATAAGGCTTCTATGGTGACAATGACACAATTCTGCAGATAGTACGCTTCTACAAACACAACCATTGCATACATCACGCTAAGTTGTTCTTTGTGATGTTTGATGTGGTCCAGGGAGTGGGGTTTCGCAAGGAACAAGTCATGGATGTCGCTGGGTCTGCTGGTGGCGGCAATGGTGAATTGCGCCGAAAACACTGGCGTGAATAACCTCTACATCATCTCCGTGAGGGGCATCAAGGGTCACCTCAACCATTTCCCTTCCATCTGCATTGCCGACATGGTCATGGCCACCGTCAAGAAGGGGAAGTACGATCTGCGTAAGAAGATTGTTCCCGCCATCATCATCCGCCAGCGCAAGCTGTGCCACTAAAAGGATGGTGTCTTCATGTACTTTGAAGGTAATTGCCAGATTGCCTCCCTCCTCTTCGATCCTTCACCCGATCTCTTTGCAACTTTGATGGTAGTACACGATGAATCTTGATTGGAATACTTGGTTCAGTACCATCATTGCCTCAAACCTACTACTACTACTCTACATGAACGTAAAATCGTAATGCCATCTATGCCCCCTGGGTTTACTACTGCGATGCCTTCAAGTGTGCTCCATAGAATTCTGAATTGTTGTAATGTGCCCTTGTTGGAGGACATTAGTTCTCCGCACTGTCATCCAAATTGTTTATGCTTGTATGGCTAGATAATTCCCTTACTTGTGTTGCCTGCTATTTTAAAAATTGCTCAGATGCAACCATATCGTGCTTTGGAATCATCTGAACAGTTGTGTATTTTATTTCGGTCGGTTTTGCTTGGCATCAGACTTTAGGTTGTTGAAATTGCCTAGGTATGTATATTTTGCCCTTTTCATTGTATTTTACTTTGTTGCAATCAAATTCAACATGGAAGACAAGCATCCTCAAGTCAACAAATGGCCCCACCTTTATCCTAAAAAAATGGGCCCACCTTACAACATAAAGAGTTGGCATGAAGAGAGAGCTTTCAGTGTGCCTCAAAAGTGTTTTGGCATTATTCGTGGCCCTACCGAGTAGTGGAAGCCACATGTACTATGAAAAATCATGACATGTTGCATCATCTTGCACAACATGATCATTGACGATGAGAGTGTGACGCCCCCGGTTTGAACGTACACTAATCATACACGCAAACATTTACGATCAATATCAGGGACTCACGGGAAGATATCCCAACACAACTCTACAAATAAAATAAGTCATACAAGCATCATATTACAAGCCAGGGGCCTCGAGGGCTCGAATACAAGAGCTCGATCATAGACGAGTCAGCGGAAGCAACAATATCTGAGTATAGACATAAGTTAAACAAGTTGCTATAAGATGGCTAGCACAAACTGGGATACAGATCGAAAGAGGCGCATGCCTCCTTCTTGGGATTCTCCTAAACTACTCCTGGTCGTCGTCAGCGGCCTGCACGTAGTAGCAGGCACCTCCCGAGTAGTAGCAGTCATCATCGACGGTGGCGTCTGGCTCCTGGACTCCATCGTTTGGTCGCAGCAATTGGGTATAGAAGGGGGGAAAGGGGGGAACAAAGCAACCGTGAGTACTCATCCAAAGTACTCGCAAGCAAGGAGCTACACTACATATGCATGCATTGGTATCAAATGGAAAAGGGATAGCATATGTGGACTGAACTGCAGAATGCCGGAATAAGAGGGGGATAGCTAGTCCTATCGAAGACTATGCTTCTCGTAACCTCCATCTTGCAGTAGAAGGAGAGAGTAGATGGTAAGTTAACCAAGTATCATCGCATAGCATAATCCCGGTGATCCTCCCCTCGTTGCCCTGTGAGAGAGCGATCACCGGTTGTATATGGCACTTGGAAGGGTGTGCTTTATTAAGTATCCGGTTCTAGTTATCATAAGGTCAAGTTACAACTCTGGGTGGTCCTTTTACCGAGGGACACGGCTATTCGAATAGATCAACTTCCCTGCAGGGGTGCACCACATTTCCCAACACGCTTGATCCCCTTTGTCCAGACACACTTATATGGGTCATGCCCGACCTCGGAAGATCAACATGTCACAGCTACCTAGGCACAACAGAGAGGTCAGCACGCCGGTCTAAATCCTATGGCGCAGGGGTCTGGGCCCATCGCCCATTGCACACCTGCACGTTGCGTACGCGGCCGGCGAGTAGACCTAGCCTCCCTTATACAAGAGCAGGCGTTCCAGTACAACCCGGCGCGCGCCGCTCAGTCGCTGACGTCACGAAGGCTTCGGCTGATACCACGACGTCGAGTGCCCATAACTGTTCCCGTGTAGTTGGTTAGTGCGTATAGGCCAGTAGCTAGACTCAGATCAAATACGCAGATCTCGTTAAGCGTGTTATTTTGAAATAACCGTGGACGCCGACCAGGGCCAGGCCCACCTCTCTCCTAGGTGGTCTCAACCTACCCTGTCGCTCTGCCACAAAGATCCACTCAGAGGGCCGTCGGGACAAACGTCCTTTCGGACCCAATCCGTGAATCACTCGCGGGTACTCTACGAGCCGACCCGACTTTAGTCATCACAGGTATCATATAATATGTATAGTATATACCCGCGATCAACACCCGACGTGATCACGGCCCGATAGTATAGCATGGCAGACGGACAAGAATGTAGGGCCACTGATGATAAACTAGCAACCTATAGTAAGCATTTAGGATTGCAAGTAAGGTATCAATAACTGTAACAACAATGACAGGCTATGCATCAGGATAGGATTAACGGAAAGCAGTAACATGCTACACTACTCTAATGCAAGCAGTAGAGAGAAGAATAGGCGATATCTGGTGATCAAGGGGGGGGGGCTTGCCTGGTTGCTCTGGCAAGAAAGAGGGGTCGTCAACAGTGTAGTCGATCGGGGCACCAGCAGCGGCGTCAGTCTCGTAATCTATCGGAGATAAGAGGGGGAAGAAACAATGAATATAATGCAAACAGATGCATAGCGATGCATGACATGACAAGTATCGGTGCTAGGGGTGCCCTAACGCGGTATGAGGTGATACCGGTGAAGGGGGGAAACATTCAGGAAAATATCCCCGGTGTTTCGCGTTTTCGGACAGATGAATTGGAGGGGGAAAGTTGCATGGTCGCTATGCTAGGGATATGTGGCGGACGAATGGGCTGCATATCCGGATTCGTCTCGTCGTTCTGAGCAACTTTCATGTACAACGTTTTTCCATCCGAGCTACGATTTATTTTATATTGATTTTAAAAGATTTAAATCATTGTTAGCATTTATTTAATTATTTTAATTTAACATTATCCAGAATAGTGCATGCTGATATCAGCAGTCAACAGAGGTGTTGACTGGTCAACCTGACCAGTGGGTCCCACTAGTCAGTGACACATTTTAATTAACCAGTTTTAATTAATCTAACCAGGATTTATTAGGGGTGGGCCCCACTCTCATTGATTGATTAATTAACTAATAGTAGTTAGTTTAATTAGTTATTAGACTAATCTAATTATGATTAATTAGTTTAATTAATTGATTGATTATTTTTATTATTTATTATTTTAATTCTTAAAAAAAACGTTCTGGGGGTGTGGGGCCCCCATGTCATAGGCCCCTGGGTCATAGTGGGTTTGGCGCTGGGCGCTGCGGGCGCCCGACACAGGAGAGGGCCGAGCGGGCGCAACTGGGCACCGGAGCCGGGCGCGTGGTTGGCGGCACGGCGCGGGCGTTCGCCGGAGCGGGACGCCAGCGGGAGAACAGCGGAGGGCGCGGGCCGACGCGCAGCGGCAAGCGACGACGGGAGGCAAGCGAGGCAGGGCGTGAAGCCGAGCGCGAGGTCACCAAGGCGCGGTGGCGTTTGGCCGGCGTGAGCAACGGCCAGCGGGAGCGCGCGCGAGCAGCGTCGAGGGCGCGTGCGTGCGAAGGGCTGCAGCCGTGTGCGGGAACGACAGGCGCAACCTGGGCAGGAATGGGGCGAGCGACAATGGCAAGCGGCGAGCACGAGCGGAGGCGGCTGCGAGCGTGCGGGCCAGCGAGGCCGCAACAGCGGGTGCCAGGCGGCGGAGGAGCTGCAGGGTGCTGCGGTGAGCGCGCGGTGGCGGGATTGGTATGACTAGCAGCAGTAGGCAAAGGGAGCGAGCGGGGCATGCACGGGCTCGACGCGGCGGGGAGTGCACGGGGGCGTGGCGGATGCAGTGGTGAGCGCGGCCGAGTGCGCGCGTGGCGCTCGGGTGCGGGATGACGAAGGGCGGCGGTGGCCACGAGCGGGCACTGGAGCGCGACGGAGATGGGGGAAGGGCGAGGCGCGAGGCGCGGCTCCGAGCAAAGCGACGAGCAGAGGGCCGCGACGGGCGTGGCGCGTGCGTGCGGGCGGTAGAGGAGGCCGGGGCGTTGCGAACGGCGCCGGCGACAGAGGGAAATGGGGAGAGGAGGGGGTCCTCATGGCGGGTCGTACGGGACAAGGCAGTGGTGCTCGAGGTGGGAGGACAGGGACGACGCATGCAGGGGAGGCAGTCCGGCGAGGGAGGCATGGTCGAGGCGGCGGGGTCGAGGCGGCGTTCCAGGCGACGGCGACCTGGTCCAGCGGCGTGTTGCCAGACGGCGGCATCGGGGTTGATCCCCCCGATC